>NC_134086.1:13956885-14266426 GCF_000715075.1 Nicotiana tabacum
GAGAAATCTTGAAATCTTCCCCAGCAAGTCCGCCTTCGGACAAATCCCCACAGAGTCTCCCCCTGTACAACTCCCCACAGAGTCTCCCCTTGTACAATCCCCCACAAAGTCTCCCCAATATAAAAAAAAAAGCGAAAAAAAATAAAAAAATAAAATCCCCATAGGAATTTCCCCAGCACATCCCCAGCGAATCCCTTTGTAAAAATTCCCCAACAAGCTTACCCCAACAAATCCTAGAAATCCCGCTTTGAAATAAATCCCTAGCATGCCCCATTGTACAAAAATCCACACAAAGAATCCACTTTGTAAATATTCCCCACAAGGCTTCCTTTTTGTACAAATTCCCACAAAATACCTCCAATAAAATCCCCGTTGAGAACCCTCAATCAAAACGGGACAAAAAGAAAAAAAAAGAGGCCTTACGAGGCAAATCATCACAAAATCCGGAAATACAAGCCTGAGCAGTCTAAAGGTTTTGCCATTCGAATCAAATCAATGGCGGGACTTCGCAACAGAAATAGAGACACAACAAAGCAATTGGGAACGATCAAGGTCACCAAACCGACCGTCATTTCCGAACTAACAAACGATTCTTTGTTTGAAAGTTTGAAACAGGTCCGATCCAAGACAACCGTGCAAGAAGCAGGTGTCGCCCAAAGAAGAAGGTGCACGGGTACAGGAAGTACTTCGGCAATGATGAATTCACTCGAAAGGTAAGCTTCCGCGAAACTCCCTTTTATCTTCTATTAAAACAGGAAAACTCAAAAAATAGATCATGTAGTATTCTCGAGCTTTACCCCCAGCCAATCAGCATTAGGGTTTTAAACCCTAAACTGAACTTTTTCCTTTCAGCCAGCATTAGAGTTTTAAACTCTAAACTGAGCTTTTTCATGCAATCAGCATTAGGGTTTTAAACCCTAAACTGAGTTTTCCATGCAATCAGCATTAGGGTTTTAAACCCTAAACTGAATTTTCCTTTTAGTCAGCATTAGGGTTTTAAACCCTAAACTGAACTTTTTCCTTTCAGCCAGCATTAGAGTTTTAAACTCTAAACTGAGCTTTTCCATGCAATCAGCATTAGGGTTTTAAACCCTAAACTGAATTTTCCTTTTAGTCAACATTAGGGTTTTAAACCCTAAACTGAACTTTTTCCTTTCAGCCAGCATTAGAGTTTTAAACTCTAAACTGAGCTTTTCCATGCAATCAGCATTAGGGTTTTAAACCCTAAACTGAATTTTCCTTTTAGTCAGCATTAGGGTTTTAAACCCTAAACTGAACTTTTTCCTTTCAGCCAGCATTAGTGTTTTAAACTCTAAACTGAGCTTTTCCATGCAATCAGCATTAGGGTTTTAAACCCTAAACTGAATTTTCCTTTTAGTCAGCATTAGGGTTTTAAACCCTAAACTGAACTTTTTCCTTCTAGCCAGCATTAGAGTTTTAAACTCTAAACTGAGCTTTTCCATGCAATCAGCATTAGGGTTTTAAACCCTAAACTGAATTTTCCTTTTAGTCAGCATTAGGGTTTTAAACCCTAAACTGAACTTTTTCCTTTCAGCCAGCATTAGAGTTTTAAACTCTAAACTGAGCTTTTCCATGCAATCAGCATTAGGGTTTTAAACCCTAAACTGAATTTTCCTTTTAGTCAACATTAGGGTTTTAAACCCTAAACTGAACTTTTTCCTTTCAGCCAGCATTAGAGTTTTAAACTCTAAATTGAGCTTTTCCATGCAATCAGCATTAGGGTTTTAAACCCTAAACTGAATTTTCCTTTTAGTCAGCATTAGGGTTTTAAACCCTAAACTGAACTTTTTCCTTCCAGCCAGCATTAGAGTTTTAAACTCTAAACTGAGCTTTTCCATGCAATCAGCATTAGGGTTTTAAACCCTAAACTGAATTTTTCTTTTAGTCAGCATTAGGGTTTTATACCCTAAACTGAACATTTTCCTTTCATCCAGCATTAGACTTTTAAACTCTAAACTGAGCTTTTTCATGCAATCAGCATTAGGGTTTTAAACCCTAAACTGAACTTTTCCTTGCAGCCAACATTAGAGTTTTAAACTCCAAACTGAGCTTTTTCACGCAATCAGCATTAGGATTTTAAACCCTAAACTGAATTTTCCTTTTAAGTCAGCATTAGAGTTTTAAACTCTAAACTGAGCTTTTTCGTGCAATCAGCATTAAGGTTTTAAACCCTAAACTGAATTTTCCTTTCAGCCAGCATTGGAGTTTTAAACTCTAAACTGAGCTTTTTCATGCAATCAGCATTAGGGTTTTAAACCCTAAACTGAATTTTCCTTTTAGTTAGCATCTAGGGTTTTAAACCCTAAACTGAACTTTTCCCTTTCGGCCAGCATTAGAGTTTTAAACTCTAAACTGAGCTTTTTCATGCAATCAGCATTAGGGTTTTAAACCCTAAATTGAGTTTTCCTTTCAGTCAGCATTAGGGTTTTAAAACCCTAAACTGAATTTTCCTTTCAGCCAGCATTAGAGTTTTAAACTCTAAACTGAGCTTTTTCGTGCAGTCAGCATTAGGGTTTTAAAACCCTAAACTGAATTTTCCTTTCAGCCAGCATTAGAGTTTTAACCTCTAAACTGAGCTTTTTCATGCAATTAGCATTAGGGTTTTAAACCCTAAACTGAACTTTTCCTTGCAGCCAGCATTAGAGTTTTAAACTCCAAACTGAGCTTTTTCACGCAATCAGCATTAGGGTTTTAAACCCTAAACTGAACTTTTTCCTTTCAGCCAGCATTAGTGTTTTAAACTCTAAACTGAGCTTTTCCATGCAATCAGCATTAGGGTTTTAAACCCTAAACTGAATTTTCCTTTTAGTCAGCATTAGGGTTTTAAACCCTAAACTGAACTTTTTCCTTCTAGCCAGCATTAGAGTTTTAAACTCTAAACTGAGCTTTTCCATGCAATCAGCATTAGGGTTTTAAACCCTAAACTGAATTTTCCTTTTAGTCAGCATTAGGGTTTTAAACCCTAAACTGAACTTTTTCCTTTCAGCCAGCATTAGAGTTTTAAACTCTAAACTGAGCTTTTCCATGCAATCAGCATTAGGGTTTTAAACCCTAAACTGAATTTTCCTTTTAGTCAACATTAGGGTTTTAAACCCTAAACTGAACTTTTTCCTTTCAGCCAGCATTAGAGTTTTAAACTCTAAATTGAGCTTTTCCATGCAATCAGCATTAGGGTTTTAAACCCTAAACTGAATTTTCCTTTTAGTCAGCATTAGGGTTTTAAACCCTAAACTGAACTTTTTCCTTCCAGCCAGCATTAGAGTTTTAAACTCTAAACTGAGCTTTTCCATGCAATCAGCATTAGGGTTTTAAACCCTAAACTGAATTTTCCTTTTAGTCAGCATTAGGGTTTTATACCCTAAACTGAACATTTTCCTTTCATCCAGCATTAGACTTTTAAACTCTAAACTGAGCTTTTTCATGCAATCAGCATTAGGGTTTTAAACCCTAAACTGAACTTTTCCTTGCAGCCAACATTAGAGTTTTAAACTCCAAACTGAGCTTTTTCACGCAATCAGCATTAGGATTTTAAACCCTAAACTGAATTTTCCTTTTAAGTCAGCATTAGAGTTTTAAACTCTAAACTGAGCTTTTTCGTGCAATCAGCATTAAGGTTTTAAACCCTAAACTGAATTTTCCTTTCAGCCAGCATTGGAGTTTTAAACTCTAAACTGAGCTTTTTCATGCAATCAGCATTAGGGTTTTAAACCCTAAACTGAATTTTCCTTTTAGTTAGCATCTAGGGTTTTAAACCCTAAACTGAACTTTTCCCTTTCGGCCAGCATTAGAGTTTTAAACTCTAAACTGAGCTTTTTCATGCAATCAGCATTAGGGTTTTAAACCCTAAATTGAGTTTTCCTTTCAGTCAGCATTAGGGTTTTAAAACCCTAAACTGAATTTTCCTTTCAGCCAGCATTAGAGTTTTAAACTCTAAACTGAGCTTTTTCGTGCAGTCAGCATTAGGGTTTTAAAACCCTAAACTGAATTTTCCTTTCAGCCAGCATTAGAGTTTTAACCTCTAAACTGAGCTTTTTCATGCAATTAGCATTAGGGTTTTAAACCCTAAACTGAACTTTTCCTTGCAGCCAGCATTAGAGTTTTAAACTCCAAACTGAGCTTTTTCACGCAATCAGCATTAGGGTTTTAAACCCTAAATTGAATTTTCCTTTTAGTTAGCATCTAGGGTTTTAAACCCTAAACTGAACTTTTCCCTTTCGGCCAGCATTAGAGTTTTAAACTCTACACTGAGCTTTTTCATGCCATCAGCATTAGGGTTTTAAACCCGAAACTGAGTTTTTCTTTCAGTCAGCATTAGGGTTTTAAACCCTAAACTGAACTTTTTCCTGTCAGCCAGCACTAGAGTTTTAAACTCTAAACTGAGCTTTTTCATGCAATCAGCATTAGGGTTTTAAACCCCAAACTGAACTTTTCCCTTTCAGCCAGCATTAGGGTTTTAAACCCTAAACTGAGTTTTTCTTTCAGTCAGCATTAGGGTTTTAAACCCTAAACTGAACTTTTTCCTGTCAGCCAGCACTAGAGTTTTAAACTCTAAACTGAGCTTTTTCATGCAATCAGCATTAGGGTTTTAAACCCCTAACTGAACTTTTTCCATGCAATCAGCATTAGGGTTTTAAACCCTAAACTGAATTTTCCATTTAGTCAGCATTAGGGTTTTAAACCCTAAACTGAATTCTTCCTTTGTTCGGCGTTAGGGTTTTTAAACCCCAAACCGAACCTCTCCCCAGCTAGCCGGTGTTAGGGCTCCAGCCCTGAACTGAACATGTATATCCTCTTTCATTAATTTTATGAACTTCCTGGTGAATAATTAACGAAATTTTCCTAGTGAAACTGGGGCAGAAAATTTCGTTCGTTTGTTTTCTCCCGCAGGTCTTGACCTCGAGCCACATGGATCGAAATGACCCACGAGATGAATCCCAGTTCGGAATCAAACAAGAAAAAAGAAAAAAAAAGAGAAGACATCCCGAGATATCAGAGTGAATGGAAAGCAGATCGACTCCAACATTTGACTAAGGTCCTAAACCCTGCCAATTGCGTATCACTCAGTATCCCAGAGGTTAAACAAGTCGCCGCAACTCGCAAGCATCAAGATTCAGATCGGAGTCTACAAGCAGAATCAGCTAAGACCCAAGATCAAGTCGTAAAAGAATCATAGATAGGAATCTTGTAACTAGCAGTTGACATACATATAAGTAGTTAGTTCAGTTTCTAATTTTCGTTTGTTTGCAATAAGGCGGTCAGTGACGCGGCAGTGACAACAGCAACAGTAGTAGCAGCAAGCATTGCAATCCCATGGTAGTCCCAACTACCAAAACTTCTCGAACTACATTGACCTGATTCCTGTTTAGCCCAGGATATGTAGGAAATCTTTGAAGCAAGATTCGGTCAGATCTTTCAAAAAAAAAAACATGCTTCATAGGGAGTGGTCTATAGGCAAAAATCGCTCATACACGCTCACTTTATCTTTGCACGAAAACCCTTCGTGTTTCCGAACAAAGAGGGGCAGCTGTGAGCACGTGATTTTTGTTTCGCACGACAATCGCTCCAAAAAGAAATAAAAATAATAATTGGCCCTGCTGTATAATTTTTGGATTTCTGTGCGGCACCTTGTTGATTTATTGGTGGCTTCGGCCCATTTTTATTTATTTACTTTATTAAAACAAAATTCAAAAAATATATGTGTCCAGCATAATTCGAACCGTAATCCGGTCGTTAAATAGAAAATCATGAATAGGCATCTTCGTCCGTGATTTTATTTTTTGCTTGACTTTACCTGTTTTGAAATATTTTAGTGTGTGTGCAAATAATTGTATTGAGTATGTATTTAATTTTAATTTGATTTTTTGGCTTAGTTTTGTTTTAAAAGAAAAAGGAAATAAATAAATAAAATATATAGAAAGGAGCCCTTCCCTTCCGGACTTGGGCCAATTTTAACAAAATTGGCCCAAACAAACAGCCCAAAACCCAGGCCTGCCCGGTCCAGACCACCTGATGCCCAGAGAATCCAAACGACGTCGTTTTGGTACAGGTTGATCTGGGCCGTTGATCTCAAATTGATCAACGGCCAAGATCAATTCCCCATAATCCACCAATAAACCCGACCCGGCTCACCCGGACCGACCCCAACCCTTTACCCTTGAAACGACACCGTTCCACTTAAGCTATCAGATCCAGACCGTAGATCTAGATTGATCTAACGGTCGAGATCAATCCACCCATTAACTATATAAGACCATAATCTTACCCTGCCCCCCTATCTGAACCCCAGCCTTCGTCTCCAAACAAACAGCCCTAAAACCCTAGCCGCCCCTGCGTACTTTCGCCATGAAAGCCGGCGGCATGGATGTCGGTGACCTTGCCCTGAACACCATAGAACCCTCTCACCACCCTGAATATAGACCTGTTAACCGTTTAGTTCGAATCACCCTCCAGGTCCTCGAATCTTCATTTGAAGATTCGAGTCAAAACTCGATCTACACCAACCAACCCCAGCTTCACACCAGACACTCCCCAGACCCTCCTCGTGACCAAACCATACTTGGTTTGGTCCGAATCTGATCAGGGAAGCCTGAATCCCAGATCTAAGTTTTGAAAGTTTTGTGTTCCTTCATCACTGGCCCATGCCAGTCCGAGCCAAAGAGATTAAGGTCTAATGGACCTTAATCGAAGTGTTTCTCATCTGAGAAACACTTCGATTAAAGTCCGTTCAGCCTTAAGAAAGGTCTGTCCAAATCCGGGTTCAAACTTTTAACTTTTCAAGTTTAAGGTGAGTCTGCTTTCTTTTCCTTTATTTGTTTTTAGTCCGTGTGATTTGTTTTAAAAGACTGTTCATATTTGTTTTAATTTTATCAACTTTTGTTTGTCCACTTTGTTTGAACCTCTGTGTTTGTCTGAATCCCTCCCCTCCTATTCTGATAAGGCATGTGTATTGGTTGTATTCCAAATTTGTACTGACTAACTGATTCCTCGAAGTACAATTCTGTTTTAATCAGTATAAGTCGAGTCATGTGTCCCATACTTCTGAATGTCTGATTTTTGGCTACGATTGTGTATGTTAATGCTAATATAGTCGAGTCGACATGAGTCGTCAATTAGTTTCAACTGTCTGAGCATAGTAAATCGATTTGCTTCTGTTGAACATTTGTTGAATCAATTAAGAACCAATTTTGTTTACTTATAGCTGTTGATTTGGATCAGTAATGTAAAAGGGATGTTTGGTTTAAATGTTGAATTGGAGGGCATGTGCACTCTTGCACAGCATGTGCATTGGTGCACCTCATGTGCTTTGTGCACTACCTGTGGCCTGCATAAAGGTCTTTGCTGATTTTAAAATGGTTTGACAGCATACGCTGTCAGATATATTCTACTGCCCCATACCTTGCTTTAGTTTAAGAAATATTAAGCCTTTTAAAGTTAAGCCTGCCAAGGGAATGATGGGGTTAATATTTAAATAACTAACTGGAATCTGAAAATGGGAAGGCACATGGGAAAGGTACTGTGATAGCCCAAACAGGCTGTTAAAAAGGTTAAGGAAGGCTTATAAAAGGGATAGAAATAGAGGGGAGGGGGACCATCTGATATGAGATACACAGAGAGGGGGATTGAGAGATAGAAATACACACACACACACACACACAAAAGGATAGACAGAATCAAAGGGAAAAGGAAAAACACACTGTGAGGAATTTTAAAAGAGAGAGCTGATAGAGATACACAGAAAAGCATACAGAGATAGAGAGAGACACTGGGAGGGAACATCTGAGAGTTCAAATTCTGAAAACAGAAACTGGAAAAGTTTTCTCTTTGATAATCCAAATAGATTTCAAATTGAGGACTAACATTAGAACTTGAAAAGAAAGGAGATAGGGAAAGGGATATCACAAAATCAGGAATTGTCTTCTCCCTACTGTTTGTTCGATTCTCATTTGGTTCAAACTGTCCAAGTTAGTCCTGTTTTCCTTCAAGTGTCAGTTAAGTCTATTGTTTGGATTTGTGTTGTTGGCTTCTCCTGGAAATTGGATTGCTTGATTTTCTGACTCCGTTACTACTGGGAATTTGTCTCATTTTGCCTCTCCTCCATTGGCTTTATTGGTCTCTTGCACTGGGATTTCTGTTCTATTTGGTACCTGCTGTTACTGCTGTTGTTTGGTATCGCTTCTATTGCCCTACTGACCCTTTGCTCCTCCTGTTGTATCCAATATCCAGGTACATACTAAGACTCGCATTTGATGTAACAATGAAAGCATGAATCAAAAGATTTGAAGGAGTTATAATCACCTGTTGTATTGCTTACGAATTGTTTTTTTTTTAATGTTGTTAAGATATGCAGTTTCTTGGTCTGTTAGCCTAATAGAGACACATTAGTAAGGTTGTACTTAATTAAAGTTTATGCCCATCTAAAGCTGTGACATTTTATTCGTTTAGTAGTACATAAGATGTAAATACAATCCATGAAATGTGCAGCCATTTTAATACAATTGCTAACTCAAACTCGCCATTTCAGCATGTTTCGAATATGTAGGGGCAAATGTTTGTTTAGATCTAGCTAAAGACAATGCAGTTTCAAACTCTTGAGTTTCAGTTTGCGTGAAGCAGTTTATAGGATGAGTTTAAAATACCATTAGTCGCATTTCCTAACAAGCAATTTTAACTAATCTTGTCTGAATAAGTTAAAGTTAGGGAGCTCTTGTAACAGTCATAGCATTTCATCAATCCCATATACGTTTCTTTTATCAAGTTCAAAGCATGTTTTCATGAGGTACAATGTTTCTTTATTCCGTAAATAATTAATCGGATGATTAGCTAAAATCTGGATTTGGGCCAAACACATAGTTAAAAATAGCACGCATCTTTTCTTCTATTTTTAAGAGATAAACACATTAGAAATGTAATCGCTTTAGGATGTTTCTTCTAAAATAATGAGACGAGCCTCGCCAAATGAGATGTAAATCGCGGGGCCCTCAATAAATAACCATGATAATTACCTAGAATTCAGGATAGGCCATTTAATAAATTTCATGGCCTTCCACAAATAATAACGCGCTAGACCCCCCTTAGGCGCCCTTAATAAATTACACTATTAAACTTGAGTGCACATTGATGTGACCCGAATCCAAGTCTCAACGGAGTCGAAATGTGTTAACAACTACGGGCGCATTGACTGTGACGTGGTTCGAGGTGCATTTTCACGACGTTGCAATTCTATAAAAATAAATGATAATAATAAAAGCGGTTTGAACTTAATAAAAAGCACATAAGTCACAACATGTATTTAAATCAGATATTTAGCCATTATAACAATTTAAGCGACCGTGCTAGAACCACGGGATTTGAGGGTGCCTAACACCTTCCCTCGGGTCAACAGAATTCCTTACTTAGAATTTCTGGTTCGCAGACTTCATTTGGAAAAGTCGAAAATTTCCTCGATTTGGGATTCAAGATAAACCGGTGACTTGGGACACCAAAAGCCAAACCTTTCCCAAGTGGCGACTCTGAATTAAATAAATAATCCCATTTCGAATATTGTCACTTAAATTGGAAAAACTCCCCTCGCGCATTTAACCCTTCGGGGCGGGCGCGCAAAAAGGAGGTGTGACAATTTTAATTATTTTTCTCAATTTTTGTGTCTTTAATTGCATATTTCCTATCATAAAATACAAGAAATAATTCTTTTTTTCATTTGTGCATTTAGGAATTAACTAACTGTTCAATTGGTGAATTAATCTAGTTAATTGATCATTTGAATAAGTTATTTAATTAATTTATTTGTTTGTGTAAATTTAGCTTAATAAGTAGGATTAAGAATGAAATTGGGCCAAATTTGAAAGAGTGGCCAAAAGTGCAACATCAAGACCAATTGAGAGGGCTGCCAAAGGAAGAACTAAAATGGCGTAGTTTAAGGCCAAAACTACGTCATTTTGTTTAAATGAATCAAGATTAAATCTCATCCATTCATTCCCTTTGATCCAATGGTCCTCATTTGATCACTCATGGAGTATTTAAGTTCCTAAAATCAGATATATTTTTGCCTCATTTACACATAACCTATAACCCTAGCCCCCTCTATCTCTATCTCCCTTCTCTCTCAGCCACCACTCCTCTCCATGGCGGAACCACCGCCCGCCGCTGTCCACCGGAGTCCAAACCACCCCAAAATTTTACCATTTCTTCCGCTCAACCTCCTTTCCATGAATCCAATCTTCATATACTCCAAATCTCCACCAATCTCCACAAATCTACCAAAATCTGGGGAAAAAACCCTAGCCTCTTTTTCCCCAAATCGATGAAGTTCCAAGCCCCATTTTCACATAAAACTTCTATATATGTGTATGTCTTGCTTGGTCTATCTCTTTGTGTTAGTGTTTGTCCCAAATCCGATGACCAAAATCCGGCGGCAACCCCACTGCCCCGCCACTGCCACTGCCGCACCTCTACTCCGCCACTGCTCCTCCATTTTAGTCTAGTTCTGACTTAAGAACACCTGTTTCCTTTTGGTATGACATCGAGTTCATTGATCTTAGTTCCTACTAAAATGAAACGAGTGTTCTACGATCGAACAATCGCTACTCGAGCTCCATAGAATCAGTCTCGTTGTTCGATTTGTTATCGAATCCCTCCGTATGGTAAAACATCAATTTCTTTTTCCTATTTTATCTTTTCTGATTTTTTTACTTTTGTATTTAGTTTTAGTTTTAAGGTTTAATTTCCAGTCATGTTGCTAATATTTTTGTGTAATGGAGCTAGGGTGGTATTACTTTTTCAATTACATGTTATTTTATAAATTTGAATTTCGTTCTTCGACCTAGCCGGTCGAGTAGACCGTTATTGTCTTTTAGTTCTGAATTTTGGTTCTTCAACCTAGCCGGTCGATTATTTTGTATGAATTTGTTAAGTTTGAATTTTAAGTTCTCCGACCTAGTTGGTCGATAGTTAAGTCTTCATGTTAGTTTCATGAAAAATCAAAAAAGATAAGTTGAATCATTTTTTTGTTAGTCGTTTGTTCATTTGTTATTAATCATCTGTGATAGTTAGCGATGCTAGTTTAGTTTCTATTTCATGCATTAGTTTGTAATCTCAATCGCTTCATGTTAGTTTGTGCAAATCAAATTAGTTTCAATCTAGTTTGTTGAATACTTAGTTCGGTTACCTTTTAAGTCTTGTTTCTGCTGTATCAATCCATAATTTAGTTAGTTTGAAGGTATGAGTGTGTTAGCTTGAATTTCGGTCATAATAAAAGTTGAATACTTGAGTATATGGTACTTGTTTGGCTGCCTTTTACTGTTCAAAAGCTATTGGAGTACAATACTCTAAAATTCTGTTCATAGTTGGTAAAAGGGACTATCTTTGGATAGATTTTTTGACCAAAACTGTCCTTTGAATAGTATTGGTCAGATTTTTGGTGAAAAATCTATCCTTTGGACAGATTTTCAATCATGAAGGCCTTGCTTCTTCTCCTATAAAAGACTCAACACTCTGTCACACCAAGGATCAGTTTTTTTACACACTCAAAAAAGGGACACACTACACAAACACTATCTTACATATTTTTACATCCTTTACATCCTTAAAACACAACTTTGAGTAAAAAAATCAGCAGCTGAACACATTACAGTAAGCTGGAACCAAGAGCAAAAATCTTTCAAAAATAAAAGTGGTAAACTTTGTTCCTGGGCTTTACTTTCTTTGAGAGTGCCTGAAGTTTTTTGGGTTAATTTTCTAGTTTGTTTCGAGTGTCTTTTGCTGGTTTTTACTGTTGTTACTGCTGGTATATTGGGTTCGGTTGATTTGGTGGATTCAAACTCACCTTTGCTGTTGTAAGCAAAATCCTGCAATCTAGGTAACTTTGACCTTTGCAATGTAGTTTCTTGAGTTATAATGGAAATCTTGAAGTTTGAATTTCATTTAGTCGCTTGATATTATCTTCTACCTGAATTGTTTTAACTTTGAACGATGAGTATGCCTTAGCCAAAATCTTTTTTGCCTTGCTGGTAAATAAAAATGTTAAGCTCTAAAGTTTGATTTTTCTGGTGTTAGTAATTAGTTCAAGTTATTTGCTCTCGATTGAGAACAATTGATAGTTTGACTATTTACATACCGCTGATTTGTAGCTAAATAATCCAAAATTTTAATTTGGATCAAAGCAAAAGTGGTTCTCTTTGAAGAAAGCATGACATTGATCTCATTAGAGTCACTTTGATATCTACTTAGGTAGTATATTAATATGATTCCTTGAAACTTTTTCAATACATTAGCTTGAAGCTAGCTATCGTATGGCTCTTCTCAAGTAAAATACTACTTGTTTATTAGTTTAGTCCAGTTATAAAAAATTTACAATATTGTGTGTTATGATGATGGAAAGCTGAAAATATTTGGATTTAATTATTATTTTTTTTATTTCACTTGAGGAAGAGTATTCTAAGAGAGAGCAGAGGTTTTATCGGTGAGTTTTATCTTGATCTCCTCTATGTTAGAGTACTCTGTTTTGAATCCAAAACCATAAAGAAAAACCAAAGAACCTTTTTTTTCTTTGTTGTCTTCTCCTTTTTAAGTTTGAAAATAGAGTTAAAGCTTGAATCAATATTTTGATTTTATACAAGTTTCGTTTCCCCGTGTGTTGGTTTTAGTGTTATTTTTTGTGCTCTGTCATATTTTTTATTGATTAAGTTGGAGTCTATGTTTGAATATTTAACAATTCTTTTTTCACTCAAATGGATATAGGATTATCACTACTATGGTTCAGCACTATCAATAAGAGTTTAGATAATTAAGAAGATTGAATAGTCAGGGGTTATCCCTTTTAATAAATGTCTTGCTAAGTATCATGTTAAGTCACTTCCTCTTTAATATCAAAGTTTGCCCAATACATATGTAGCAACCAATAAAAATTCACATGCTTATAATACATAATTGGCCCTAATCTTTAAATTACTAATTTAGTCAAATAAATTCAATAACAATTTGTTTTTTTATAGTTAAAATAATGTGAAGACTTAATCCCCTTAGTAATTAATTTAAACGCTAGGCATATAGTAGGCACACTTTAACTTCATAGAATCGCTTGCGTAGCATGATGTTTAACTTTATTCAAAACATCCTTCAATAATCTTATACCGTATTCAATAGTTTAATTTTTTTTTCAATTTAGTTAATCCTTTTGCTAAAATCGTGGATTCGCTTGCGTAGAGCGATAATTAATATTTAATTAATTTCTTTAAGCGTAGTAACTTTTTCAAAAGTAATAATATACTAATAAACCTTGTCATAACTGCGAATTCGCTTGCGTAGCGCTAATATGATAAATTAATAAATTTTGTCTCGATCACGCATTCGCTAACGTAGTTTGGTTATGACATTTTATTATTCAAAATTTTCTTTAATTTTTCTAATAATCTAGAAATAAAAGCGGGTAGGTAAAATATAAAAATCATATAAATCTCAGTTTGTCCAAAATTAATTCAAGCCAAGTTTAAGTCAGTAAAGCTACCGTACTAGAACCACGGGACTCGGGGAATGCCTTACACTTTCTCCTCGGTCAACAGAATTCCTTATCCGGACTTTATTTTTGCAGACCAATAATAAAAAAGTCAAACCTTCCTTTGACTAGGTGTTAGTTTATATGAGTCCACCAAACTATAGAGTACCTGGTCCTCTATGAGATGATGCGTAGAATGCAGTAAAGACTGAATGTAAAGAAGGCAAGAGATTTTCTACGTGAAAAAATCCCACACAAGGGGATCAAAAAACCACGACATACTCTTGTAGGCTTTTAACTCAACTAACTTGCAATCTCTCTATTACAAGCCACTTTGCAAAATCCCTATTGCAAAGACTTCAAACTATCTTGTGATGCAACCACCACAAGCCACTCTATAACTCTCCTAGTTACAAAGGATTTAAACTTATGACTATCCCTAGTCACAACATAAACTTAGAAGTTTACGAATTTGGTTTGTTCCTAAGACAACGCTTCTAAGAAAGCAAACTAGGAATTATAATGACGAACAAATAACAAGATTACAACCTAACTACGGATGTACATAAACTCATTTAGAAACTGATCCTTAGTGGAGTTGTCTTCTTGTTCTTGACACACCAGTGACTTCAATGCTGGATGAATACTTTTGTTTCTTGAGAGAATATCACTGAATGCACAAAGAATGGTATGTCTTGCACCAGGTTGTTTTATCACAAAACATAGCACAATGGATAGTAATGTCAACTCTTGGTGTACGCTTCTTCCCAATGAGAAGTGACTGTTACACTGCCTGCATAGCCACTTCTGGGCAGTTTCATTCCAGCTGGATAGTGGACTTTGTCCTTCTGTCAGGACACACCAACGGACCAGGTCCTAGTTGTGTTCCTCTTCTGTGACAGTTGCTAGATGGTCACTTTCTTCTACTACGTTTTAGCTGTGTACTTGACTTGTATTTCTGTCAGAGAACCCTAAGGGAGCAGGTCCCTGTTGTATTCCTCTTTATATTGATTGTGTACAGTCATTGACTTGTGCTTGTGTCGGAAAACCCTAAGGGACCAGGTCATCAAGTCTCTGTTGTGTTCCTCCCTGTGGTCGTTCATTCATTTGCTGATTTTCAGACTTCGATCAGTTCACATGAAATGTATATCCTATGGGTCAGGTTCTCTATCTGGTTCTTCATGACAAGTTTGTTAGATCATCAAAACATAAGGTGAGTTGGAACACCAAAAATCAATTCCAAGTGACGACTCTAAATAACAAAATAATCCCTATTTCAAAATGGTCACTTTAATTGAAAGAACTCTTTAACCCCAATACACAACTCATATATCTTTTTGCGGGGGTAAAAAAAGGGTGTGACACGAGTTGAGGTTTCCCTCTCGCGCGAGACAGTTACCCCCTCGTGCGGGGGAAGGGGGTGAGATCTCCCCTTCAGGTGTAGCACTTGGCGTTGCATTTTCGTTGTCTTCCCTGCCGGCTTCATTGAGAGAATTCAGAAGGTTGTTTGTGACACCTACTATTGCCTTTAGCCTTGCTTCTCCCTTTCCTGCCATTGTTGGCCTTTGTGAGGCTAAGTAAAGGTGATTATTTCTTTCAAGAATCTAGACGAAACTAAGATCACAGCTATAGAAATCCCCACAGATGGCGCCAAATTGTTTGACTCATAGGAGTAAACCTTCATCATAAACAAATGTTGAAGGAAGGATATCAAGGAAGAGCAACGACTAGCCATCTTATTCTTGGAAAGAATCAATCTCTTTCCAAGGATCAAATCTCTTAGGTTGTCAAGACTCGTCAACAATCGATCTTTACCAAAGTAATACCCAGTTTTAAGCCTTAGACAAATATACTTTGATCAAACCAAAAAACCCTCTCTTTGTTCTACTACAAACAAACATTGTAGTTCTCTAAGATCTGCTGTGTAACAAATCAGAGAAAAAAGGAGAGTACAACACTGGTGAGACATTGTATCAAAAAGAGACGAGTGTTATAGGAACTGAGTTATCAAGTCATTTCCATTGTACTCGGAGAAACACATTTACTAAAGAGAACTCCCTTTCCACCCAAGGGGACTGGACTATGATTCATATTGAATCCGAACTAGTATAAAATTCCGGTGTCTTTAATTCCCGCACCTACTTTCTGTTATTATAACTGTTAGGTCATTGCATCTAGTTGACTAATTGACAAACTAGTCAACTAATAAGAGATTAAGTTTAAAAATATACAATTCACCCCTCTTGTACTTTCAATTGGTATCAGAGCAAGGCTCACATTATACTTTTGCTTAACAGCTTGTGAGAAAAGATCATGACAAATCAAGTTATCATAGGAGCTCTCTTTCAGGAAGGAACTTCACAAGTTAGACCACCATACTTTAATGGACAATATTTCTCTCATTGGAAAGTGCGGATGGAAATATTTGCCAAGGCTTATGACGTCAAAGTTTGGAGAGTTATCAAAAAGGGGAACTATCCCTTACCAGCTGCTACTCCATTGAAAAGTGTGGATGGAGATCTTTGCCAAGGCCTATGACGTCAAAGTTTGGAGTGTCATTAAAAGGGGGAACTACCCCTTACCAGCTGCTACTCCACCACTTGCTGATCCTGAAGATATAGATTTATATACAAAAGAGCAAATGGAAGTGGTACAAGTTAACAATAAAGCGAGAAATCTGCTTCATAATGCTATAAGTGGTGAAGGATATGAGAAAATCTCAAGCTGTGACATAGCCAAAGAAATGTGGGACAAACTTGAGGTTACATATGAAGGAACCAGCAAAATAAAGGAAATACATATTAACATGTTGGTTCATGATTACGAACTCTTCTCAATGAAAAAAAGAGAATATATTGAAGAGATGTTTGCTAGATTTAGCAAAATAATTAGCGATCTAAAGGCATTTGGCAAGCCTTATACCAGTGGTGATCAAGTTAGAAAAATTCTCAGAAGTTTGCCAACCACTTGGTAGACCAAAGTAGTCACGCTGGAATCTCAGGATCTAAACAAATTATCTTATGATGAACTACGAGGAGAACTCATAGCTTTTGAAAAGACGCATCTCAAGAAGATCAACTGAAATAGCTGAAAACGAAATTGATGATGATCTTGAAGCTCTACAAGAAGAGATTGATATGCTATCAAGAAACATGAATGGACTAATGAGAAGATTCCAGAATACAAAAAAAGTAAGAATTCCACCAAGACTATCCAAGCAATACAACGAACATGGCAAGAATGATGGAAAGTGCTATGAGTGTGGAAGATTTGGGCAGCTGAGTGCCCAGAACTAAAAAGGAAGATCTCTAGAGGCTTTAACAAGAACAATCCTTCGGAAGCTAGAGTGATGAGGACAGTTCATACCATGAAGAGATAGCAAATCTCTGCTTCATGACGATTCTGGAAAATGAAATGAACAAATCCTCTGGATGCCGGACGGATGAGGACACTTCATATGAAGAAAATGAAAACTGTTTCATGGCACGAGGTAAAACAAGTGAGGTAAGATCTTATAACTGTGAAATATGCAATGAATTACAGGATATTCTTGATTTAACTTTGAAAGAGTCTCAAAAACTAATGAATGAGCTTAAGAGACTTACTAAAGAAGTTAAAGACTGGAAACTCAAACATGAAGTATGTGAAATCGAAAAAGAAATACTTCAAGAAGAGTTTGAGGAATTGCAAATGCAACTCAATGGCATGCACAAATCCACCAGTTACAGTTCAGTTAGGTAAAACCAGATGACTTACAAGTCAACTGGAAAAGGACCAGCCAGAACTAAGTCGACTACTGCTAACACTAATGAAAGACCTAAAGGTGGGTCATAAGTTACGTATCATTACTGTAACAAAAGTGGGCATAAATATTCCTTTTGTCATTTCCGTAAAGCAAACATTTCAGGATGGGTTTGGAAACTAGAAAACAATTCTGAATCTGGTAACACTAACCCTCCAGGACCCAGGCAAGCTTGGGTACCTAAAAGAAAGTAATCACTTTGTTTTGCAGGAACACCACAGAATAAGCCGCAAAGGAAAATGGTATCTAGATAGTGCGTGTTCCAGTCATATAACAGGCGATAAAAATCTATTCAAAGAAGTTACAATAATTGATGAAGTGTTAAGTTTGGGGATGACTCAAAAGGTAAAATAATTGGTACTGGAACAATTCCCTCCAATAACAAATGTGACATCACTGAAGTTTATCTCGTCGATGGCCTCAACTACAACCTCTTGAGCATAAGTCAACTATGTGACTCAGGATATGAGGTAAATTTTAAGAAAACAAGTTGTGCTATTGGAGACGAATCAGGTAAAATAGTCCTTCCTGGAAAAAGGTATGAAAATGTTTATATCCTTGATGGTTTTGAAAAGATAGATGGTTATATTTTCTTAACTTCTATGTCTGATGATCCATGGTTGTGGCATAGAAAACTTGGTCAAGCTAGCATGCATTTGATAGAAAAATTGTCCAAACATGAGTTAGTTGTTGGCCTACCCAAACTGAATTTTTCTAGAACTCATATCTGTGATGCATGTCATATGGGTAAGCAGACTAGAAACTCTTTCAAAAACAAAGATATAGTATCTACTTCCAAACCTTTGCAATTACTTCATATGAATTTATTTGGGCCTACTAGAACTGCTAACATAGGAGGAAAGAGGTATGCTTTTGTTATTGTTGATGATTATTCACGTTTCACTTGGGTAATTTTCTTATCTCATAAGGATGAAGCATTAAGATACTTTGAAGTTTTCTGCAAAAAGGTTGAAAGAGAAAAGGGATATCTGATCTCAACAATTCAGAGTGACCATGGAGGAGAATTTGAAAGTAGAGCATTTGAAGATTTCTATAATGATCAGGGATACACACATAATTTCTCTGCACCACGCTAACCACAACAGAATGGGTTGTAGAAAGAAAGAACAGAACCCTCCAAGATATGCCAAGAACCATGTTACTAGATCATTCACTGCCAAATCACTTCTGGGCAGAAGGTGTAAGTACAACATGTCACATTCTCAATCGATGCCTCATAAGACCTATTCTGAAGAAGACTCCATATGAATTATGGAAAGGTAAACGTCCTAATATCAGTTACTTCCATACCTTCAGAAGTAAGTGTTTTATTCACAATAACAATAAGGATAATCTTGGAAAATTCGATCCAAGAAGTGATGAAGGTATTTTTCTGGGCTACTCATTAAATAGTAGATCTTTTAGAGTCTATAATAAACACACATTATGTGTGGAAGAATCAGTAAATGTTATATTCGATGAAACTAATCCCTTGGTCGAGAAAGGAATTACTGTAGGTGATAAGGATCAAGCTCAAGAAATTCAGGAGACAAGCAAATCTCAAGGGTCGACTGATATATCTGCTATGATAGAGTAAGGGTGTTAAACGGGTGGGCTGGGCTGGGCCGGGCCGGGTTGCTATTTTTTGGACCCGTACGGGTTACGGTCCGGGCCGGTTACGGGTTGGGGTTAACGGGTTCGGGTTCATCCGGGTAAAAATTGAACCGTACGGGTTACGGGTTGAGGGGCCGGGCCGGGTTTAGTGTATTTTTTTTTTGTATTTTGTATAACTATTGTAAGTTATATTAATACTTTGTATTAATTTAAAGATTACAAGTTATATTAATACAAAATTATTAATATAAATTGCAAGTGCTACATTTATTTTAAAATTCAAAATTAAAGTTTGCATTTAAAAAGTAAATTAACAAAAAATAGTAAAACTAAATTTTCATGCATAATAAATTAACAATACTTCAAATTAATCTAAAAAACTAAAACATTAAGCATAAATAAGTTTAATAATTTTAAAATAACACAAATTGTCTTAAAATCTTAAATACGAATTTTCGGAGGACGCTCAAGACAATACTTGATATGCCTCCTTAAACTGCCTGTGCCAAACTGAACGAAAATTTAAGACTTGACAATAGTTCTTGCACTTTACTTTCTGACCTTCTTCATTTTCTTCTACCACCTCAAAGTGTTGCCAAACATATGAGCGCACTCTAAAAGTACGAGGCATGATTTAAATTGAATTGAGATTTGAGAATTGAGAATTGAGAATTTGAGATTGAGACTTTAAATCTTGAAAATTGGAGAATGAGAGAAATTAAGATTGAGAAATGAGATTTGAGTGAAGAAATGAAGAAGAGAGGGTGTATTTATAGTTTTAGAGAAGGTTAATTTTGTAAATTGAAAAAAGGTTAAATTTTAAAGAAAAAAGAGGCTATTAATGCAATTAACCCGTTGGGCAACGAATCCCTGCCAGGTCTTACCATTGCCAACGGTTAGTGGGCCCCACATAATTCAAAAAATTAAAAAAAAAACAAAAAAAAAATTGTACCGGGCCGGGCCGGTTTAACCGGTACACGGTACTGTTCACGTGGACCGGGTTTGACCAGTCCGGTTAACCGTTACCAAAATTTAAACAGACCAACCCCATCTACCCCTCCTACCCAGCCCCACCCGTCCCCCTATGTACCGGGCCGGTCCGATTCCGGTTTTAACCGGTCTGGGCCGGTCCGGTTACGGGTCAACCCGGCCCGTTAAACACCTTTATGATAGAGTCAACTGGTGAAATCAGCAGCACTGTACCAGATCAACCAATCGAGTCAACTTCTAACGTAGTGCATCCAAATGAATGGAGAAGCGAGCCTGAATATCCTTTAAACTTCATTATAGGGGATCCAAATGAAGGAATGAAAATCAGGGGAGCTCTAAAAAAGAAAGCAAATGTTGCATTAATCTCTCAGGTTGAGCCAAAGAAGATAGAGGAAGCGCTAAAAGATTCAAGTTGGGTTCAAGCTATGCAGGAAGAGTTAGATAAGTTCAGTAAGAATCAAGTGTGGAATCTAATACCCAAACCTGAAAATGTTTCTGTAATCGGAACAAAGTGGGTTTTCAGAAATAAATTGAACGAGGATGGAAAGGTCGTAAGAAATAAAGCCAGACTAGTTGCTCAGGGGTACTCACAATAGGAAGGAGTCGACTATGATGAAACCTTCGCTCTAGTAGCTCGTTTGAAATCCATATGAATTCTTGTGGTATACGCATCATTTAAAAGATTTAGGCTGTTTCAAATGGATGTCAAAAGTGCCTTTTTGAACGGATTTATTGAGGAAGAAGTATATATGAAACAACCACCTGGGTTTGTAGATTCAAAGTTCCCATACCATGTATACAAGCTCACTAAGGCGTTGTATGGGCTAAAGCAAGCTCCACGTGCTTGGTATGATAGACTTAGTTCCTTTCTTGTTGATCATGGCTTTACAAGAGGTAAAATAGACACTACCTTGTTTATTAATATCATCAGAAAGTAACCTCATTATTCAGATTTATGTTGATGATATTATATTTGGTAGTGCTAACCCTCTTATGTGCAAGGAAATTTCAAATCTTATGCAAAGCGAATTCGAATTGAGCATGATGGGAGAGCTAACATTCTTCCTTGGACTACAAATTCAACAATCTGAAGAAGGAACCTTTATATGTCAGACCAAATACACAAAGGAACTGATTCAAAAATTTGGCATGAGCAATACAAAATCCATTGGCACACCAATGAGCCATTCCACAAATCTAGACAAAGATGAACAGGGAATCCCTGTTAATGAAACTAAATATCGTGGAATGATTGGATCACTGCTGTATCTGAAAGCAAGTCGACCGTATATTATGTTCAGTGTATGTAAATATTCCAGGTTTCAGTCAGCTTCTAAGGAATCACATCTGACCGCAATAAAAAGAATCATTCGATATCTCATTGGGACTGTATGTCATGGACTATGGTATCCTCGCTCTAACTATTTTAAATTAGAAGGTTTTTTCAGATGCTGACCTTGCAGGTGATAAGGACGATAGAAAAAGCATAAGCGGTACATGTCAATTACTTGGAAAGGCATTGATATCCTGGAACAGTAAAAACAAGCATCAGTTGCATTATCTACTACTGAAGATGAATACATTGACATTGGACAATGCTGCACACAACTACTATGGATGTCTCATCAACTGGGTGACTATGAACTTTCGTTTAAACCTATACAAATTTTTTATGATAATTCAAGTGCTATTTGTATTTCCAAAAATCTTTTGCATCATTCGAGAGCAAAGCATATAGATATCAAGCATTATTTTATTAGAGATCATGTTCTTAAGGGAGACATAGAAATATCTTTTGTTGGAACTACTGATCAGTTAGCTAATATTTTTACTAAGCCTTTATTAGAGGAGAGATTTTGTGATTTAATAAAGTTACTTGGCATTACTTGCTTAGCTAATAACCTTTAGGACCTATGTGTATTGTTGATTCTTTTACAGGTGTAATGATTGTCCTTTACTCATGCATTAATTACTTCTCCATTTTTCCTCTCTTTTCTCTTCTTTCACATCAGTTCGTCGTTCAAAGTTGGAAAGCTAATCATCGCGTCCTTTCAACTGACATCTTTTCCTTTTTTGTACTCAACCGTCAGAAGTTTTCTTCTTAAGGCGGAGAACCCTTTTCAGTCACTTTCATCGTTATCCCCTCTTCAAAGCTCCGATCAAACCACTTTCCTTCAATGGCTAAACATCCCAGAAATCCCTCTGCTTCTACCAGAAAAATCACCCGCTCCAAAGCAAAACCCCCCATCTATGCCCCCAGAACAAGTAGACTTAGGGTCCGACCACTCTGAGGGTTTCGCCTCTTCTCTGGGAGATTTCTCTTTCAACTATTAGGAGAAAAAGCCCTAGGAAAATGACCCATGGAAGAACCCCCTGTTTCCTCTACCTCAAAGAAATCCAAGGTTGATTTTTCTGCCTCTCTCAAATCTGACCTAAACTTCTGGGATTCTCCAAATAGGGATCTTTTCATTGCTCTGACGGACAAGCTCGTTGCTCATGGAAGGGTTGTCGACCTTGACGACATGGAAGCCCTAAATTGCAAGGTCGAAAACCTCTTTGTTTATCAAGGGTGGGTTAAGTTCCTCTCTATTCCTCCGCCTAAGGTATATGAGCCCCTGGTAAAAATGTTCTATGCCAATCTCCGTTCTAGTAAGCCTGATAGGTTGGAATCATTAATGTTAGGTAAGCGCATTGTTCTTGATTGTGCCCTGTTTGATTTGCTTTTTCAATGTCGTTGTTCTAGTTTTCCTATGCTTTTTAAAAACACTTGGCCCGATGACTTTGAAATTTCTTTTGACCAAGCCAAACAGTGTATCGCTGAGTGTCTCTCTGACTCCCTTCCCAACCAGTTAGGTCCCCGTGATGTTAGTTTCGAAACTCGGGTTCTGGCCCACATTATAGCAACTACTTTGCTTCCGTGTACTGGTTCCTTTTCAACCTTCTCTCAAAGAGACACCTTCTTCGTATACTGCCTTGTGACCAAACTCAAAATCAAGTTGTCCTCCTGGGTTATTAATTTCATGATCGAGAGTGCTGAAGATCCCACCAGTCTACCCTATGGCATGACAATCACTCACATTCTGGAAGCTCATCAAATTTACCTGTCCAACTATCCCTTTATCACTGTTTCAAAGTCTTACAATTCTAGAGCATTTGCTAGTATGAGATATGTGAGTGTAAAGGGCTATTGGGTTAAGAAGCACGAAAGTGAAGCAAAGCATGCTCCTATAGAGCCCAAACCTACACCCTCTGTTCCTCATCCCAGTCCTGGTAATCCTGATCTTGGCGACAAGCTTCGTGCCATTGACTCTCAACTTTCTGAAATCAAAAATCTTCTCACAACCACTCAGTCTACTATTGATGTCATTCATGCCATTTCCAAGGAAACAGGGTCTGATGTGTCCAAAATTAGAGTTATTATCCTCAGAGTTAGGGAGAATATTGTCAAAGCCTTCAGGGAAATTCATAACAAGTTGGATGGAGTGAGCATCTCAGCCAATGCTAGCTTTGAACAATTGAAGGAGGCCATCTGCAATACCCTCACTTATTTTCTGCGTCATTAATGTGGTTGTTTAAGACAATATTTTTTTGTTGTGCTGTTTTTGGGTTGTTTTCTCAGCCATTGGATAATTTCTATTTTTTTGGGACTATAACTCTACTGTTTAATGCTATATATTCTGTTTAGTTCTTAGTTTGTTCCCTCTTTGGTGATGCCAAAAAGGGGGAGAAGAGTATATGTTGTATCTGTACAGGTACAGTTGAGTTTGTCGACTAAAGGGTAAGTGTATGTTAGCATCCTCTATAACCATGGACCGGTCAACTGCATGAATTGAGAGAGAGTACCATGGACCAGTCAACTGCATACATTGAGGGGGAGTAAACACAGGGAAGTCAACTGGTGTTTACACCTATATATTATTTTGTCATCATCAAAAAGGGAGAGATTGTTAGATCTAGTTTTAATGATGCAAATAATATATATATATATAAGCGGCTAATATCGGAAGGACCAACAATCAAGGATTAAATCTTCATCATAAACAACTGTTGAAGGAAGGATATCAAGGAAGAGCAACGGCTAGCTATCTTATTCTTGGAAAGAATCAATCTCTTTCCAAGGATCAAATCTCTTGGTTTGTCAAGCCTCGTCAACAATCGATCTTCACCAAAGTATTTATACCCGGCTTTAAGCCTTAGACAAATATACTTTGATCGAACCAAAAAAC
The DNA here is from genome assembly GCF_000715075.1 of Nicotiana tabacum. Taxonomy (NCBI): domain Eukaryota; kingdom Viridiplantae; phylum Streptophyta; class Magnoliopsida; order Solanales; family Solanaceae; genus Nicotiana; species Nicotiana tabacum. The sequence goes on from NC_134086.1 coordinate 13,981,028, forward strand.
CCTCTCTTTGTTCTACTGCAAACAAACATTGTAGTTCTCTAAGATCTGTTGTGTAACAAGTCAGAGAAAAAAGGAAAGTGCAACACTGTTGAGGCATTGTATCAAAAAGAGATGAGTATTATAGGAACTGAGTTATCAAGTCATTTTCATTGTACTCGGAGAACACATTTACTAAAAAGAACTCCCTTGCAACCCAAGGGGACTGGACTAGGATTCACATTGAATCCGAACCACTATAAAATTCTGGTGTCTTTAATTCCTGTACTTACTTTCTGTATTTTACTTTCTATTATTATAACTGTTAGGTCATTGCATCTAGTCGACTAATTGACAAACTAGTCTACTAATAAGAGATTAAGTTTAAAAATATATAATTCACCCCCTCTTGTACTTTCAACTATGGCTTGGTCGACCCTTTACCATTTCATTTAATGATTACCCATTTTGATCAAATTTTGACCCATACACTTATAACATTACAGAAATTAACAAGTCCGTCTATACGTTCTGTTACTTTCCGTTACCGTTAATTATAAGTCGCATGCCGTGATGCATTTTGAAGATAAATGGATTAATTTGGCAGCTACAAGTAGGAAAAAATTTCATCTGCTCCTCCTTAATAAATACTTTTTTGTATCGATCGAGTGTTTATATCAACCAATAAATTATGACCTTTTGCCGCTGAATTGGCTTCACAAGAAAACATTAGTTATAGTTTTGCATATAATCTGAACACCAAGTAACGTGATTTCCTTTCTTTTTTTCTTTTCCTTTTTTTGGAAAAGTGAGGAGAAAGTTACAAAAAAGGGTAAAACAAAAGGATTAAGTCTTTTCTTTTCTTTTCTTAAATAGCAACACTGGGACCCACGGGCGGATTTAGGGGGGCGCAAGGGTGTTCACCCGAACACCCTTCGCCGAAAAATTACATTATATATATAAGGCAAAATCTGTTTTTTATCTCTATATATTAAGTTTTGAACACCCTTAACACAATCCAAAAGTGTAGTTTAGTGGTCAAGGGGGTTCAAAATCTACATAAGGTAACATTACACATTAGCACATGGATGCTATAAATTCCTCCGAAAAATCATAAAATTCTGTGCGGTCATGGGTTCAATTCCCACTAGCTACAAAAAAAAATTTTTGAACCCCCTTCGTAAAAATCCTGCCTCCACCAGTGCTGGGACCATATGTTTTGGCAAAATTCTTGCTCCCTAGGCGTGCACCAAAGTTTCTATTTAAAGTTCAGCAGAAAGATAAATTGTTCCCAACTAGTGTTCCTTCTTCGTGTCCTTTCATAGATAGCAAGAGCCAAACAAATTCAAAGTTCCCCTCGTATTTTGTTTCTCACCTGGTGTTCGGTATTTCCTTTGGAGTTTCGATCAATTTGAATTCGCACTATGTAAAGTCTAATAAAGAAAAAACCACTTCCTACTAGGAATTTTTCATTTTTCAAACGTTCGTTGCACCCAAAAATACTTCCGTGCATATTTAGTTGATATAGAAATTATTCATTTATCTATCTTTAAATTGGTTCAGATACAGATATGCTTATTGTATATTCATATTGAAATCAAATACTTAGACTTATATACTGTGGAAATTCTACACAAATATTAGCTTGAATATTATTTTCTTTTTACCTATGCATGTCAACCATCGGAAGTCATAATGTGGTGAACTCGTAACCACATGGACAGATATATTACGATAACAGGTACATGCAGTTGTACCTTCTGTTTTCTACTCGAATTGAATATATAAATTAAAAAGTTTATGTGATAAATTTCTGTAATAAATTCACACTTACATAAAAGTAATGATAATAATAAGTGTATTGGTACTTCAGACTCCTGACTTAAAAATTGTGGATTCATCTCATCATCTCCGAATAACCAAAGAATTGGTTATTTGCATTTAATTTTTTTTTTTGTAACAATGGTGTTTAGGTCAATTTATGCACACTTCGTTATTATGTTCCACCAGCATAGGTGCATGTACATTGGCTACTTTCATGAGGCACCAGCTATATTTTATCAACACAGATATACATACACTAGATAATTCTGTCCACCGAAACTTGGATAGATGAACAAAAATAATTGTATTTTTGCATGCGTATAATTTTGAACATAAAATTTTACTTAACTTCATTGACTAGGCCACACTCTTAACTGTAATTGGTTGTTAGCATTGCATTCTACATTGTCTTTTAGTACTCAGATAAGAACGAAGTTACTTTGAGATTTTTTTTTATTCTTTTTTTAACTTTGAGATTAACATCCCAAAATATCTGCAATAGCACATAATGTAGTGTAGTTTTGTTATTGATGAAAAAGAGAAAAAAATGAATGACATGAAAGAAAGATTTGGATCTTTGATCCTTTTGTTGTTGTGATAATCTATAGTCCAATTAAATAATGCCATACTATAAGCTCAGTGCTTAACCTATTGATTATTGTTTAGTGTTTTTTAGAATGGCTAGACAACAAGTAATAGTAAATTTTTTTACTTTAAAAGTGTTGATTTTGACTAGCACTACTCACTTCTCTCCTTCATCTCAAATCTCAATTATTTTATTTGTAATGGATAATTGATTTGATCGTAAGAAGTCTTATTTTCTTTGATAAGATACATGTTCAATCGCACTGGCAAAAATATTAGCAACAATGACAGACACATTATTTAAGGATTTTATCTTTGCTTTATTATATTTGTTAACTAAAAATAAATATTCGGGGTTTACATGGATCGGGTTAGTTTGATTTTTATCAAAACGAAACCAAACCAACTATATCGGTTTGGTTTTGTAAGCACGTAATTTTTGACCCGCGCAAATTTTAAAGTTAGTTTTAGTATTTTAATATTTTAAAAAAAATTTACTTGACTTTATTTTAATATAATTTTAATCTTTTTTTTAATTTTAGTCCTAAGACATAAAAAAATAAAATAAATATAAAATAGTTTTGTTTATCGTATTTATCGCTTTTCTATATTTTTATCTTTAGTTTAAGATCAATTAGTATATTTTTATTCATGGTATCTTAATTTTATTCTGACTTTAACCTATTTTTCTTTACTTTTTACTTTATTGTTATAACATTCGAAAATACAAAAAAAGTAGTTTCATTTTAAAATTTTGTTTATTTACTTAACTAAGTTTAATTAATATTTTGGTAGGATTTTTGAGTTTGTCTTTGTCCAACAAGAAAATTTGTAGGGCTAAGGGATGAGTCCATTTCTTTTAACTTAAACCCAATTGTTCTTAGCCCATTCTTCCCAGCCCATTAGCCCATTTATATGCAAGATTTAATCATAGCCATCTATTTCCTTCTAATCCAATGGCCATCACTCCTTCCCACCTTCATATAAAATATCCAATTATAGAAACCCTAAAAAAAGTTTCAACACCTAGTCTTGGAGAAGGGACCTTCACTGCTCACTCACGACCACCCTCAGATCGCTCACCTTCTTCTTCACCAAAAATCAACCAAATCACCCTCACTAGTCACAGCAGCTCACCGCTGCTTCACCTCCAACGCCGCCAGCAACAGCCCTTCTCCTTCTGCACGCCACCAACAGTCCCCTGACTTCACCAACCACCAACGAACAACACCAAAAGACGACCCTAAACCACCAGTAGCCTAGCCGGCAGCGACCCCTCGCCTAAAAACGACCAACTCCTCTCCAACCAACGACCCCGATCTCCATCCCCGTCACACATGCCGGAAACTCCAACCAGACTAGCAAATCCTCACCACTCATACACAGGCATACGCGAGAAACAAGTGGTATAGGTTCGTACATGAGGTTGAGTTGAGTTTGTTGAAGTCGTTGTTGTCCTCCGAGGTCTCGTTCAGTCATACGTCAAGGTTACTGTCCGAGTTCTTGTTGCTGTTTTCATCCTGTTCGTGCTACGATTCGCTCGATTTTGGCTTAAGGATCTTGTACGATTTTCAAGTGTCGAAGGAAATCTGATAACTCTTTTGAGGTTCATTTCTCGGTTTGCTCTCGCTTTAGATTTTGTGCGCGTGTTTGTGATTGATTTTTGATGACATGAATTCTATTTGTTTGTCCTCTGTTTGTAATTCGCTTCATTTGGTTTGATTACTGGGCTTCCTTTTGATCCGTAATTTAACCTGAGAACAACACTAAACTAATTTGCTAAATCGTTAATAATGTGACATGGCCTAGTGACTTAGTTCGATCTGAAAATCTGTGCGGGCTATATGATTTATTTGTGAGTTGATATTGGGGAATTAAATTGAAAGTTAAAAATGAATTTGCTATCATTTAGTTACTAGCAAAAATATTTCTGTTTAGTAAGTGTCTTGAACGTCATTGTGCAATTGAGAATTAACATGGATTTTGTGAAAGAAATTTGATTAGAAACATAGATAGTCTTGGGTTGGTTAAAAGCAAAACTGATACGGCTTGGTACCAGAATTGAACAAAAGTTTAGGATTATCATGTCTATTATTTTATATGTCCGTTAGAAGCATGTTTAGGCCGACCACACTTAGATAGACAATTTTAGGATTTTTCATTTGCTTTTGGTTTTGAGGTGAGAGGTTGTCCCTTAGATAAATTCATCCGGGGAATGCCCCGTGGAATTTGTAAATATTTTTAACCCGGGGAATGCCCCGAAGTAAATGTAAATGGAGTCGCGGTATCATCAATGGAGGCATAGTATGAGCTAGGAAGACTTGCTTTATTTTGTTTTATTTCTTATTATTAGGAAGGGACGACCTCGAACCCTTTGGATGTTTATTTTCCTTTGTGTGTTTTACCTTAATTTAAATATCTTAAAAGCCAACTAGATTGAGTACGCAACCGTGATTTTCAAGGGACTTGGGGAGTGCTTAACACCTTCTCCCCGAGTCTAATGAACCCCCTTACTCGAATCTCTCATGCAGATTTAGTTTTGGAGTCCTAAGTGTTTTTAAAAAGGAAAAATCATTTAAAAAAATGGTGACCTGACACACCGAAATCAAATTTCAGGTGGAGACTCTGAATTATTTTCTTTTTGAACACAAATTTTTTTCACTTTCAAAATTGAAAAACCCTTTTGAGCCTTGCGAAATCTTTTTATTATTTGTAAGAGGGTTAGTGAGGTTTGGTTAAAAAAGGGGTGTGACATCTCTGGCGACTCTGCTGGGGATCGAACCCAAAATCTCTGGTTTCGCGGAAATCTTTTTTTTTTTTAAAAAAAAGTTCTTCTTCCCATGTCCAATCTTCCCGAACTATGCATACCAGATTCTCGTCTCTCGGGGTGGGATACGTAGGCAGCCCATATATGGTCCAGTCTTCCTAGTTAGTCTTAGGTTCTTGGTTTCGCGAGGTCTTAGCCAAATCTTGCATGTCTAGCCACTTTTGGCCACATCGGCCATTTTTGCAAAAAAGGGTCCATTTCTGCAAAGTAATTTTTAAGACCATGATTGTCGGGATATTAGAGTCATGTAAGCTTTAAATGGAGTATTTCTCATCCAATAGGGGTCAACTTTCTCCAGTTTGTGCAAATAGCCACTTTCAGTCACTTAGGCCATTTTGCAAATATAGCCAAGTTGTGTCCTGCATTTGTCCACTAGGAAATGTGGCGGGGTAACGTAGTGTCCCGAGTCGCTAACCATGTTTGCTTTATTCATGTATGGACCCGCTGATTCGATCCAAAGTGTTGATGGTAGTAAAAATTCCTAGGAAGTTGATCAAGTGGTGGAAAATATTTTCATCGTTAGAGCAGCATGAGTTAATGCAAAAATTGGGCACCCTAACTTCCCTTCTTAATATCATACCCCGCCCAGACTTAGTGGAGGCGATGCTGACTTATTGGGATCCGTAAAATTTGATTTTCAAATTTGGAGAGTGTGAGATGACTCCGACCTTGGCGAAAATATCTAGTCTCACTCGTTTAAGCTATATAGGCAAGGATATGATACTTCCCCGAGACCACTCTAGGACAAGATTCCTCAGCGACCTGGGCCTGAAAGATAATAAGCGTTTAAAATGTCTCGAGCAGTCCTGGATATCCTTGGATTATTTGTTTGCTAAATTTGGACCACAGGATAGTTTTGACGTCTTTTGGGATGAGTTCTGCACAACCAAGGCAAAGTGGCAAAGACATCGCCTTGAAGCTTTTAGCCTTGCTTTGTTGGGATTATTGGTTTTTCCATTAGATGAGAGGCACATTAGCACCCGTCTACAGTCAGTGGTAATGGCACTATTTCATGAGAAGCAACGCAAAACCGTTACCGTTGTGACGATGATCTTAGCAGAGTTGTACCGAGCCCTGAGTGAGGTTAGGGGAGGTGTCATTTATTTTGAGGGAAGTAACCCTTTGCTATAGCTGTGGATGATGGAGCATTTGCACACCGCTTCCTTACTTTGTCCCATCGACCGTGCCTTGAGGGATCGGGTGGTATGCATCGAACGCAGGATGAAATCTCCTAAGTTTACGTACCCAGTAGGCGTCACGGCTTGGATTGAGTTCCTTGGTTTGAGGACAAATGAGAATGTTTTGTGGGCTTACCTTTGGCTACCTTTGGATGATATCTTGGTAGGGTGCCTCATGCAGCCTTTCCTGATGCTGATAGGACTCAAGTGTGTCAGACCGTACACTCCCGTTAACGTAATGCGACAATTGGGCAGAAGACAAGAGGAGCCTCTAACTTTGAATCTTCGGAGGCACATCATAAATTTTAGCAAAAAGGCGGTTGATGAAATCAAGTATGTGCAATACTGGAACAATGCAAAGAGGATGAAGAAAAATACATTAGTAGAGGACGTCGACAGGCCCGAGTGTACTCAGGAGTACTTGATTTGGTTACAGTCCGTCCCGCCAGGGGTCAGCACCCCATTGCCAGCACAACTTAGGGGTCGGGAGTTCGGACAGATGATTTTGAGGAGGCATCGGACCAAGATCCCTGGGATAATCTTGAGTTGATAAAGTCTCAGTTAGCGGGATTGGCAGCAAACGTGGAGCAATATAGCCAGTATTTGTTCAGGGTCGGCCTTCAGGATGCGGGGGCATATGTCAGGGCCTTTATTCCCAGCGTCGGTGTTTCTTTACGAGGCATGTTACAGAGTTTGAGCATGACGAACAGCTTAGGACCATCCCGGTCAAGACCGTCGCATTCAGGAGCAGCTTGAGGAGTCATTCTATTTAGGTGTTTGGAGATTGTCGTATGTTGTATTTTATTTTCATGTCTTGTCTAGAAGTACTGAGTCCTTTAGGTAGTGTCAGAGTCTGTCGTAGTGTAGTTGAGTCTGTCATGCCTTTCATTATCGTATTTCCCTTTGTATTTTAATATTGAAACATTTTAAATGAAAAATCCCAAAAAGATTTTGTTTTCAGTTTATTTTCCACCACTTCTTCAAAACTACGCTTGGTCTGATTCATGAGGGACATGATACGTAGGCAACCTACATCGGGTTCGATCAAATCATTTTTGGTTCAAAATAAAAGAGAAATAAAAAGAAAAGAGTGATAAGAGGTGTTGGAAAAGAAAGAGAAGAAAGGATCGAAATGAGCAAATTGGGATGATGCCATATGACCCTGCGACCCTCAAAGCCATTTTAGAACCGTTAATCGTTGTTAGATGCATTGCATGTAATGTGATATTATTATTTGATAAATGCTCTAACGCTAACATGGTGGTTTTGTGTTGTTGTCCTCTGTTATCTCTATTAAGTTTCAGGAAGGTGGTTAGTTTGTTGGCATCCTGGCAAGTCATCCATACAACACCCGATCAAAGCGTCAAACAGTCATGGCTAGCAGGGAAACAGACACTAGAGTTGTAGACCCACCAAGGGAGATTGTTGAGCTGGAATCGGAACTGCAAGAGGAGGTCCGGAGGTTGAGGCATCTAATGGAAGAAATGTACCAAGCCTGGATTAAGGGACACCCTCCACCCTCGTTCCCTACCAACTACACAGAAAACCCTGCTTCCATTCCACCACTCTCTCAATCCCAAATTCCCAATACCATTAATCTTTCCCTACAACACGCACCTGGCTTTACCCCTTACCACAACTACCCCGACACTTCAGCCCAAACTGTTCATGCTCCGCTAGCCAAAACAACCTCATACCCTGCTCCGACATCTGCTCCTATTTTTATACCCCTTCCACAAGCTACCCTCCACCGATCCTCTAGTGAACCCGCATTCCCCGCTACAGATGCCCACTACTATGCATCGGAGCCCACCTTCAAAGTCCCAAATCCTTACTCTTACACTCCCCAATTTGAGCCTCATGTTGAAACTGACAAACCACCCAAGAAAGCAGATCAAGAAGAGATGTTTAGGAAGGTACAGAGTCTGGAGCAATCATTGAAAAATATGCAAGGGTTGGGAAACCAAGTGAGTGTGGCCTATAAGAATTTGTGTCTTTTCCCTGATGTCCAATTGTCTGCCGAGTTCAAGATGCCCAAGTTTGACTTGTATGACGGACATGGGGATCCTGTAGCTCATCTGAGAGATTATTGTAGTAAAATGAGAGGCGCCAGGGGAAAAGACGAATTGCTAATGGCATACTTCATCCAAAGTCTGAGTGGGGCAGCTTTAGAATGGTACACCCGCCAGGACGCTAGCAGGTGGTACACCTGGGACGATATGGCTCAGGCCTTTGCCCGGCACTTACAGTACAATATAGACATTGTTCCAGACCGCCTATCTTTGACCAAGGTGGAAAATAAACCCAGTGAAAGCTTTAGAGAATATGGGTTCCGATGGAGGGAGCAAGCTGCACGAGTCAATCCTCCGATGGAAGAAGACGAGATGGTTAAATACTTTCTTCAAGCCCTAGAGCCCACTTACTATATCCACTTGATCTCAGCCATTGGTAAGTATTTCAATGATGTGGTGAAGATGGGAGAAATGGTGGAAGAAGGGCTCAAATCGAGTAAGATCATGAGCTATTCTGCTATAAAAGCAACCACCCAGGCAATCCAGAGTGGTACCGGAAGTTTGCCAGGAAAGAAGAAGAAGGAAGATGTTGCTATGTTTGTCTCCGGATCATTGCATGGCCAGAGGAGTTCACCTCATCAATACATCCATCCTCGACCCCGACCCCAAACCTACGCCCAAGCTCCATATAATCCACTTTAACATTACTTTTCCCTGCAAAACCCCCAATACTCAGCCAGGCCATCCCAATACCTTTTTCACCACGCACAGTCATATGATCAACCCCCTCCTTACCCGCAATGGCTTGCTCCGGCTCCGCAGAATATCTACCCAGCTCCACAAAATACCTATCCACCCCCACAACCCTATCAAAACCCCACTGGTTCAAATTTTCGATCAAGGCTAGAGTATATGAGAGAGAGGCAGCAGCGGAAACAAACTTTTACCCCGATTGGAGAGTCCTACGCTAGTCTGTTTCAAAGGTTAAGATAGTTGGACGTCTTGAGGCCGATTGAGGCAAAGATACCAAACCCCCCTCCAAAGAACCTCGATTATTCCCTAAGATGCGCCTATTGTTCTGATGCTCTAGGGCATGACATAGAGAAGTGTTGGAATTTGAAACGGGCAATCCAGAAGCTCATTGATACAAACCAAATTGTAGTCCAAAGCCCAGATGCGCCAAACATCAACCAAAACCCTTTGCCAGCCCATGCAGAGACGCGCATGATTGAAATAGTTCACAAGGACGGGAAGCCTAAAAAATCTTCTAAGTCCATCATGATGATTCGGGCCAGTGAAAGCAATTTAGTTAAAGCTCCAGACTCTACCAAAGAAACGCCCTTGACAGTTGAAGGGATGACAGAAAAGCCGAGCTCACTCAATTCGAAACCACCAGTATTGGTCGTGAAAGGGCTGTCGAGAGATATCGGGGCAAGGTCGGAAAGTTCAAAAGTGGTAGTACCAGGGATTTCAAGTAAGCCTGTCATAGTTGTGAAGGGAGCTCCTACTACCCCTATCATCATTAAACCAGTAACCCAGCTTCAAGTGGTGGATGTCAAGGCTGTTCCGTGGAATTATAAACAAGTGATAGTGACATACAAAGGAAAAGAAATAGAGGAAGAAGTTAATGAAACTGGAGGATTGACTCGTTCTGGGAGATGTTTCACCCCAGAAGAATTAAGGAAAGCCAAGCCATTCAAGGATAACCCAATACCAGTAAAGAAATCGGTCACTGAGGAAGAGGCTAAGGAGTTCCTGAAAAAGATGAAAGTGCAGGACTATTCCATTGTGGAGCAGTTAAGGAAAACACCAGCTCAGATTTCTCTTTTGTCTTTGTTGATACATTCAGATGAACATTGCAGGTCTTGATGAAGATTTTGAATGAGGCACATGTTCCTGATAAGATCACAGTGAACCACTTGGAAAAGATAGTTGGCAAGATCTTCGAAGCAAATAGGATCACTTTCTCGGACGATGAACTTCCTATGGAGGGTACAGAACACAACCGAGCTCTCTATCTCATAGTGAAGTGTGAAGATTCTATTGTCTCAAGGGTTTTGGTTGATAATGGCTCTAATGTGAATATTTGTCCCCTGTCTACTCTGCAAAAACTGAAGATTGGCACCGAAAGAATCCACTTGAACAATGTGTGTGTTCGATGCTTTGATGGGGAGGTAAAGATTCTATTGGAGATATAATGCTCGAATTGTCGATAGGGCTCGTTGAGTTTACCGTGGAATTCCAAGTGTTAGATGTGGTAGTCTCTTACAATCTGTTGTTGGGCAGGCCTTGGATACATGCTGCTAAGGCAGTCCCGTCTTCTCTACACCAAATGGTGAAGTTTGAATGGGACAGGCAGGAAATAGTTGTGCACTGTGACGAGGACTTGTCAGCTTGTAATGATACAATTGTTCCGTTCATTGAAGCTGAAGGTGATAAGGGACCTTGGGTCTATCAGACTTTCGAAACAGTGTCTGTTGAGAAAATTCCTGAGGGAAAATGCATTCCGGGTCCTAAGCTATCCTCCGCATCCGTCATGGTTGCGAATGAAATGTTGAACAATAGTTTTGTGCCGGGCAAGGGTTTGGGCTCATCTCTGCAGGGTATTGTGCATCCAGTGCACCCCATTGGGAATCCTGGTATGTTTGGTTTGGGATTCACGCCCATAGAGAAGGACGTGAAAAGGGTTAAAAATCTGAAACAAAAGGTATGGTCGCTCCCCAAGCCTGTCCCACACATCTCTAAGTCTTTTGTCAAGCCAGGGGCTGAAAAACCTCCAACCTCCTCAATCCCAAAACTTATGGTCGATGTTGATGAAGAGCTGATCAAGAGGTTCCGAAGTCTATTCGAAGAGGTCAATATGGTAGAAGTTGGTGAAGGCTCTAGTAAAGCAGATGTGCAGCTCATTGGCCCAAACGTAAAGCTTAGCAATTGGGAAGCTACTTCTCTCCCTACCAGGAAGGAGTTTTGGTAGTTTGCTTTGTTTTCCTTTCTGTTATCTGGGTTATTCTCGGGTTGTAATCCAGATTTTTAGTTTTTGCTTGTTTTGATGTTCAAACCCTTCTATCCTTTTATTTTCAATAAAATGCAATTTTCCGTTTTCCATTATTCTAAATAGTGTTTTATTTTGTTCTTTTTTCTTTTGTACAGTTCTTTTTATGTTGGTTGCAGTGACATGACATGCATGAAAAGTTTTCAGCCGAGTCTTAAAAGCCAATCTAATTCTGAAATAACAATCCAAGAAGTAGACTATGATGAAGAAATAGAATATGATGAATAAGCAACATTTGAGGAAATCAGTAAAGAGCTAAAACAATTTGAAGAAAAACCAAAGCCTAATTTGAGTGAGACCGAAGCAATCAATTTAGGGGACCAGGATGATGTTAGGGAAACCAAGATAAGTGTGCATTTAGAGCCGCAAGTTAAGGAGGCAATAATAAAAACATTGTTTGAGTACAAAGATGTCTTTGCATGGTCATATGACGATATGCCGGGCCTGAGCACTGATCTGGTAGTTCATAAATTGCCAACTGATCCAGCATTCCCTCTTGTCAAGCAAAAGTTGCGAAAGTTCAAGACTGATATGAGTGTGAAGATCAAAGAAGAAATCACAAAACAGCTTACTGCAAAGGTCATTCGGGTCACTCGATATCCCACTTGGTTAGCCAATGTTGTGCCAGTACCAAAGAAGGATGGTAAGACCAGGGTCTGTATTGATTACCGTGATCTTAACAAAGCAAGCCCAAAGGATGATTTTCCATTGCCGAACATTTACATTCTGATCGATAATTGTGCCAAGCATGAGATTGGGTCTTTTGTGGACTGTTATGCGGGATATCACCAGATCTTAATGGATGAGGAAGATGTAGAAAAGACAGTGTTCATCACGCCATGGGGAACATATTGTTATCGGGTAATGCCATTTGGTTTGAAGAATGCTGGGACAACTTACATGAGGGCTATGACCACCATATTTCATAACATGATACATAGGGAGATCGAGATTTATGTAGATGATGTGATCATAAAGTCAAAGAAGCAGTCTGACCATGTCAAGGACTTGAGAAAGTTTTTCCAAAGGCTCCGCAGATACAACCTTAAGCTCAATCCAGCGAAATGTGCATTTGGTGTCCCGTCTAGGAAACTGCTGGGATTCGTGGTTAGTAGACACATCATTGAGTTAGATCCATCAAATATCAAAGCCATTCAAGAGTTACCGCCGCCAAAGAACAAAACAGAGGTGATAAGTTTGCTGGGAAGGTTAAATTACATCAGCAGGTTCATTGCTCAGCTCATGACAACCTGTGGGCCCATCTTTAAGATGCTGAAGAAGAATGTTGCGGTCAAGTGGACTGACGAATGTCAAGAAGCATTTGATAAGATTAAGAGGTACCTATTGAATCCACCTGTGCTGGTCCCACCAGAGCCTGGAAGACCTTTAATTCTCTATTTGACAGTCTTGGATAATTCTTTTGGTTGTGTATTGGGTCAACATGACATCACGGGAAAGAAGGAGCAAACGATCTATTATCTCAGTAAGAAGTTCACTCCCTATGAGGTTAAGTACACTCTACTTGAGAGAACATGTTGCGCCCTGACTTGGGTTGCACAAAAGTTGAAGCATTATCTGTCGTCCTACACTACTTACCTCATTTCCCGCATGGATCCTCTAAAGTATATCTTTTAGAAGCCTATGCCCACGGGAAGACTGGCGAAGTGGCAGATTTTACTTACTGAGTTTGACATCATCTATGTGACTCAGACCGCGATGAAGGCCCAAGCCTTGGCCGACCACTTGGTTGAATCTGGTGGATAATGAATATGAGCCACTGAAGACTTAATTTCCTGATGAAGAGGTCATTTGTGTTGACGAGGTTGACCGAGATGAAAAGCCAGGTTGGAAACTCTTCTTTGATGGAGCTGCTAACATGAAGAGTGTCGGAGTAGGGGTTGTACTTATATCTGAAACAGGGCAACACTACCCTGTAACAGCCTAACTTCGATTTCATTGCACTAACAATATGGCCGAGTACGAAGCATGCATCCTAGGTTTGAGGTTAGCTGTAGACATGGGAGTCCAGGAAATACTAGTTCTGGGAGATTTATATTTGTTGGTTCATCAGATTCAAGGAGAATGGGAGACTTGAGATTTGAAGCTCATACCGTACTGACAGTGTCTGCATGATCTTTGTCAACGATTCAGGTCGGTTATATTTAGACATATTCCTAGGATTCATAATGAGATTGGTGATGCCTTGGCTACTCTGGCGTCAATGTTACATCATCCGGACAAGGCTTATGTCGACCCCGTGCATATACAAGTTCATGATCAACATGCTTATTGTAATATGGTGGAAGAAGAAATAGATGGCGAACCTTGGTTCCACGATGTCAAGGAATACATCAGGTCGGGGGTATATCCAGTACATGCTACAAATGACCAAAAGAGAACCATTCGACGTCTGGCTAGTGGATCTTTCTTGAGTGGAGGAATCTTGTACAAGAGGACTCCGGATTTAGGACTGCTGAGGTGCATAGATGCTAAAGAAGCTTCAACTATCATGGTCGAAGTGCATTCTGGAGTTTGCAGGCCGCATATGAATGGGTATGTCTTGGAAAAGAAGATACTTCGAGCAGGTTATTATTGGCTCACCATAGAATGGGATTGTATCAGTTTTGTTCGCAAGTGTCATCAATGCCAGGTACATGGTGATTTGATTCATTCGCCCCCATCTGAGTTACACACAATGTCTGCACCTTGGCCCTTTGTTGCTTGGGGCATGGATGTCATTGGACCAATTGAGCCGGCAACGTCAAACGGGCATAGGTTTATTCTGGTGGCCATTGATTACTTTACCAAGTGGGTCGAAGCTGTAACTTTCAAGTATGTGACCAAGAAGGCGGTGGTGGATTTTGTTCATTCAAATATCATTTGTCGGTTCGGAATTCCCAAGGTGATCATCACAGACAATACTGCTAATCTCAACAGTCATTTGATGAAAGAGGTATGCCAACAATTCAAGATCATGCATCGGAACTCCACTCCGTATCGCCCCAAGGCAAATGGAGCTGTTGAGGCTGCTGACAAGAACATAAAGAAGATACTTCATAAGATGGTTCAAGGTTCTAGGCAGTGGCATGAAAGGTTGCCTTTTGCCTTACTGGGTTATCGCACTACTATTCGCACTTCAGTAGGTGCAACTCCTTATCTGTTGGTATATGGAACTGAGGCAGTTATACCTGCGGAAGTTGAGAATCCATCCCTTCGGATCGTTGCAGAAGCTGAAATTGATGATGATGAGTGGGTCAAAACCCGGCTAGAGCAGTTGAGTTTGATTGATGAGAAAAGGTTAGCTGCAGTATGGTCAATTGTATCAGAAGAGAATGGCAAGGGCATACAACAAAAAGGTGCGTCCTCAGAAATTCGAAGTGGGCCAGATGGTATTGAAACACATCCTTCCTCATCAGGCTGAAGCTAAAGGCAAGTTCGCCCCAAACTGGCAGGGGCCGTTCATAGTGACAAGAGTGTTGCCCCATGGTGCTTTGTATTTAACAGACATAGAAGGCAAATGCGTAGATATGGCTATTAATTCTGATGCAGTTAAGAGGTACTATGTATGATTTCTTTGCTTACCTTCAGTTGTATTTTGTACTTGGCATGTTCAAAGTTGAAATGACGAGGGAATTTTGTTCCGCTACCCAAACACTTTCATCCTTTGTTATCCTTTTTGAGCTTTATTTATTTTCTTTCATACCCCTCTTTTGGAATCAGTAATAGAATTAGAGAACGAAAAAATGATGATGAACGAACGAATGAAAAATAAGAAGAATGAAAAAGAAAGAAAAAGAAAAAAAGAGAAAAGAAAAAAAAAGAAAAAAAAAGAAAAAAGAAAAAAAAAGAAGAAAAAAAGAAAAAAGAAAAGAAAAGCAATAAAAACAAATAACTTCCTTTTGAACTACGTTTGACCTGATTCCTTTTAAGGATACGTAGGCAGCCTCACCGTTCGGTCCCATCAAAATAAAAATTAAAATTCCCCAGACCCAAAGAAACTGGGGCAGGAGTTTGGGTTTTGAAAAGATATGATTCCAAAAGTTGTAATTAACCCCTTTACATCTTAAATTAGTTTGATCCTTCATGCCACCCTTTCTTTCTAACCCTGTCCAAAAGCCTACATTACGGTCCAAAGAAAGACCTTCGGATCAATCTTTGAGGATGTCAGGTCAAGCGAGACAGAGGAATGATTTACATCATGGGTAACACTTTGATCATGGGCACAAAGGAAAATTTAATAAATGAGAGAGTCTTATTGGTGAAAACCCTCACGGGCACCGTAAGGCGATGGTGAGCTAAGAGAAAATTTAAAATGAGAGAGTCTTATTGGTGAAAACCCTCGCGGGCACCATAAGGCGATGGTGAGTTGAGAGATGAACAAATGAGAGAGGCTTGTTGGTGAAAACCCTTTGGGGCACTACAAGTCGAACGAGGCTCATGACTTTACAGAGAATTTGGATCGGTGAAAGCCCGGTTTGAAGTATGAAGACATGACATGAACTGAAAATATGATTGGTTGGACGGATTAGGCTGATCAATCCAAAATGCATGTCATGATCATTAGAGCTAGCTGCTTCCCTCAGATAAGTCTTCCTTTCTCATTCTTCTTCATATAGTCATCTGTGCTCAAAATTTTCCTTTGTTCATTTGTCAAAAATCATTTTACTTTGCTCTTTGAGTCTATCTTTATGGGTCTCTTTTGAGTCAGCCCTTGTTGAACAAGCAGGAAAGGATTTTAAAGCCTACTACCAGCTTCTAAATTGCACAAAGCGGAGTCCGACCAGGCACATCACAATTGACTTGATTTAGAATAAGCAGTATGGTGATAACTAAGGTTCAAGCAATCAAGTGAATCTTGAATTTTGAGAAAATACAAGGATTCAACAACTTTCAAAATGAAAACACAATGCAACAAGTGAGTGTGAGAGATTCAGGTCATGTAGAGGTTTTGTGGTCTAGTTACAATCAAAAGGTCAAACAACTTCTTGCTAGCTCGAAGCAGCTAATCAGAATGAAGCATGGCAGTGGCGAAAGAAGACACTCAGCAAGGATGCCACAAACTAATCGCCACGTTTTCAAACTAACAAGATTTTATTTGTCTGAAACAGGGGCAAGAAAATTTTTAAATCCACAGGGACCTCCCATGAAAAAGTATGGTTCAGGGAGCAAGAAATTATGTTCAAAATCCTCAAAGATTAGAGCATGACTCAGGTAAGTTCATTCTCAGTTTTCAGGACCCTCCTGGATAATGGGATTTAGCTTTTAAATTCTCAGGACCCTCCTGGATAATGGGATTTAATTTTGTAAAAGTTCTCAGGACCCTCCAGGATAATGGGATTTAATTTAAATCTTTCAAGACCCTCCTGGATAATGGGATTTAGTTTTTAAATTCTTAGGACCCTCCTGGATAATGGGATTTAGTTTTTAAATTTTTAGGACCCTCCTAGATAATGAGATTTAATTTTAAAAAAGTACTCAGGACCCTCCTGGATAATGGGATTTAATTTTAAATCTTCAGGACCCTCCTGGATAATGGGATTTAGTTTTAAATTCTCAGGACCCTCCTGGATAATGGGATTTAGTTTTTAAATTCTCAGGACCCTCCTGGATAATGGGATTTAGTTTTTAAATTTTTAGGACCCTCCTGGACAATGGGATTTAGTTTTTAAATTCTCAGGACCCTCCTGGATAATGAGATTTAATTCGAAAGCTTTCAAGACCCTCCTGGATAATGGGATTTAGTTTTTAAATTTTTCAGGACCCTTCTGGATAATGAGAATTAGTTTTAAAGCTTTCAGGACCCTCCTGGATAATGTGATTTAGTTTTAAGTTTTAGATGAGATTTAATTCGAAGTTTTCAGGGCCCTCCTGGATAATGAGATTTAGCTTTTGAATTCTTAGAGTTCTATAGGTAACATGATCCGATTAACACTCACAAATATGCCCAGATCCCAAACTGGGACAGAAAAATTTCTTTTGTTTTGTCTGTTTTGTTGCAATATCAAGTGCCCACCTGGATAACGAGGGAACATAGTTTCAAGTTTTAGCAATCAGGCGCTCACCTGGATAACGAGGGAATACAATTCAAGTTTTAGGAATCAGGCGCCCACCTGGATAACGAGGGAATACAACTTCAAGTTGTCGGTAATCATGCGCCCACCTGGATAACGAGGGAATACAATTCAAGTTGTTGGTAATCAGGTACCCACTTGGATAACGAGGGAAACAGTTTCAAGTTTTAGTAATCAGGCACCCACCTGGATAACAAGGGAATTCATTTCAGAGCTACTTCAAGTCGCAAATTCAAGAAGCATCAGGAGCCCGCCTGAAGAACATGCTCCATTTTTCAGTTGCATATTGAAGATCAAATAGAGACTCAAGGAAGATTCAATACAAAGAGTAGATAGGATCTTGTATTTTTCTTTCACTTCGCTGTAATTTTTCTTTTATTTTGATGTAATGGCAGGAACCGCGGGCTGGAACCTCGACGACACTTCACTCGACTCTCCACCTCGGTACTTCATCATCCTTCTCACTTCTGAACTACACATGGCTTGATTTCTCTATAGCCAAGGATATGTAGGCAGCTCAGATACCAGGGCTCGGTCACAATCTTTTTAGCCATCTTTATTTTCTTTTGAATAAGCGTCGGGTCATAAATCTATTACGTTGCTTATTGTTCTTTGCTCCGAAAACTCTTCGTGTTTACGATCAAAGAGGGGCAGCTGTAAGCACATAATTTTTGACCCGCGCAAATTTTAAAGTTAGTTTTAGTATTTTAATATTTTTAAAAAAATTTACTTGACTTTATTTTAATATAATTTTAATCTTTTTTTTACTTTTAGTCCTAAGACATAAAAAAACATAAACATAAAATAGTTTTGTTTATCGTATTTATCGCTTTTCTATATTTTTATCTTTAGTTTAAGATCAATTAGTATATTTTTATTCATGGTATCTTAATTTTATCCTGACTTTAACCTATTTTTCTTTACTTTTTACTTTATTGTTATAACATTCGAAAATACAAAAAAAGTAGTTTCATTTTAAAATTTTATTTATTTACTTAACTAAGTTTAATTAATATTTTGGTAGGATTTTTGAGTTTGTCTTTGTCCAACAAGAAAATTTGTAGGCCCAAGGGTGTGAGTCCATTTCTTTTAACTTAAACCCAATTGTTCTTAGCCCATTCTTCCCAGCCCATTAGCCCATTTATGTGCAAGATTTAATCCTAGTCATCTATTTCCTTCTAATCTAATGGCCGTCACCCCTTCTCAGCTTCATATAAAATACCCAATTATAGAAACCCTAAAAAAAGTTTCAACTCCTAGTCTTGGAGAAGGGACCTTCACTGCTCACTCACGACCACCCTCAGATCGCTCACCTTCTTCTTCATCAAAAATCAACCAAATCACCCTCACTTGTCACAGCAGCTCACCGCTGCTTCACCTCCAACGCCGCCAGCAACAGCCCTTCTCCTTCTGCACGCCACCAACAGTCCCCTGACTTCACCAAACACCAACGAACAACACCAAAAGACGACCCTAAACCACCAGTAGCCTAGCCGGCAGCGACCCCTCGCCTAAAAATGACCAACTCCTCTCCAACCAACGACCCCGATCTCCATCCCCGTCACACATGCCGAAAACTCCAACCAAACCAGCAAATCCTCACCACTCATACACAGGCATACGCGAGAAACAAGTGGTATTGGTTCGTACATGAGGTTGAGTTGAGTTTGTTGAAGTCGTTGTTGTCCGCCGAGGTCTCCTTCAGTCATACGTCGAGGTTACTCTCCGAGTTCTTGTTGCTGTTTTCATACTGTTCGTGCTGCGATTCACTCGATTTTGGCTTAAGGATCTTGTACGATTTTCAAGTGTCGAAGAAAATATGATAACTCTTTTGAGGTTCATTTCTCGCTTTGCTCTCGCTTTAGATTTTGTGCGCGTGTTTGTGATTGATTTTTGATGATATGAATGCTATTTGTTTGTCCTCTATTTGTAATTCGCTTCATTTTGTTTGATTACTGGGCTTCCTTTTGATCCGTAATTTCACCTGAGAACAACACTAAACCAATTTGCTAAATCGTTAATAATGTGACATGGCCTAGTGACTTAGTTCGATCTGAAAATCTATGCGGGCTATATGATTTATTTGTGAGTTGATATTGGGGAATTAAATTGAAAGTTAAAAATGAATTTGCTATCATTTGGTTACTAGCAGAAATATTTCTGTTTGGTAAGTGTCTTGAACGTCATTGTGCAATTGAGAATTAGCATGGATTTTGTGAAAGAAATTTGATTAGAAACATAGATGGTCTTGGGTTGGTTAAAAGCAAAACTGATACGGCTTGGTACCAGAATTGAATAAAAGTTTAGGATTATCATGTCTATTATTTTAAATGTCCGTTAGAAGCATGTTTAGGCCGACCACACTTAGATAGGCAATTTTAGGATTTTTCATTTGCTTTTGGTTTTGAGGTGAGAGGTTGTCCCTTAGATAAATTCATTCGGGGAATGCCCCGTGGACTTTGTAAATATTTTTAATCCGGGGAATGCCCCGAAGTAAATGTAAATGGAGTCGCGGTATCATCAATGGAGGCGTAGTATGAGCTAGGAAGACTTGCTTTATTTTGTTTTATTTCTTTTTATTAGAAAGGGACGACCTCGAACCCTTTGGATGTTTATTTTCCTTTATGTGTTTTACCTTAATTTAAATATCTTAAAAGCCAACTAGATTGAGTACGCAACCGTGATTTTCACGGGACTTGGGGAGTGCCTAACACCTTCTCCCCGAGTCAAATGAACCCCCTTACCTGAATCTCTGGTGCAGATTTAGTTTTGGAGTCCTAAGTATTTTTTAAAAGGAAAAATCATTTTAAAAAAAAAAACGGTGACCTGACACACCGAAATCAAATGTCAGGTAGCGACTCTGAATTATTTTCTTTTTGAACACAAATTTTTGTCACTTTCAAAATTGAAAAACCCTTTTGAGCCTTGCGAAATCTTTTTATTATTTGTAAGAGGGTTAGTGAGGTTTGGTTAAAAAAGGGGTGTAACAGGTTTTGTCGGATTTTACGGGTTTTTTGGGTTTTTTGTTAGTTAAATATTATTTCAATCTTACCTTGTTAAATTTTTGATAAGTAAATATATGTTTAGTAAAAATATAAAAATTTGACAAACATATTATCTATTAAAATATTCTTATGAGAGAATTTTCTTAGTAACACATAATAGTTATTTTTTAGTCTACTGACAATAATATTTCGTTGATGTACACTTTCAAGGTTAACCGAATTTAGTAATTAAACATAAAAATTAATATGATACCTAAATAATAATACTCACTTCACATTCGAAAAAGATATAACAATTTAGTAGATCTTAACATATGATATGAATATGGAAAAACAAAGAGTTTAACGCATTTCAGTAACACTTGGTGAGAAAGTGATCATACAATCCATTATTTAATGTTAATAAATATGGAGCACTTTATATACTATTAAATATTATATCCCGCAAGATAATTCCAAATATTTCTAGACATTTCTTAAAGAACATTCTATATAAAATCTTAAAAGAATATATAAAAATTATATATTCATATCGGTTTGGTTCATATACTTTTCGATTTGGTGCGGTTCGATTTGTACACCACTATTCATAAGTTAAAGTAAAACCACCAAGCCTATCTTTTCTCCTACGCAAAAATAATAATTTTTTGCTAACCGTTGTGAATTGCTATTAACAAATCAAAACGATTACAATTAAAGAGCGCCTAATTCCACATAACAAAAATAATAATTTGTTAGTTGGTTTTCTAAGGGAAGACACTCAAGACTCTATATAGTAGTTTATGCTCTTATTTGACTTCAAAAAGTATTAGAATCCGTTATTTAATTTACGAGGCTCAAGCGTCTTCAATTTATTTAGATGCCACTATCGTCTGCGTTCAAATATGTTCTCTCATCTTCTTCTTTTTAAGAAATTGATAACATCATAAAAAAAAAGGTTCCAATCTTAAATAAAATCTACATATAAATATTCTTGAAAATTGAATAAGCGCTCTCTAAGATTGAATATGATTATTTTTGTTTTGTTTTCTTGTATTTTTGTGATTTCTCCACTTCAAATAATGAACCTAATTGTTTGCAACTTTTCTAGGCCATGCAAAAGGTCTCAAATTCATAATAATATTCAAAACTAAGCAACAAATGATCATTGTTTATCATTGTTAAGCATGGAAGGAGTTGTTAGTATTAAAGTAATATTGCAGATATTTAATTCCTCTACTAGTACTCTCAATTCTCATTAAATCCAATAATATAATTCTAAGGCTATGGACCTACATGGATATGCCAACAACCAATTATATTCTATTTTCTCTTGCAACAGTGACATGAAATATAGCTAATCTTTAACAATTAAAACCAAAACTTATGGTAATAATTTTAACTTTGAACTACCCCTTCATATATTTTGTCGAAGAATTATTGGTCTATCTGTCTGAACCATTGAATTGGCCACTTGTGATAGACTAGACATTCGATAGTAACCATATATAAACACTTACAAATTCTCAGAGATTTTTATGCAAATAGTCGATATGATTTCCTGTTTATTTTTCTAGCTGATATACATAAATTTTAGATAATTATACATAATTATATATATATATATATATATATATATATATATATATATATATATATATATATATATATATATATTATATACGGAGTGCAGGACGCAATAATATGTTGGATCGGGCTATTTTTAGTTAGGTGGTTAGGTGGACGGCTATGTATATTAATTCTTCCAGGATATTGGAGTTGCATTTGTCTTTAATCGCTTGGTTCGTCAGAGCCTTTCATTTCTGAATTTTTAATTTTATAACTGAATATTTGACCAACAAATAATAAATTACTTTCATGGTAAAAAGAAGTTCCACAACAACTCCATTCCAAGCTCCTAGACTTTCCCAAGTAATTAAATACTTATCTATGATTAATTAGCTAGAAATAAGGATATTCAAATAATAAACCCTGATCGAAATTTATCCGTCTACATTTTGACAGGTTAATTGTTTGGGTGATATAATTAAAAAGGGACCTAATTTTTGTGTATTTGTTTGCTATATTAACTTATGGCATGCAATATCGCGTGTATCGACTATGTATGAAAAAGTTTTCGCAAAATAAAACTTTGTTCTTTTTTATTTTTTTTAAAGGAATGAGGATTTTATTACCAACCCAAACTTGTGGGACTGAGACGTACGTAATTATTATTGTATTTGTGGTATTTGAGCTAGTTTGCACACACCGAAGAGAAAAAGACTTGGCGAGAAGAAGAGTGTACCATGATAGAAGCAAGGAGGTCACATGCAACATGGATCGCAACTCAACTAATGTCACGTGGTATTTGCTATCGACTACCGGCACAAATACTGACTAACTTATTTGAATAACAATAGCAATTTTTTTTAAAAATTTTACGATTATATTTCTTAGTTTAAAAGTCTCAGAAAAGTTCTTCACCCAAAAAAAAATTAGAATTTTTTTCTATAAAACTTTAAAATTTAGCTTTTATTTGGGGGTTGTAAAAAATTGTTTTCGGCAGAGCATCTCTAATTTAACTTCTCTCAAGGGCCACTGACGAAACCATAGTTTTAGGAGTATTAATCATAATCTTTGTCTCCACTTTGATTGTTAATTGTTATATTCACTAATCACACACCTAATATTACATCTTTTTAAGGATTAAGGGACCTTGGAATTGACATTAAAATCTAATTCTGTCCGTTTATTGGCCCAACTGGCCCCTCCACCTACATGAGTTTCTCTATTAGCGTCTCAAGAAAAACTTTAATTGCGTTTCTTGTTTATTACTTAACCACGTGAGGTCACTATTACTGCTTAAACTCCACTATCAAAGCGGATTCAGAATTTAAATTTTATATGATCAACTTTCAAGGTTTTTAGCATTGCACTCATTATATTTATACAATTATGAATTCATATCTACTATTTTTGTAATTTTAATGAATTTTTATTCCGCATCGAAAGTTATGGGTTCTTTTGAACCCGTCGAAACAACACTACATTCGCCCATGTCCACAACCAATCATTTTTTTTATGTAATTGCATAATGGTATAAATACAAAACTTCTACCCCGTTAAATAATAGTTTTATTGTTTGATATTAGTGGCGGAGCTAACAATTCTAAATAGAAAAGTTTAAAAATTGTAGATTTGCACAGATAGTAAATGCACTTGCGTATCAAGAGACTCAATAATTTATATAATAATTATATCTATACAAAAAAAATTGTCTTTACCTATTTGTACAGAACTCTTTGGCAAATAAGATATAATTGACCACTTTAATAAACCATGTTCAGACACTAGAGAAAATACTTAAAATGAGACGAGAATATATATTGTTCATCATATAAGCTAACAGTCAAAAGATTATAACAAATACTTTGAATTAGAAGCACTTCAGTAGTTATACAAATTAGTGGAGAACTCCCAACTTAATTAGTCACCTCAGATTTTCAATAAAACACTATATATATATATATATATATATATATATATATATATATATATATATATATATATATATATATATATATATATATATACACACACACACACACGCACTGTAAGTCTTCGATAGAACCTCCAAAAAGGTGCTTTTCGGTCGCCCTTGTCTTGGGGCGTGACAAATTTAATTGCAGTAATGTTGATTATTTATTCGACATTAAAGATATTCAGAATTTAATCTCTGATGACACCTTTTTAGTTAGTGATATGAAGAGTTATTCCATCTCTATATATATCGATTATAGTTGTTGGAATAATTGAAGTAGCCTCTCACATCAATCATAGTTGCAAAGTATAGCCGCTTATTAACTCGAGGACCAAAACACTTCTGAACAATATAAAATTTCCCTAAGACATGCTACATACGTAGAATTCATACACTACGTAGCTTTTTTAAAATATATTTACATTTTTTGTCGAAAATACTACGATGAGTTGAACCTTTTTAAATATAGCTATATTCGCGTTAATTGCAAGTAGGGGTGTTCATCGTTCGGTTTGGATCGAATTTTCTCTAAAGGAAACCAAACCAAATAAGTCAGTTTTTCAAATATTAGAACCAAATCAAACCAATTAAGTCGGTTTTTTCTTGATTCAGTTTATGTCGTTTTTCGGTTTTTTCGGTTATTTGTCGGTTTTTTCTTAAATATAAGACATATACTACCAAACACATATTTCGGCGACCACATTTTCAACGTAACACTATCAAATCAATTGCCCTTTGAAAAATCTATTATTTACCAAGATATATTGATGATAATTGAATCAAAGAGTGATTAATAATTTAAGGACTCAATTAAAAATATATTATTTTTAACATGAAATAGATTCTTACACTTAACAAAAGAAAACCACCAATCAAACTAGAATGTAAAGGTAAAGACCTGTACTAAAAGTGCAAACGATTAATATTTACTATAAAATTTTTGAAACTTTGTGTAAAAGTGTACATATATATATGTGTAATAATAAATTTAAAATAGCAACTCCTATATTCGGTTTGGTTCGATTTTTTTTTATTAAAACCAAAACCAAACCAAATTTGATCAGTTTTTAAATTTCAAAACCAAAACTAAACCAAACCAACAAGTATCGGTTTTTTTGGTCGGTTTGGTTTGGTTTTCGGTTTGGTTCGGATTTTCGAATTTTTATGAACACCCCTAATTGCAAGTGGATGCCATGATGCTATAACTTAATTTTACATAAAAATCTAGAAAAGGAAAAAAAGATAAAAGAAAGAAATTAGATTCTATTATATATACTTTGATGATTGGCTCCCAGATTATTAGACCTTTGGAGGAGCCAATGGTTGTGATATGCTTTCAATATTTTAATTCGACTCGTGATTATTGACTGTCCAAAAAGCTAAAACGTGCATAACTTTGAAAAAAAAACAATTTGGACTATGAATATATGCGCCAAAACTTTTGCTATTTCTTTAATTGCAACTATTTATTTATTTATTGATTGATTGATTTATTTAAGGTCCAAAATGTATAAGATGTAAGCCGTCATCAAATTTTAATTCCTACCAGCTACAGAGATTAGTGCATGAGGCGGCTGATATGTTACTTGCTCCTTTTAATACTGTTTTGACGATATTTGTGAAGGAAAATAATTTCACCAACTAATGAAGGAAACATTTGCCTCCTTTGGTAGTTTTTTTTTTTTTTTTTTTTTTTTTTTTGGCGAAAAGAATTTTCACCATATAAGTAAAACAAATAGTGTGCTGGAAAATAATTTCTTTTTTTCCCCCTCAAGAAAACATTTTCTTTCTTGCAAACATACCTAATTAATTTCTTATCAAAAATAGAAAAATGAACTTGTATACGGGTGAAACCGGGACTAATACATACCCCTATCTCCCGAGGAGTCAAGCAAAGCAAAGAAATGACTGCATGGGATCGGAATCGGAGCCGGGAACTTCTTGTATCGAGGTCCGAATGGAGTGCTAGCCACCGGGCCTAATAAGACAATATTCCTCGGACCTAGAACGAGCTCCGAGACCTCGAAAAACATGGCACGGTTGCACACTATTAACGGAGGACCGTAGTATCCGCTCCCCACCGGATATCACGGTGCAGATCTCGCTCGATGTCGGTAGCGTATCAGTAATTGACGAGAAAGGATGATTTTTATCTTTTTTAGAATTGTACTAGGGATGAAACTCTCATACTATATCAAGGGAAAGCTTTTTATTCAATAGACACATTGTAACACGCATATCAAGGCAATACAAACTTATTTCTCTGCTCTCTAGCTATTGAAGGGTTCTTATTTTAATCATAGTTCTTCATATACGTTTGGCTTCAAATCGAGGGTCCGGTCGAGGATAAAACTATTGTTCAGCCTAAGTCCGATCCCGACTTTAACGTCACAACTGGTTTGGTTATTCATTTTTTCTTTAACTCATTTATCTAACATTCTTGACTACTTGTGTTGAATCAATCCACATATCGTTAAACCACGTATAAATTCAATTGTTATCCGTTTTAAGGGTAAACAGTTTGGCACCCACTGTGGGACCAAGGATAATAGTGGTGGTTTGATACAAAATCTCCATAACACACACTCTATTTTACACTTGTTCTTTAAGGTCTCAATTTCAAGTCAACTTAAAAATATCAAATTCTCAGCCTGCTCACTTGAACGTTGAGACCAAGTCTGGCCATCTTGGCGAAAACAACAATCTGGTGCCTAGCAACGAGGTGCCCCCTGCTGATCCCAACGGAGTCCTTGTTGCAGACCCAGTTGATGCTAACTCGAAGGTGGCCATTGATGCCAAATAGCCTACCGATCCCGAGAACAGCGTCCGCGGAGGAACCTGACCAACGACTCGAGGAGCACCCGAAGCCGAAGGCGACAAGGTTAGCCTACTGTTAATTTTCGAAATATTGCAGGCTCAACATGAGGCAATAGCGCAGCTGCAAAATCAAAGCCATGCCCTCAGCAGAGTTGAGCCCGAACCGTCCCGAAGAATTTCTCGAAAAAATGAGCAGATCACCGAAAGACTGGGTGAAGCTAAATCAGATGTCAGTCCCGAAGTAATGAAAATGCTTGAAGAGTTAACAAAACAAGTGGAATCAAGTGAAAAGAAAATCGAGGCAAATGACAAGAAGGTGGGACATATAACTCCAGGGTCAATCAAATCCCGGGAGCTACCCCGATATTGAAGGGACCGGATTCAAAGAATTTGTCCAAAAACATTTCCCTCCGAGTGCGGCACCAAAGCCAATCCTGAAGAGGTTTTGTATGCCCGATATTCCAAAATATAATGAAACCACGGACCCTAATGAGCATGTGGCCTCCTACACATGCTCCATTTAAGGCAACAACTTGGAAGACGATGAAATCAATTAGTGTTATTAAAAGAGTTTGGGAAAACTCTGTCAGAAGGAGCAATGATATGGTACCACAACTTGCCCCCAAATTTCATCGACTCATACGCTATGCTCGCAGATGTTTTAATGAAGGCACATGCCGGGGCCATTAAGGTCGAGACTAGAAAGTCAGAAATTTTCAAGGTCAGTAAAAGAGATAACGAGATGCTCAAGGAGTTCATGTCAAGGTTTCAAATGGAACAGATGGACTTGCCTCCGGTTGCGGATGATTGGGACGTTCAGGTATTCACTCAAGGACTTAACCCCCAAAACTCCTTGGCTTCGTAGCAGCTAAAACAAAATTTACTAGAGTACACAGTGGTAACTTAGGCCGATGTCCACAACAGGTAATATTCAAAAATCAGAGTCGAGGATGACCAACTTGGATCCCCTTCTAGGTCCGTTTATGCTATCAGAACGAATGACAGGTCTAAGAGAGTCATCGATCATGAATCAAGTCCGGTTCGAGATCGGTATCAACCATACAGTGCAAATTAGAGGGAAAATGAGTCCGGGAGCAACACCATATGGAATGAAAAGGGAAGTGATTGAGGGACCAAAGCCGATGTATGATAAGCAAAAATAGTTTTGACAGGCCACTTGGGGAAAGGGAAGCACCAAGATTATCAGAGTATAACTTCAACTTTGATGCAACCAGCATCATATCAGCCATTGAACGCATCAAGGAAACCAAGTAGCCTCGACCATTGCAGTCCGACCCTACCTAGAGAGATATTAACCTGATGTGTAAGTATCATGGCACTCATGGCCACAAGAGCAAGGACTGCCGACAATTGAGAGAAGAAGTTGCCCTGTTGTTTAATATCAAACATCTCCGAGAATTTTTGAGTGATCGGGACAAAAACCACTTCAGGAACAGAGACTCCAACAAACAGACCGAATAAGAAGAATCCCAGCACGTCATCAACATGATCATTGCAGAGGTCAATGTCCCCTAAGGGCCAAAATGCACTAAAGTATCCATCACGACGGAAAAGCACACCCGAGATTACGTTCTGGAGGGAACCATTTTGCTCAGCGACGAGGATTCCGAGGGCATCGTACAACCTCATAATGATGAACTGGTGATATCCGTACTTATTAATAAATCTTGGGTTCAACGTGTGTTGATTGATTCAGGTAGCTCGGTAACATCATCAGATCGAGGGTCGTAGAGTAGTTGGGGTTACAAGACCAAATAGTGTCGGCAGTTCGGGTATTGAATGAATTTAACATGGCATGCGAAACTACTAAAGGAGAAATAACCCTGCCAGCGAACACCGTCAGGACAATCCAAGAGACAAAAATCTACATTATCGAAGGGGACATGAGGTACAACACCTTATTTGGAAGGCCATGGGTTCATAAGATGAGGGCGGTACCCTCAACTTTACACCAGGCACTAAAGTTCCCTAGACCGGGAGGAATCAAAATGGTCTACAGAGAGCAGCCGGGCGCAAAGTAAATGTTCTCAGTCGACGAGGTGATCCCGGTGCCCATGGTCTCAACATCAAAGAACAAGAAGCCGACTAGGAAGGAAGAAATTAACTAGCAATCATCGATACCGATTGCGACCAAACCATAAAAGTGAGGAGTAGACGAGGAGGAGGATTACAAAGTTCCTAGATAGTTCATAGCTCCTAATGAATATGATTCCACCAAATCAGCAATCGAGGAGCTGGAGCAAGTCATATTGATCGAATGATTACCCGATCGGAAGGTATACCTGGGTATAGGGTTAACTCTCGAGCTCAGGAGAAAACTCATTGAATTTCTTATAGCTAACATAGATTGTTTCGCTTGGTCCCATCTTGACATGAATGGGATTCCGCCGGAGGTCACCACTCATAAGCTGAGTTTGGACCCGAAGTTCCATCCGGTCAAGCAGAAAAGGAGACTGCAGTCCGATGTCAAGCATAGATTCATCAAGGATGAGGTATCTAAACTTCTTAAAATAGGGTCCATTCGGTAAGTTAAATACTCGAACTGGTTAGCTAATGTAGTGGTAGTACCTAAAAAAGAAAATAAGTTAAGAATTTGTGTGGATTATAAAGATCTGAAAAAGGCATGCCCTAAGGATTCTTTTCCTTTGCCTAACATAGATCAGATGATCGCGCGACGGCCGGGCACGAGATACTCAGTTTTCTCCATGCCTATTCTGGGTACAACCAAATTCGGATGGACCCGGGCGATCAAGAAAAGACTTCCTTTATCACTAAATTTGGCACCTACTATTATAACATAATTCCATTCAGATTAAAGAACGCTGGTGCCACCTTTCAACACCTAGTAAATCGGATGTTCGAACAACAAATAGGAAAATCAATGAAAGTTTATATTACACATATTAGTCAAGTCCTTGCAAGCAGAGTACCATTTGAAATATTTGGAGAAAACCTTTGACATATTGAAAAGATTAAATATGAATCTGAACCCGGAAAAGTGCGCATTCAGGGTCGGATCCGAAAAATTTCTCGGGTTCATGGTATCCAATCGATGGATCAAGATCAATCCCGAAAAATCAAAGTCATAGAAAATATCACTGTGGTGGACAACATCAAGGCCATTCAAAGGCTGACCGAGCGTATAGCCTCCCTGTATCGGTTCATATCGAGGTCCTCGGACAAAAGTCATCAGTTCTTCTCACTGTTGAAGAAGAAGAATAACTTTTTCTAGACCCCGAAATGCCAACAAGCTTTGAAAGAACTCAAATGGTACCTTTCGAATCCTCCTCTACTCTACACCCCGAAGGCGGATGAATAGTTGTACCTTTACTTGGCGGTTTTTGAGGTGGCGGTAAGGGGAGTCCTAGTCCGGAAAAAGGAAGGTACGCAATTTCCTATTTACTATGTTAGTAGAACTCTAGGCGAGGCCGAAACAAGGTATCCTCACCTGAAAAATTGGCGCTTGCTTTTCTAAGTGCCTTAGAAGAGTTAAAACCGTACTTTTAATACTACACCATAAGTTTCATAACCTCATACCCGCTGAGATCATGCACAAACCCGCGCTCTTGGGCCGGTTGGCCAAATGTGCTGTCAAAATTAGCGGGTATGATATCTAGTATCGACCCCGAACCGCCATAAGATCTCAAATCTTGGCAGACTTCGTGGTCGACTTTATACTAGCCTTAGTGCCCTAAGTCGAAAGGAAATTATTTCTAACTTCGGGGATTACCTCAGAAATTTGGACCCTTTTTACGGACGGTGCCTCGAACGCAAAAGGGTCCAGGCTCGACATCGTAATGAAACCACCTACGGGGAATGTGGTTTCGCAGTCTATTAGAATTGTGAAATTGACTAACAATGAGGCCGAGGTGATCGAAGCTAAGTGTAGATCTCGAATTGGCTAAAAGCCATGGGGCCGAGGTGATCAAAGCTAAGTGTGATTCCCTCCTTGCCTTAAATTAAGTCAATAGTACATTCAAAGTGAAAGAGGAACGAAAGTGAAGGTATCTAGATAAATGACAAGTAACGCTGCATCAATTCAAGGAATGAACCCTACAACACATGCCCCGAGATCAGAATAGCGAGGACAATGCTCTAGCTAACTTGGGGTCATCAGTTGACGACGATGAATTTAGTTCAGGAAGAGTAGTGAAGATCATGAAGTTGGTGGTAGAAGAAGGCCACGCCGAAGTAAAATCAACGAGTTTAACTGAAGATTGGAGGAACAAGTACATAGACTACTTGAAGACTAGGAAATTTCCCTCGTATCCTAAATAATCGAGAGCCCTGCGTACCAAGGCTACCAGATTTAGCTTGGTCAAAGGAATATTGTTCAGGAGAACGTCCAATGGCCCGTTAGTAAGATGCTTGGGGCCGGGAGATACCGAATACGCCTTGAGAGAAGTTCACAAAGGCACTTGCGAGAATCACTAGGGGGCAACATCTTTGGTCTGGAAGTTAATCAGGTCCGGCTATTATTGGATCGAAATGGAGAAAGATGTGAAGTACATCGTACGAAAATACGACGTCTGCCAGAGACACGCATCGATGATCCATCAACCAGGAGAGCTACTCCACTCAGTCCTGTCCTTGTGGTTGTTTATGATGTGGGGGATGGACATCGTCGGTCCCTTGTCGTGGGCACCCGAAAAAGCTCAATTCATACTGTTCATGATCGATTATTTTTTCAAATGGGTTGAGGCTCAAGCATTCAAAAAGGTCCAGGAGAAAGAAGTTATTGACTTTATCCCGGACCACATAATATGTGGATTTGGGATACCTGGCGAGGTCATTTGCGATAATAAGAAACAATTCATCGGCAGCAAAGTAAATAAATTTTTAAAAGATCACAAGATTAAGATGATACTATCTACACCTTACCATCCTAGTGGGAACGGACAAGCGGAATCAACAAACAATACCATACTTTAAAACCTAAAAAAGAGGTTGACCGATGCTAAAGGGAAATGGAAGGAAATTCTGCCCGAAGTCTTGTGGGCATACCGTACGACCTCAAAGTTTAGTACCGGGGTCACCCCATCCTCGTTGGTCTACGAGGCTGAAGCTTTAATACCAGTTGAAGTATGAGAACCGAGCCTCAGGTTCCAATATGTGACTGAAGAGTCAAATGGTGAGGCCATGATCATGAGCCTAGAACTATTAGATGAAAGGCATGAGGCCGCCCTAGTCCAGTTGGCCGCCGGAAAATAACGGATAGAAAGATACTACAACCGAAGAGCCAACCTCCGACACTTTAAGATCAGGGACTTGTATTGTGGAAAGTAACATTACATACCTGGAGCCCGAACAAGGAGAAGCTGGGACCGAATTAGGAAGGACTATATCGAGTCGCCGGGATTACCTGCAAATGTTCATACAAAATCAAAGCAGGAAATGATGTGCAGCTACCAAACAACTGGAACGTGCACACTTAAAACGGTACTACAGCTAAGGTACGATCTCAATTACTCCTTAATTATGTTATGAATCAGACTAACACTTGCAGGCAACGGCCAAGGATGGATGTGACTATTAGGTCTGAAAGCAAGCGTTGTGCTCTTTTTACCTTGAACCGATTTTGTCCCAAAATGTGTTTTCCTGTAAGGTTTTTAATGAGGTAACAGTAAAACATGCTAACTTAGATTCAAATACCGGTCTCAAATTGAGGTCGAGGATCGTTCATTTCATGTCAACAATATTCGAACCCTCTCAAGCTCGCAAATACTGGGTTCCATTACCCTCAAATTAAAGTTTTTAGCGAGGAAAAAAGAAAAACCTTGTAAGCTAGAAACTAAGTCTTGGTGGTTAGGATTCACTTGTAGGGCCAAACGATCATATGAACCATGCTCACACAGTCCACTCTAGCCATGATACAAGTTTTGTGTGCTTTCAATCATGTACTTTAAACACTGAGAAATGAAAGAAATATTTGCCTTGCTATTACACATTTTCTTGCGTTCTAAATTTTTGATCCTAAGAGCCTACGGGCTACTCCTGCTCGGGGACTATCGAGCCCAAGGGCTACCCCTACTCGGGGACTATTGTCCGAAAAGAGTTCAGACAACTCGGGCTACCAAATCTTGGAGGCACCAAACCTATTAGATGGTGCCCAAATACAAAAGACTACGGCCACCCTGAAAATGGCTTGGAGACACCCGAAGCTCGTAATTAGAAAGTAAGGCCTTTATAAGAACTCGAAACCTGCTAAAAGGTTACACTCTACAAACACATCGTCTAAAATCGCTTAAGTATCTTTAAAAAACTTTCGGTCACACCGAGTTTTTAAAGCCTCGAGCACATAAAGTTTTATCCAGGTCGGGCCCTGTTCGGTCCTCTGAAAAATGAACACCCTATAACTACATTTGATTATATGCTAAGGCATTAGACATATTACATGAATAGAAATTATGAAAAGATGCTTGAAAAGTAAAGACACGATATTGAAAGAAAGGGAAAATTTGATATATATTCAGAAATATATTTACAAAGGCCCAATAAAAATGACCTCAAAATAAACAAAAAAATACATAAGAAAAAAACTTAAAAAGTAGTAAGGCATTTACGCCTGGTCTTCACCAGGGCACGACTCATCGCCGGATCCCTCGGAACCCTCGGAGTCTTCAGGACCTTCAGGCTCGTAGATCTCCTTTGCCCCTCGAGCCTTTTTGCTTCCTCGATCTCAGCTGACAGGTCAAAACCTTGGGCGTGGATCTCTTGAGGGTCTCTCTCCGGGACAACCACTTCACATACTAAGACTTTGTCTTTAGGCGGGTCTCGGCTGCCTTCACATCGGCCTTTTATTGGGCCACCATTTCTTCATCATTGATGGATGTTGTGTCCAATTTGGACTTCATTTCCTCATATTCTCTACCGAGGGCATACAGTTTTGCGACGGTCGAGCTCAGCTATGCTCGGAGATCATCATTTAGTTGAGACCACTTATCAGCTTTGTCCTTCGCCACCCAGAGTTGATCTCAGCCGATGTCAGCTCTGCCTTTGGAGTTTCCTTCTCCGAAGCCAATAGGTCTATCCTGGTCTTCCACCCTTCGGCTATAGCCTGGACTTCGTTCATCTCGGCCCGAAGCTGGTCGATCAAGTCGATCTTTTGTTGGACCTGCGAGGTTGTGTTATTAGCCACCATGATTAGCTCCTTGTTCTTAGCTTCAAACATTTTTACCTTTTTAGCCAGGCCGACATGTTCTCACTTCGGGGTCGAAGCCTCCTTATGAGATTTTTCTAGCTCGGCATGGAGTTCTTTAAGGGCCTCGTCCTGTTGCGTGCTGAGAAGCCTATACATGTCCTTCTTCCGGACCTGATCTTTAAGCTCAAACTCGAGCTATCTGACTTCCAAGCGGTTATGGAGGAAGCTCTCGAGATGAAGCATTAAGGCATGTGAAATAACGAAAGTGGTAAGAGAGATTTAGACTTAAGTGGAATTCATGAAGGAAGTATGAAAGGGTTAGAATCTTACCCAGTTCGGCGCCTACTGCGCCTCATTAAAAACTCGACGTGCCTACCTCGTTCATCTTTACCTGGTCCTCCTCGATCACCAGGCATCGAAGGTAGCTGGCTACTCTTACTGAAATGGACAGGATCTAGGCATCCTCCGAAACTGTGAGAACAAACGTCCTCTTGTGCACGGGGTCCACGCTCGGGGCAAGGAATTGCTTCACCAATCTTGGGCTCGTACTCGGCCCGTCAGCTCCCGAAGGCACATCTTGCTTTGGTATCTCCAGGTGACCCAGCCCAAAGAAGTCTTCCAACTTGGACATATCCATGCCGTCAAAGAAGGAGTAGAGAGGATCCTCTGCCCCCTGAACTCATTCACTTGATTTTTCCTCGCTCGCTTGGGCCTCTTCAAGCATGGACTCAGTATAGGAGGGCATATCAATGATGTCTATCATACTAGTCACCTCATTCGGAACTGAAATGGCTTCTCGGGAGATCATAGCCCCCGTCTCCACTTTGGCCTCTCGAGTCGCAAAGGGATTGGCCTCGTGGTTCCTTTCCTCGATCGTAGCTTTCTCCCCGGCAGAGGCCAATCCGTCGGTGACAAAGTTGTCTTCCTCTTTAGACTCATCCATGAGCCGATGAAGAAAGTTAGGGTCAAGTACCCTGGACTTAGTATTCTTCTTGGGCTAATGATCCCGGGAAGCCGCCCTCTTTTTTTTCCTCGCCTCGGGATCTAGGGAGCCCGAGGACTTTCGTTTCCTCTTCTTCTCCGCTGTAGTAGCCCGGGTCTATCCCGTAATAGAGGGATCAATGGATAAAGATGCATCATCATCCCCTTCTAGCAGCCTAAGTTCAGTGGCCTTAGGCAAGCCTACGAAGGAAAGGGAAAAAAGTCAGCATTATGTAAGTTGGGGGGTGTAATGATAGTTATTCAGGGGAGAGCCTTACCATGAGAACGAGCCTCCCATCTTCCCTTCGAAAATTTGTGCCACGTTCGCTCAAAGTCTGACATATGCTTGCAAATTCCTTCGATCCATTCCTTGAG
Source organism: Nicotiana tabacum (assembly GCF_000715075.1). Classification (NCBI taxonomy): domain Eukaryota; kingdom Viridiplantae; phylum Streptophyta; class Magnoliopsida; order Solanales; family Solanaceae; genus Nicotiana; species Nicotiana tabacum. Next base: position 14,016,413 of record NC_134086.1, read on the forward strand.
TCAGGGGACCGTATTGCGAACCTGGGCAACTGCTGCATGACCATAAATATTGTTGGTGAGAAAAGAAATAAAGAAAAATTGACACTTAAGTAAAGACTATGCTTACGAGATGCATCCCACTCTCTAGGAATAGCAGGATGTCGGAAGGGACTAGATCTTCAATTTTTACCCGAACAGAATGCCCCTGCCAACCTCGGTCTCGATCCTCGTCGATGATCGAAAAAAGAGCCTTGCTGGCTTAGCAAACAAGCTTGATTAATCCCCCTCAGAAAATTTAGGGATTGTATAAACGGAGTAGGTGGTCGAGGGTGAACCGAGGAGATTCGGTGTTGTTCACAAAATGGCGTAGGAGGATCGAGCCTCCAAAGAGACGGGTGGAATTTCCTGAGGCATACCTCGTACCTCTTACAAAAGGCCAAGATTACTAGGTGTACCGGGCACAGCATGAAAGGATAAGTGTAAATACTTAAATGCCTCTCCACGTAGGTAGTAATGTCATCCTTGGTGTCACACCTCCTTTTTACCGCCCCGCGAGGGGTGAAGGGAGTTTTTTCCGATTAAAGGACAATCGAAACGGGATTTATTTATTTATTTCAGAGTCGCCACTTGGGAGATTTAGGGTGTCCCAAGTCACCAATTTTAATCCCGAATCGAGGAAAAGAATGACTCTGTATTACAGTCTGCGCACCAGAAATCCGGATAAGGAATTCTATTAACCCGGGAGAATGTGTTAGGCATTCCCGAGTTCCGTGGTTCTAGCACGGTCGCTCAACTGTCATATTTGGCTTAAATATCTGATTTTTATACAATTATGAGCTCATGTGCAAATTTTATCTTTTTACCGCTTTTATTATTGTTATTATTATTTTTACCAGAATGTGAACATTGTTTAAAACATGTCTTTGGATTACGTCACATGAAATGCACCCGCAATCCGGAACACATTTTACTCAATATTTTGGGATTTGGATTTGGGTCGCAAAAATGCGCACCCGTGTTTAAGAATGTATTATTATTAACATCGTGCCTAAAGCGATTAACGTATTATTATTTATGGGAAAGACCGTGGAATTCACTAAACAGTCCATCCCGAATTCTAAATACTCAATTAAACAATTATTGAGGGCCCTGCAATTGGTGTATTTTATTGGGCGAGGCTCATCTCATTTATTTTTAAAAGACAATCCTAAAATGCCTACATTATTTTCTATTAAATCTGTCTCTACAAAATAAAATTAAAAAAAAATGTCTTAATTTATTTACATACTGAAATTAACCAATAATATTTACTCTAAACAATATTTCTACCAAGTTCCTACTAGATGGCCTATTCGTTTGATTTTTGACTCGACGAAGTTACTACACCATTTATTTATTTAGGCAATATATGCAGATAGTTCAACTGTTAAGCTATCGTCGAATGTTCCACTATGTGTATTAAATAGCTACATGATTCTGATTTTTTGCAAGCTAAATAATTTGTACATATAAATAAAAATCAGAATATAATTAAAGCTAATTCAGAATTTCAACTCTTCATTTTTCGTATTCATGCTTCATATTCGGATTACAATAACCAGTTTTTCAGTTGTGTACCTGATATTGGAAGCAAAAGAAAATGAAGATGAGAATCAGCAGCAGTAATAACAGTACAACACAGGCAACAACAGCCCAGCAACAGTAACAACCCAGTAACAGACCGGTGGAGTAGTAATCCCAAAACAAATGCTTCCAACTTTTATGAAACAACAACAATTAATGCTGATTTCAAACAATGAAAGAAAGCAGAATATTTTTTTTATTTATTTGAAGGTTTGAATATTTTTCGGAATTTTTCTCTCTTAAATATTCAGCTCTTTTATTTTCTCTGTTTGTGTTTTTCTGTTCTGTCTATCTGTTCTTTTTTTTCAGATTTCGTTTTTTCTCTTCTTCCCTTCCGTCTTTTCATGTGTCTTTCAAGACTTCCTATATATAATCTCAACCCTTTAATCAATTAAAATCAATCCCTTTCTCTACCAAACCCATTATCTTCCCACTCATCCCCATTACATTAAATAAATATATCACACCACCCCATTATATTTTGTCCCCCATGCCTAACATAAACAAATACAAGATTCCCCCACACTAAAATTTGTCTTGTCCCCCCTTTATATTAAATAACTATATCACAACCCACCCCATTTTATTTTGTCACCCATGCTTCACATAAAAAATTACAAAATGTACAATTCCTAAACTACCCCTCCGACCTTATTGCAATTACTATTTTACCCCCAAACGTACTACGATTTACCAAATTACCCCATCAGCTATAACAAATCAATTAATCAAACTTAACCAAAATATAGATAATATGATCAATTTCTAACAATGTTCAAACAACGAATCACATGAACATGATTTCTTCAATATTTCAACAACAAATCACATGAACACAAATTGAACAACAAAGAACAACTAAAATTTAATTGAACAATATTTTAGCAACAAACAAACCTATTTTTCGATTCAACAACAACAACAACAAACAAGTATAATTTCTAAATTCAATAATATTGAACTTAAAATCAACCCAAACAACATTACAACCAACAATTCCTATACTAAACTTAAACAAGATTATGAGACAAATTCAAGAAATAATCATAAATGATAAACAAGAAATCAAACTATACAAATTTCGGATTCAAGATCAACCAAACAAGGTATGAACATGAATGAAAATATTCAATAACAATAACAAACAAACTTTGTTCAAACTTCGAATTAAACTTAAACAAAACAAATAAACATATTCAAATCACTAATCTTCAAATAATCAACTAATCTTTCTTAAATTAAATCCAACAAACTTATAACAAAGATGCTTGATCCAAAAATTAAAACCAAAACATAACTTCACATTAAATTACTAAATTAAAAACGAACTTCAAACAAGATGAAAACGAACTAAATCTATATTAACAACAAACAACAGATTTGAACAATTTAAACTAATACCTTTCTATATTAAAACTAAACTAACAATTCCTTTTTACAAAAATAAATAAAATTAACATGAAATAAACTGAAAAACAATTAATTAAATTTTCATTTGAATCTGAAAATTAAACCAACAAAACACATGAACAAACTAAAAAAATTAATTCAACGATGAACAAAACAAGAATGTTAAACCCAAATCTTAAACCCACTAACCGGATCGAAACGACGATCGAAGAAGATGGTCGTTTGGCGTCGTTTGAAGACGACGCAGCAGCTACAGTAGCAGTTCCAGGAGCAGCAGCGGGCAGCAGCAAAACGCAGCAGTGGGCAGCAGCAAAACGCAGCAGTGGCGGACAGCAACGTCTCCAAGACTGTTGCTTCTTCTTCTTCTTCTTCACCTCATGTTGCTCGTTGGTTTTCTGTCCAGCGGCGACGAGGTGGTTTCGAATCAGCTGCTAGACGAGCAGCAGCAGTAGAAGAAGCAGACGATGCAGCAGCGGGCAGCAACAGTAGAAGAAGTAAATGCAACAGCAGCAGGAGAAGCAACTACGGGCAGCAATGGTGGAGGAGAAGTTGCTCGACGAACTTGAAAAACGCAGCCATGGCGGCGATGGGATGTCGTGGGGGTGAGGGTGGCTGTGTTGTGTGTGTGTTGATGTGAGGGGGGCAGGGGTGTGAGGGGAAGGGCTGCCATGGGAGGAGCTTGGGGTAGGAGAAGAAAAAGAGGAAGAAGAAGAGGGGGCGGATGGGTAGTGTAGGGTTTTCTTCTTTTTTTGCTTTGTTTTTTTGTTTTTTTTTGTTTTTGTAAAAATGAAAAAATGAAAATGAAGAGGGGGAGTTTGGTTATGGACTGGGTCGACCCAGTTCGAAATGGACTGGGTCGTTTGGGAAGATTGGGCCATTTTTTGGGCATGTGGCTTGAAATCGAAGAAGAGGCCCAATTCCGACTTTCTTTATATTTTCGCTCTCTTTTCTTCTTTTATTTTTTTAAAACTAAATTATAAAAATACTTAAACTATTATTAAGAACTAAATTAAGTTATAAAAGCGCAAATTAACTCCAAATAACAATTAACGCACAATTAAGTAATAATTAAGCATAAAATTGTATATTTGGACATTAAATGCAAAAAATGCAAACGATGCCTATTTTTGTAATTTTTTTTCTTTGTAAAACAAACTTAGTTACTAACAATTGTATAATTAAATCCTACATGTGAAATGCGACATATTTTTGTATTTTTTATTAATTTAGCAAATAAACATGCACAAACAAATACAAATAATTATTCAAAATATCACAAAATATCACAAAATTGCACACCAAGGAAAATTATTTTATTTTTGAATTTTTTGGGAGTAATTCTCATATAGGGCAAAAATCACGTGCTTACACTTGGGCCCGGGGACAATCACGTCTTTGCCTTCCCATTTACAGTCCTTTCAGACTATGGGAAGGGTATCTTCAATAATGGAGCATATGTATCTCCATGCTCCTTCACCTCGGTCTTGTTTGGCGGAGGCCTTCTCGACCTTGAAGTCATCCCTGATTGAACAACTCCTGGGTATAAAGCTTTTTATGGTGGCTCTGGGACTGCCTCAGGAGCAGCCGCATCGGAAGTAGTTGCATCGGGAGCGGCCACCGCGGGAACATCCACCTCGGCATCTCTGGCCGTGTGGGAAGATGAAGAGGCAGCCTTCTAAGGAACTTATTTGGAAGTCTTAGCCATCTTGATCTGGAAAATATGAAGATTTGAAGGAAAAGTATGAAGATTTGAAGAAACAAGTATGAAAGTTGAAGAAAAGAGTATGAAGGTTTGAAGGTAGGATGAAGACCTGGGTAGAAACCTAAGAACAAATATGAAGATTTGAAGCTCAAAGATGAAGATATGAAGATTTGAAAAAGTTGAGGATCCCAAGAAAATTCGAAGGTAAAAGCTAAGATAGGAAAGTGAAAAATGTATAAAAGGTCGAAGCTCTTATAGGAGAAAATGTAATCAATAAACGATGTTTCACATTCAAAGGCATCCAGCCGATGATCGACATGTGTTCGAAATCAGAACGACGCGACTGATGGGATGTTTTGGCTTATTTGTTATCTCGGTTGTAATGTTCGAAGGAAGGAACCGATTTTCATCTATCATTTCCCATCGTTTTGGCAAACCTACTCTCCAAAAAACGAGGGGACTATCTGTATACGGATGAAATCGGGGGTAACGCATACCCCAATCTCCCAAGGGGTCAAGCAAAGCAAAGAAATGACTGCATGGGATCCGAATCGGACCTAGGAACTTCTTGTACCGAGGCCCGAATGGAGTGCTAGCCATCAAGCCTAATAAGACAACATTCCCTAGTCCTAGAACGACCTCCGAGACCTCAGAAAGCAAGGTAATGGTTGCACACGATTAACGGAGGACCGTGATATCTGCAACCCCCTGGATATCACAGCGCAGATCTTGCCCGATGTCAGTAGTGTATCAGTAATTGATGAGAAAGGATGATTTTTACCTTTTTAGAATTGTACTAAGGATTAAACTCTCCTACTATATAAAAGAGAAGTTTTTCATTCAATAGACATATTGTAACACACATATCAAGGCAATACAAACTTATTTCTCTGCCTATTGAAAAATTCTTATTTTAATCATAGTTCTTCATATACGTTTGGCTTCGAATCGAGGATCCGGTCGAGGATAAAGCTATATATTGTTCAGCCTAAGTCTGAGCCTGGCATTAACGTCACAACTGATTTGGTTATTCATTTTTTCTTTTATTCATTTATCTAACATTCTTGCCTACTTGTGTAGAATCAATCCACATATCCTTAAAATCGCGTATAAATTCAATTGTTATCTGTTTTAAGGGTAAACACATATAAAGCTCCTCAACGAAAACCGAGGACAACATTTCAAAATTTTAAATATTTCGACTAAATTAAACCAAACAAAGGTTGTTATTCTTATCATATTCTTGACCTGGTTGTTAGTGCAAAAAAGGCCAAGGAGTTCAAAAAATAGACAAAGTTAGAATTCCTTAATAATCCCTATAATGGTCTTCCAAGAGGAATATGAGTCTTCTTATTAGTTTTACATGTCTTTCTTTATTTTTCTTTTGCTTTGGCTATCCTCTAAAGAATATCACTAGACTTTATCGTTGATATTGGTCCCAGTTTCATTGAGATCTCATCTTGACTCTTTCTATTTCATGTTTACCTTTCTTCATAAGGTACAAAAAAAAGATCTTTTTAGGTCTAGTGTATGGTTAAATACTTATTCAGTATAAATATTCAGTAGAAATATATATATATATATGTATATATATATATATATATATATATATATATATATATATATATATATATATATATATATATATATATATATATTCAAAAATATAATCACTTTACGACACATCATCCTATCTATTAAGACTATAGTATTGAATTAGTAATGTGTATTATATTTATCCTTGTAATAGTGTTGAGTCAACACCTTTAGCTAGTGATTAGCATTGCAATAGGTTAGTTGTATATATATTGAACAGTGTTGGACATATTAGAAATTAATGATCATATTTTCAGTTTAACTGACTTTAGCAGCTCTTCTTCTTCACTCTCTTCGAGAAGCTTTTGTGTCCTCCATTTGAGGTGATTCAGAGCTCTTCACACTATTAATCTTGACATGGTATCAGAGCGGAGGTTCGATCAACGAACACGCTTCATCTCTCTCTACAGTTTTTGATCATCGAAGTGATCTAGGGTTTCATTTGACTTTCTTCATCAATCACAATTTGGGGAAAACTGGAATCGGACATATGCAGTGACAATTCGTCGATGAACAGAAGAAATCTCAACTGTACGAAGACTGATTCAACTATTTTTCACGAATATCTCACACAATTTTCATGGCGGTTACAGATCAGACTGATGAAGCAACCACAACGGCGGCGACGCAGACGGTAATCGATGCTGGTAGCCCTCTTTACATACACCCTTCCAATAGCCCTAGCTCCACTCTGGTTCCGGCTCCTTTTGATGGAATCAGATATCATTCCTAGAGGAGAAGTATGCTCAGAGCTCTTTCAGAGAATGATCAAATTAGGTTTCATTAATGGAGATAGTAGGAGTCATGATGTAACATCTCCGTATGAAGCATTTTTTGAAAAAGATTTGACCGAACCTTTGCTTCAAAGGTTTCCTACATATCCTGGGCTAAACAGGAATCAGGTCAATGTAGTTCGGGAAGTTTTGGTAGCTGGGACTACCGTGGGACTGCAATGTTACTGTTGTTGCATGCTATTACTACTGCTTACCGATCTCCTTGTTACACCGTGCTTAAAAGAAAACAAGAAGCTAGGCTAGACTGCAATTTGTTCTTGTTGCCTTGCTTTCTTGTCTGCTTGCATTTTTTCCGGTGCTTTTCTTCCTTTTGACACATGCACTTGAGTTTGTGCTGAGACCTCTTGTTGCAACCTTCTGCTTTCCAGTACTGGGGATTTTTATTGTTTCCTGCTGGGGATTCCTATTGTAACCCTTTGTTTTATTGTCCTATGCCTTGATCTTGAAATGTATGCCTCTGTTGTATGGGCGGGCTCCCAACTTCAATACTTGAAAATTAAAGACTGAAATGTATGCCTCTATTATCTGGGCGGGCTCCCAACTTCAACGCTTGAAATGTAAAGGCTGAAATGTATGCCTCTGTTATCTGGGCGGGCTCCCAACTTCAATGCTCGAAATATAAAGACTGAAATGTATGCCTCTGTTATCTGGGCGGGCTCCCAACTTCAATGCTCGAAATATAAAGACTGAAATGTATGCCTCTGTTATCTGGGCGGGCTCCCAACTTCAATGCTCGAAATGTAAAGACTGAAATGTATGCCTCTGTTATCTGGGCGGGCTCCCAACTTCAGTACTTGAAATGTAAAGACTGAAATGTATGCCTCTGTTATCTGGGCGGGCTCCCAACTTCAATGCTTGAAATGTAAAGATTGAAATGTATGCCTCTGTTCTATGGGCGGGCTCCCAACTTCAACACTTGAAATGAAAAGACTGAAATATATGCCTCTGTTATCTGGGCGGGCTCCCAACTTCAATGTTAAGATTGAAATGTATGCCTCTGTTCTATGGGTGGGCTCCCAACTTCAACACTTGAAATGAAAAGACTGAAATGTATGCCTCTGTTATCTGGGCGGGCTCCCAACTTCAATGCTTGAAATGTATGCCTCTGTTCTATGGGCGGGCTCCCAACTTCAACACTTGAAAAGTATGTCTCTGTTCTCCAGGCGGACTCCTGATTGCTAAATTTAAAATTGAATGTCTCTATTCTCCATGCGGACGCCTGACTTTTAAAATTTAAACTGTATGTCTCTGTTCTTCAGGCGGACTCCTGACGTCAAATTTGAAAAGTATGTCTCTGTTCTCCAGGCGGACTCCTGATTGCTAAATTTGAAATTGAATGTCTCTATTCTCCAGGCGGACTCATGACTGCTAAATTTGAAATTGAATGTCTCTATTCTTCAGGCGGACTCCTGATTTCAACAACAACTTAGGAGGAAATGCCTCTCCTATGGGTAAAATAAACTTAGAAGGAAACGCCTCTCCTATGGGTAAGACTAAACTTAGGAGGAAATGCATCTCCTATGGGGTGAAACTAAAACAAACTTAGGAGGAAATGCATCTCCTATGGGTAAAACTAAACTTAGGAGGAAATGCGTCTCCTATGGGTAAAAGTAAACTTAGGAGGAAATGCATCTCCTATGGGTGAAACTAAACTTAGGAGGAAATGCCTCTCCTATGGGTAAAAACTAAACTTAGGAGGAAATGCCTCTCCTATGGGTGAAACTAAACTTAGGAGGAAATGCCTCTCCTATGGGTAAAAACTAAACTTAGGAGGAAATGCCTCTCCTATGGGTAAAAACAAACTTAGGAGGAAATGCATATCCTATGGGTGAAACTAAACTTAGGAGGAAATGCCTCTCCTATGGGTGAAACTAAACTTAGGAGGAAATGCCTCTCCTATGGGTAAAAACTAAACTTAGGAGGAAATGCCTCTCCTATGGGTAAAAACTAAACTTAGGAGGAAATGTCTCTCCTATGGGTGAAACTAAACTTAGGAGAAAATGCCTCTCCTATGGGTAAAAACAAACTTAGGAGGAAATGCATCTCCTATGGGTGAAACTAAACTTAGGAGGAAATGCCTCTCCTATGGGTGAAACTAAACTTAGGAGGAAATGCCTCTCCTATGGGTGAACCATTTCCTTATTCCTGAATTATTTACTTACATGTGTTGTCTTCCCTCGAAACTGCTGGGGATTATTTTGCTGGGGATGAATTTTCCTTTTCTTCCTTACCCACTCTGGGTTGTCCGACCCTCTTGAAACTTGGTCGAAACTCTGTCGAGGATGCTTCTACATCTCGATGATCCGCTGGGGATAACACTGCTAAGGACAACTCTGCTGAGTAAATATGTTATCTTACTCCTTCCAAAACTACTTCCTTTTAAGTAGGATGTTTCATTCCTCTGCAAACTACTTCTCCCTTTTTCTTTTTTTTCTTTCTTTTTTTTTTTTTATTTTTTTTTCTTTTTTTTTTTTACATAGCTTCTTCCTTCGAAGACTACCTCCCTTACGACTCGTTTTGCCTTTCCCCGAAAGGAACCGCTGAGGATACCGATTTTCACTATACTTGTGTTGGACTCCTCGAGACTGTTGGGGATAACACTGTTGGGGAATTATTTACTTACCTGTTGGGAGATAAAATGTTATCAGCTGTGGATAACGTTGTCGAGGATAACACTGCTGGGGGATTCTGATTCTTTTAGAACTAGTGCTTCACTCTTCGAAAGGCTGTTGGGAATGATACTGGCCTTTTGCTTTTCTGAGCACAAGCTTCATCCATTTGTTCTGTCTGCTGGGGAACAACTTCCTCCATTCAAACTTATTATGTTGGGGGCAACACTGGTTTAGAGACCACTTCCTTCCCCAAATGGGTACCTGACTTCCAGAAAATTTTCTAAATGGAAGGAAAATTTTCTGCCCCAGTTTGATGATATCCCTTGTGCATGCATTTCTGGCATCAATGCCATTACCTTTACCTATTTCAAATCAAACAAAATTTGTTAGTTTAAAACATGGTGGTTGGTTGTGATACTCCTACTGGGATGGTTTTCCCTTTCTCCTTCCTTGCTGTGTGTTCCACAACTTGTTGGGGGTGATATTATTTGCTGGGAATGATCCCTTTCTGACGGGGATATCCTTCTTCTTTCGTGGCATAGTTCGGAAACTGACATTTCCCGACCTTTTAGTCTCGCATGAATTTCCCAAATCATGCTCATTGCTCTCCTTAATTTGTCCACAGGCCTTGGCCTTGAGGTTTATAACCTTTGATTTCGGCAAGGTTATCCCTCTTGACACTCATCAATCCTTTTGTCAATTCCCTTTTGCTGGGGATATCTTTCTTGACACTGACCTTGCGCTTGTTCCTTGCTGACTATGCCACTTATATGTACTAGCTAGATCTCATCTTGCATATTTGGAAAGTTGATGGCCTATTTTGAAGTCATTTTCCACTGGTTCTGACCAAACAGACTCTACTGGGGAATTTTCTATGAAAGGAAAAGATAAAAGGGAACAGAATAAAAGACAAATGAAAAATATGACTCTGTAACAAAAGAAACTATAAATAAAAACCTATCAAACGCAGACACCGACTCTATTTGTCAGGACATGCATATGTGGCCTATTCTCCGTCGTCAATCGTCTTTCAAGACCTTCAATTGGCAATTCCCCATCTGATTCTTAATCTTATTCGACTTGTAGTGCCCGAAGGGTTTTCACTATCAAGTCTCTCTCATTTTGGTTTTTCTCTCAGCTTTCATCGCCTTATGGTGTCCGTGAAGATTTTCACCGATAAGACTCTCTCATTTGTATCACTTTCTAGCTGGGGATTTGGAGTGTTGCCGGTATGACTCTCTCTGCTGGAGATTAGAGTCCTTTCTGCTGTGGAACAGAATGTTATGTTCGCCGGTAAGACTCTCATTTGTCTGACTTGGCATCTTTTGAAGACTGGTCAGAAGGTCTTTCTTTGGACCGTAATGTGGGTTTTGGATAGGGCTAGAAAAAAAAGGGTATTAAAGGCTCAAAAAATGCATTAATTTTGGGTTATTAATTACAACCTTCGGAACCAATTTTGCTTACCACAAGCGCAACCCTTGCCCCAGTTTCTTGCTTGGGGATTATTTATTTTTTTAATTTTTAATTATTTTTACTTTTTATTACACCATGCATACCATGCCCACTATGCATACTATGCACCCTATGACCGAGCCGTGAAGCGCCTACGTATCCTCTTTGAGGAATCAGGTCAAACGTAGTTCCCAATTCCTCTGTTTTCATTTGACTTTCCTTTTTTTTTTCTTTTTTTTATGCTATCATTTTTCTTTTCTTTTGTCGTTTTGTTGATTTTTTTTTCTTTCTTCTTTTTTTCTTCTTTTCTTTACCTGTCATGCTTGTGTTTTCTAGTCGTTGCTAATGAATCCGAACGAGGGGTATAAAAGAAAATAAATAAGGCTCAAAGGGGTAACGAAGGATAAAGTATTTGGATAGTAGAACAAAATGCCTTCGTCATTCCAATCTCCAAAACATGCCAAGTACAAACAACACAATTAAACAAACCGCCAAAAACATTGGCCACATCTTTTGATTGCACAAGAGAACCTTATCCACACATAACATCGTTGGACAACACTCTCATTTACTTGCCCCAATTTCTCATGGTTTGGGCTTCAAATGATCTCAAACCATTTTTATTTCCTTTAAACGTTCTGATCACCTTTCCGGGGTTTTATGATTAACTTTTAAGATTAGGCCCAAACTGTGTGCGCATGTCATGTCACGAGAATCGGCGCTGAACAAAAATGATAAAAGGACTAAACAAAAAGATGACTGGAAATAATAAAAGACCGGATTTGTTTTAGACTACCGGTGAAATGGTTTGAATAACAAAACAAACAAAAACAAACCAGAATAAAATCCTAAAACAACCTGGACAAACTTAAACAAACCGCTATGACAAAACGGAAAGATAAGACAGTTTGACACAAGACAATATCCGAATTACAACCCTAATAATCCGAACAACAGAAATGACAACAAAATAAGCCACCACAAGCTTCTCTTTTGCTAACCAAGGAACGGAGCGTCCTCCCACTTTATCAAAATTGGCATCTTTAGCCACTGAGCTTTGCATCAGTATTGTCCAGACCATTTCCAACTTCGATATCATCAACCCTAGTCAACAAGTCCCAATAGGATTCGAGTGATTCTGTTATCAGGCATGATCCCCGCAAAGTGTGCTTCTAGGTATTGTATTTCCGGCTTACCACAAACCAACCACCTAACTTTCTTTGTGATTCAAAGAAAAACAGGTTAGAATGGACTCAGTCGGTTCTCATTATTAATAACATCTTTTCCTCTTTTTTTTCATTTTTTTTCATTTTTTTTCTTTCTTTTTTTTCGATTTTTTTTCATTTTTTCTTTTTCTTTTTTTTTTCGATTTTGTTTTTCATTTTTTTTTCATTTTTTGTTGTGGTCGAATCTTATGGAGATTGCCTACGTATCATGACCCGCACATGAATCAGACCTTGCGTAGTTCGGACCAATGAAAGGTAACAACAATGAAACATTTTTTTTTTTGGAATTATCAATTTTCATAATAAAACAAACTGGGTTTTAAAAGGTTGAAAGATGACCAACAAACTCAAAAATCAAACAACCTACATATTCTAGTCAAAAGATTTATAACCTCTAAACAAAAGGGCCAGCTTCCTTTCTCCGTTTGACAAATGCAACCAAACGGCTATTTTTGCAAATGTGGCCCCTTCCAAATCTCACATGAATTTTGAGGTCGGGGAGGATTATTTTGACACTTTACAAACTTGTCCATTCTTTTACGAAAATAGCCTTTCGACAATTGAAAGATACTCTAAGGCTATTTCGGCAAGAACGGTTTAAGACGCGGCCGAAGCTGGCTCGACTTATTTATGACAAAATTCAAACGGTATTCACCTGACCGCCGACTCTTTGTTTTTTTTTAAATTACAATAAAAACCTGGTGTTGCAAAACGACCCTTCAGCGCCTCGGGGACGATGATTTTTAAGGCTGTGTGGGTCAACTTGGACCAAAATCCTACACATGACCCAAAAGGTGGCTGTTTATGCAAAGTCAGCCTTCCGGCGTCCTTTTCGGGTACATTCGGCTATGTCTTGACAAAACAGCGTCACCCGACTTCTTTATGACAAAATTAAAATTTGACATATTTTTTTTGGCTATTTTTTAGCAAAAGGGGAGGCTGGACACCGCCCGACTTATTTATGACAAAATTAAAATTTTGACACGTTTTTTATTCATTTATTGGTTTTTGGCTATTTTAGCAAAAAGGGGGTTGGACCGGATGAGGGTTGCCTACGTATCTCACATCCGGTGAGAATCAAACCCGCGTAGTTCGGGTAAATTAACCGAACTATTTTAAAACATGACTCTTTTCCATTTTTATTTTTTCCTGGCAAGACAATCTATTTTCCTTTTCTATTTTTGAAAAAGACAAAATAACGTTTTTTTTTCATTTTCAACAAACAATAAAACTATCTATTTTTCCAAAAAATAAAAGACTTTTTTTATATATATATTTTTTAGTAAAACAAAATAAAATATTTTTCCTTTTTTATTTCAAAATTTCGGCAGAGTTTCGCCAGTAATTGGTCATTGATTTTTTCTAAAATAATCAATTAACTCCCTAACTGATATATTCTTTTTCCCTTTGTTTTTTTTTCTCTCTTTTTTTTTGTTCAATTTTCCAACATTCCCGAGATTCAGAAACCGGTCGACATGCAAGTTCGAAACAAATATATGTACAGAGCAAGTAGGATGCATCAGAATGGTTTTTTCATTTCAGGTTGCTAGTCCTAGACGGACCCAACCCCTGTGTTGAGTCCCCTAAGTCAAATGCAACGTGATGCAAATAAACGTTCCTACTAGGGATCCGGCATGAAGTCACGTTATTCTATGTTCAAAACCTGGGTCGGTGTTCTAGACAGTGTACCCGAGCGGACAACTCGAGTTGAGGATGGAGCTCCTTTCCGGGAACCAAAAGGCCATCTGGCTTCGTAACTTGTCCGACCTCTTTCTTATTTCAGGATATAACACTAACAGAATAGGGAGTCTCAACCAGTAAGCACATCCCCGGAGGTGAAGAGAGAAGGGTTCGGCACAGTTTATATATACAGTCAAATAATATCAAAGCGGTAAAAGCAGCATTTAGCACATTAGGCTCAAACATGTAAAAATCAGATAAATCCAAATATAACAATTTATCTAAGCTCGAATCTATAACCCCGAACCAGTGGTTCTGGGTTACCACAGGAATCCCCAGCAGAGTCGCCAGAGCTGTCACACCTCCTTTTTACCGCCCCGCGAGGGGTGAAGGGAGTTTTTTCCGATTAAAGGACAATCGAAACGGGATTTATTTATTTATTTCAGAGTCGCCACTTGGGAGATTTAGGGTGTCCCAAGTCACCAATTTTAATCCCGAATCGAGGAAAAGAATGACTCTGTATTACAGTCTGCGCACCAGAAATCCGGATAAGGAATTCTATTAACCCGGGAGAAGGTGTTAGGCATTCCCGAGTTCCGTGGTTCTAGCACAGTCGCTCAATTGTCATATTTGGCTTAAATATCTGATTTTTATACAATTATGAGCTCATGTGCAAATTTTATCTTTTTACCGCTTTTATTATTGTTATTATTATTTTTACCAGAATGTGAATATTGTTAAAAACATGTCTTTGGATTACGTCACATGAAATGCACCCGCAATCCGGAACACATTTTACTCAATGTTTTGGGATTTGGATTTGGGTCGCAAAAATGCGCACCCGTGTTTAAGAATGTATTATTATTAACATCGTGCCTAAAGCGATTAACGTATTATTATTTATGGGTAAGACCGTGGAATTCACTAAACAGTCCATCCCGAATTCTAAATACTCAATTAAACAATTATTGAGGGCCCCGCAATTGGTGTATTTTATTGGGCGAGGCTCATCTCATTTATTTTTAAAAGACAATCCTAAAATGCCTACATTATTTTCTATTAAATCTGTCTCTACAAAATAAAATAAAATAAAAATGTCTTAATTTATTTACATGCTGAAATTAACCAATAATATTTACTCTAAACAATATTTCTACCAAGTTCCTACTAGATGGCCTATTCGTTTGATTTTTGACTCGACGAAGTTACTACACCATTTATTTATTTAGGCAATATATGCAGATAGTTCAACTGTTAAGCTATCGTCGAATGTTCCACTATGTGTATTAAATAGCTACATGATTCTGATTTTTTGCAAGCTAAATAATTTGTACATATAAATAAAAATCAGAATATAATTAAAGCTAATTCAGAATTTCAACTCTTCATTTTTCGTATTCATGCTTCATATTCGGATTACAATAACCAGCTTTTCAGTTGTGTACCTGATATTGGAAGCAAAAGAAAATGAAGATGAGAATCAGCAGCAGTAATAACAGTACAACACAGCAACAACAGCCCAGCAACAGTAACAACCCAGTAACAGACCGGTGGAGTAGTAATCCCAAAACAAATTCTTCCAACTTTTATGAAACAACAACAATTAATGCTGATTTCAAACAATGAAAGAAAGCAGAATATTTTTTTTTATTTATTTGAAGGTTTGAATATTTTTCGGAATTTTTCTCTCTTAAATATTCAGCTCTTTTTTTTTTCTCTGTTTGTGTTTTTCTGTTCTGTCTATCTGTTCTTTTTTTTTCAGATTTCGTTTTTTCTCTTCTTCCCTTCCGTCTTTTCATGTGTCTTTCAAGACTTCCTATATATAATCCCAACCCTTTAATAATTAAAATCAATCCCTTTCTCTACCAAACCCATTATCTTCCCACTCATCCCCATTACATTAAATAAATATATCACACCACCCCATTATATTTTGTTCCCCATGCCTAATGTCACACCTCCCTTTTCCGCGCCCGAGGGGGCGCAGGGGAGTTTTTCCAATTAAAGGACAATCGAAACGGGATTGGTTTAGTTATTTCAGAGTCGCCACTTGGGAGATTTAGGGTGTCCCAAGTCACCAATTTTAATCCCGAATCGAGGAAAAGAATGACTCTATATTACAGTCTGCGTACCAGAAATCCGGATAAGGAATTCTGTTAACCCGGGAGAAGGTGTTAGGCATTCCCGAGTTCCGTGGTTCTAGCACGGTCGCTCAACCGTTATATTCGGCTTATTTATCTGATTTTAAATACAATATGAACTTATGTGCAAAAATTAATTTTAAACCGCTTCTGTTATTTTATAAGACTTGCAACGTTGTGAAAACATATCTCGAACCACGTTGCATCAATGCACCCGTGATTGTTGACATATTTCGACTCGGTTGAGATTTGGATTTGGGTCACATAAATGTGTACCCGAATTAAGGAGAGTAAATTATTAAGACGCGCCTAAAGCAACTAGCGTATTGTTGTTTTGGGTAAGGCCGAAAAATTCGCTAAACGGCCTGTCCTGAATTCTAAGTGTTTTAATATATATACAGTTGGAGGGCCCCGCAGCTGTGCACATTTTTATTTGACGAGGCTCGTCTCGTTCTACTTTTAAAAGGAATTCGCGACGTCATGGATATGCCTCTCGGATCACGTCACAATCAATGTACCCGTGATTAGAAATACATTTCGAGTCCGTCGAGATTTGGATTTGGGTCACATAAATGTGCACCCGAGTTTAAGAAGGTAAAGTTTATTAAAGCGTATCCTAAAGAGACTAACGTGTTGTTATTTTAGGAGGGTTGTGAGATTTGCTAAGCAACCCGTCCTGGAAACTAAATGCTTCACTAATATACATTTAACAAGGGCCCCGCATCTGCGTTTTGTTTATTTTTATCGAGGCTCATCTCGTTGTTATTTTAAAAGGATATCCTATAGCAACTACGTTTCTTGTCGTGTTTGTCTCTATCAATTGAAAGCAGTAAATAGCCTTAGTCGATTATAAAACTAGATTTAAAGTGCTTTTACAGAATAATAAAATGTGACTGCACTTATGGACAACTAGTCGCAAATTATGGGCCCAAACCTAGCTCATGCGAGATGGCCAGACTTGGGCCCTGTTTTTCCGATACAGGCCTAGCTGATTTTTCGATTTGGGCTCGGCCTTCCTGAGGTTGAGGCCTAGAACTGATTCTTTGTTCTTTATCAATTTATATGTGACAAACTAGCAAAAGGGGAAAGAACTTTAACTCATGTGGATAGTTTTCCTACTTGGCCTACATTATAGAATATACTACACCATCAGACTAAGTCAAAAATACAACTTATTACACTGGGAATGTTTTTTCACCTAACAGCATACATACATGACTATCATTCATTAACCTACATTGGTATACTGAGCATGTAGGCTACCTCTATTATCCAAACGAAAATGCAACTATTTTATGACATTTAATGTAACAGTTCTTGTATACATAAAAAACAATCTGCAGGTCCTCTCTTTTGCATTCATGCTCAAACTCTCAGTTACATTGGTGGTATCAATTGTGTACCTGGTAAGGAAAGGAAAGGAAGAAGGAGAGTGATCAGTTGAGTAGTATGCAACGAATACAGCAGCAGCAGACACACAGCAACAACACAGCAACAACCAACCAAACCAAGTGTTTTCCACAGCCACAGACAACCAACAATGCCTCCCAGAATACAAGAATTAACAGATAGTCGAGTAATCCCAGGAAAGAGTAGAGAAACCACAGCACTAACAGAGTGTCCAATGCAGCAACACCCACAGTTCAACAACCATAAACAGCTCAGTCAATGCAAGCAACAGAACTTGGCCAAGACAGCTTGACCAAAATGCACTCTTATGCAATTTTCAGACAGTGTTTTGTTGCAATGTTTACTGGAAACTACCTTATGTTTTTCAGTTTTTCTTTGGACTCACTCGACCTCTCTTCAGATTAAAACTCCAGCCTTAAGACTAAAAATTCCACTTTGTTTTTTCTCTTTTTCTGAAGACTAAAAGTCCAGCCTCTTTTAAGTTCTCAAATGGCCTATTTATAAGCCAAATGTCCAAGTGCAGCTGAGCTGCCCTCGTGCTGCAACTTGCAGCCTGCCCATACCCTGTTAAACCCATGCTTGAGCATCTCTTGATGCCAGCCATTTGCTCCCCATGCCTAGTTTTGTTTAATCAAGAGTTATGGGCTCATTTTATTATTCATTTTAAGCCCCATACCCTTGTGTCTTGTTCCCCATTGGTATTAGTTTAATCTTAATTAGTACCCTACTTGTCAGCTTCATTTAAACTAACCTTTCCTGCCCTTTTCAAACCCCAGACTACCCCTATCAACCTTGATTATTACTGCCCCTGCCTATTGCAGCATCAGGGCATTTTTGAACTGATGAAAGTTCGAACTCAAGACTGCCTGGGCTGAACCTTTTCAGTCAGTTTTACAATGCAAACAAAACAATGCTGGGGCAATTCAGTCAGTGGCAAGGTTCAATTAGTCACCTGAAATTATTAGCTTATTTGATCCATCAGTTATAGAGAGCTAATCGACGACATTTATCGAGTCGACTATACTAATTTTAACAGGTAATAATCAATCGCTCACACAAACAATACGTTTAGGGACCTAAAGGGCATCAGACAATTTTTGTTCAATTACTGGGGCCTATATGAGTTAACTTATCTGACGATTAAACTAATCGGACATGCTTATCACAGGATACATTTGAATCATACACAGAAAACAATCGACCGAATAAAAGGTCTTTACAGAGATGAAAGAAACTATCAGAAAATAACAAAACAATTACCACAAAGCATGCTAATGACTTAATCAGCAGTTAATATAAACGAAAAGGGAAAGGAAAACTTACCGACAAAGCTTGAAATCAAAACGGACCCAAATCAGACTCAACTTTGACCACTTGAGGCCGAACAAACTTTAATCAGGGTGTTCTCACACGAGAACACCTTGATTAAGGTCTATTAGACCTCAAACCCTTGTCCAGACTGGCCGGATTCCCCAGGTGCATGTGTTCTAAGGTCTGGATTTTCAGATCTGGATTTTTAGGAGTTGTGGGTAGATTCGGACCAAACCAAGCTTGGTTTGGTCACGAGGGAGGTCAGGGGAGTGTCTGGTATGAAGATGGGGTGGTTTGGCATAGATCGAGTTTTGTCTCGAATCTTCAAATCCAGATTCGAGACGATAGGAGATGATTCGAGGTTCGTGGTTAGTGGATTCGTGTTCAGGGGAGTGAGGGGGTCTTAGGGTGTTCGGGAGGTGGCCACCGGCGTTCATGCCGCCGGGTTTTGGTGGAAGGGAAACCAGGGCGGCTTGCTAGGGTTTGGGGTTTCAGCTTGGGGAAGGAGACGAGTGAGGGGTGGGGTTCGGATAGGGGGCGTGGGGTGAAGGGTTGAGTTTATATATGGGGAAGGGATTGGATCTGAGCCGTTGGATCAATTGAGATCAAGGGCCAGGATCTACTCATTGAGGAGAGACGACGTCGTTCGGGAGCTGATAGTGGGTTAAGACCGGGTAGGGGATTGGATCGGGTCATGTTTGACGGGTTTAGAGGAGGGCGTTGGACGGCTTAGATCATCTTGCCTGAAACGACGTCGTTGAGGCGAGTTGAACAGCCTGATCTGGACCGTTCGTTTGAATCAGATCAACGGCTTTGGTAGGGACACCGATATGGCGTCGTTTGAGTCCGTGTTTAGGCAGGCTCATCTTGGACTGGATCAGTATTTTGGTCTTGGGCCTTGTTTCGGGGCCCAAATCAGATTTTCCTTTTCCCCTCTCTTTTTTTTTCAATTTAAACAAAAATTCCTAAAACAATATAAAAATTAAAATAAACCTACACACATATTGAGTGACACCCATAACGATAAACACACATAAATGGACAATAAAAATAAAAATAAAATTAAAATGGTTAGATCACAGCTTAGAACGAACGATGCACACATACATATATTTTTTTGAATTTTCTTTTAACGACAGGCATTTTGTATTTTTGTTTGATAATGACTAGATGTAAAATGGACAGACCCCCAAATGACCAACAACACATGTTACGGAAAGATCGAAAAATAGTATAGCGAAGCCATTTGCCACTATTTTATTTTCTTTTGGAGCGATTGTCCGTGAAGCAAAAATCACGTGCTTACAGCTGCCCCTCTTTGCACGAAGACACGAAGGGTTTTCGCGCAAAGATAAAGCGAGCGATTTTTGCCCGTCCGAATACTCCGTGTGAAGCATTTTTTGAAAAAGATTTGACCGAACCTTTGCTTCAGAGGTTTCCTACATATCCTGGGCTGAACAGGAATCAGGTCAATGTAGTTCGGGAAATTTTGGTAGCTGGGACTACTGTGTGACCGTAGTGCTTGCTGTTGTTGTGCGCTGTTGTATGCTGCTGTAGGATGTTACTGCTCAACCGATCTCCCTGTTACATTGCTCTAAAAGGAAAGACAAGAAGCTAAGCTAGACTGAGGATCATGAAATCTTGTCCATCTTCAACTTGTTCTTGCTGCCTTGCTTTCTTGTCGGCTAACGCTTTCCTCCGATGCCTTTATCTTGTGACTTTGGGAGATGACGCTGGTCCTTCGCTGACGTTTGAATGCAAGTTTTCATCACTTTGCTTGATCCGCTGGGGACATGGCTTTCTTCTTTAAATCTTCCAATGGTTTCTTCAGTGGTGTGTTTCTTCATCAGCATCGTCATACTGGGCATGCTACAGCGTTCCCAAACTGCTTCTTTTGAGACGCGTTCTTTTTTCCTTTTGAATTGCGCGCTTGCCTCTGTAGTTGTCTGCTTCTTGGTGCTGGGGATTTTATTGTTTCCCGTTTGGGGCTCTCTGTTGTACCCTTCCGTCTTCAGGTGGGGTGACTGATTCCAAAATCTAGAGCTAAAGAGTATTCCCGCATTATACTGGTGGGCGACCTAGAACTTTAAATGATTATACTGGTGGGCGACCTAGAACTTAAATGTATTCCCGCATTATACTGGTGGGCGACCTAGAACTTAAATGTAGTATTCCCGCATTATACTGGTGGGCGACCTAGAACTTAAATGTATTCCCGCATTACACTGGTGGGCGACCTAGAACTTAAATGTATTCCCGCATTATACTGGTGGGCGACCTAGAACTTAAATGTATTCCCGCATTATACTGGTGGGCGACCTAGAACTTAAATGTATTCCCGCATTACACTGGTGGGCGACCTAGAACTTAAATGTATTCCCGCATTATACTGGTGGGCGACCTAGAACTTAAATGTATTCCCGCATTATACTGGTGGGCGACCTAGAACTTAAAAGTATTCCCGCATTATACTGGTGGGCGACCTAGAACTTAAATGTATTCCCGCATTATACTGGTGGGCGACCTAGAACTTAAATGTATTCCCGCATTATACTGGTGGGCGACCTAGAACTTAAATGTATTCCCGCATTATACTGGTGGGTGACCTAGAACTTAAAAGTATTCCCGCATTATACTGGTGGGCGACCTAGAACTTAAATGTATTCCCGCATTATACTGGTGGGCGACCTAGAACTTAAATGTATTCCCGCATTATACTGGTGGGCGACCTAGAACTTACTGATTCCAAACTATAGAGCTAAAAGTGTTCCCGCATTATACTGGTGGGCGACCTAGAACTTAAATGTATTCCCGCATTATACTGGTGGGCGACCTAGAACTTAAATGTATTCCCGCATTATACTGGTGGGCGACCTAGAACTTAAATGTATTCCCGCATTATACTGGTGGGCGACCTAGAACTTAAATGTATTCCCGCATTATACTGGTGGGCGACCTAGAACTTAAATGTATTCCCGCATTATACTGGTGGGCGACCTAGAACTTAAATGTATTCCCGCATTATACTGGTGGGCGACCTACAACTTAAAAGTATTCCCGCATTATACTGGTGGGCGACCTAGAACTTAAAAGTATTCCCGCATTATACTGGTGGGCGACCTAGAACTTAAATGTATTCCCGCATTATACTGGTGGGCGACCTAGAACTTAAAAGTATTCCCGCATTATACTGGTGGGCGACCTAGAACTTAAAAGTATTCCCGCATTATACTGGTGGGCGACCTAGAACTTAAAAGTATTCCCGCATTATACTGGTGGGCGACCTAGAACTTAAATGTATTCCCGCATTATACTGGTGGGCGACCTAGAACTTAAAAGTATTCCCGCATTATACTGGTAGGCGACCTAGAACTTAAAAGTATTCCCGCATTATACTGGTGGGCGACCTAGAACTTAAAAGTATTCCCGCATTATACTGGTGGGCGACCTAGAACTTAAAAGTATTCCCGCATTATACTGGTGGGCGACCTAGAACTTAAATGTATTCCCGCATTATACTGGTGGGGACCTAGAACTTAAAAGTATTCCCGCATTATACTGGTGGGCGACCTAGAACTTAAATGTATTCCCGCATTATACTGGTGGGCGACCTAGAACTTAAATGTATTAAAATTGCTTCCCCGTTCTTCCGAGAAAATTTCGACAATCGGCAGAAAATTTTCTGCCCCGGTTTTTGGTGACTTCCTTGGTGTTGCATCTCGCTGTCATCATCAATCCTTTGTTTTCCTGCAGCAGACAAAAGGATTTAATTAGTTTTCATCGTGGTGGTAGAGGGTGCCTTTCTGGCGGATGATTTTCCTTTCTTCCCCTTTTCTTGCTCTTTGTCCCCATAATTGGGTTGGCGGGCAAAGTTGCCTGTTGGGGGGTCTCTAGCCTGCTGGGGATTGGTTTTCAATTTATCCCCTTTTCTGCTTTCTCTTTAAACACATGATGTGGGAGTCTTCTTCTAACTCCCGAAACCACTCCTTTTTGGAGCTTACTTCTTCCAAAATTTCCGGGCACAATCCCTACATTGCCTGGGACCGGCCTTTAAAACTGTTTGTATTATCTTGCATTGGATAATTCCCCTCCGGTTTCTGGTAGTAAGCTTTGAAAAATCCTTTTCAAGACAAATTTTAGGAAGAGAAATAAAAGCTATAAAAAGAGAAAATCTTTGTGAACCCAATTTTGGTGGGAGAAGGGACTCAAAAGAACTTATCTGGAGGACATGACTGGTCCCCGTGATCATGACGTGCACCATAGATTCCCGACCCAGTCTATTTGTATCAATCGATTTACCGGATGGTCTGACTTGCTGGGGATGATAAATGACTGTCCATGCTGTTGCAAATGTGGTAGCTTTTGTTGATTCTTCTTGCCGCCTCATAGTGCCCTTCGAGGGGTTTTCACTAATGAGACTCTCTCATTTCATATCCCTCGTCTTACATCGCCTCTCGGTGCCTGTGAAGGTTTTCATCGATAAGACTCTCTCATTTTATTTCTTTCGAGGAATCGGGGCGTTGTAGATACGGCCATCTCTTCTGGAGACTCCTTTGACTATCAATTCATTCCCAGTCTGACGATCCTCTTCTTTGCTAGGGATCGGTGTATTATTCTCGGTCTTATTTGCCTGACTCGACATCTCTTGAACATTGATCGGGAGGTCTTTTGGACGCTGACGTTGGTTCTGGTGTGGGGTTAAAGAAAGGCTATAAAATTGAAAATAATTTGATGGGTGATGTGCTACAACTTTTGGAATCAAACCTTTGTTGGAATTTAAAAACATAACCTCTACCCCAGTTTTCTTGCTTGGGGAATTTATTTTTTACACTTATGTTGCGCTATGTGCGTTACGCACGCTGTGCGTATTATGCACACTATGTACATTATGCATCCTTTATTTATTATGATGCATACTATGACCGAGCCGTGAGGCGCCTACGTATCCTCTTTGAGGAATCAGGTCAAACGTAGTTCCCACGGTTTTGTATTTCTTATGATTTTATCTTCTTCTCTTTTTTCTTTTCCTTCTTTTCATTTTCTTTCTCTTTTCTTTTTCTCTTTTTTTCATGTCTTTTCCATTAGTGATTCCAAAAGAGGGGTATGAAAGAATTACTTAGGCTCAAAGGGGGAAGCAAGGGTTAAAAGTGTTTGGATAGAAGAAAGAATTGCCTCCGTCATCTCATTATCCAACAAATGCCAAATACAAACAAATAAACCAAAAATTTCCATAATTAAAGAAATTACGCATAATATCTCTTGACTGCATCTGAATTGATAGCCATGTCGACACATCTACCCTTGATGTCTGTCAAACACAAAGCACCGTTGGACAATACTCTGGTCACAATATAGGGCCCTTGCCAATTTGGGGCGAATTTGCCTTTTGCCTCGACCTGATGTGGGAGGATCTTTTTCAATACCAGCTGCCCTACTTCAAACTTCCTGGGGCGCACCTTCTTATTATACGCTTTTGCCATTCTTTTCTGGTATAGCTGACCATGGCACACCGCTGCCAATCTTTTCTCATCTATCAGGCTCAACTGTTCCAATCGAGCTTTGACCCATTCGTCGTCATCAATCCCGGCTTCAGCGACAATTCGGAGGGACGGAATTTCGACCTCCGCTGGTATTACGGCCTCAGTTCCGTACACCAACAAATAAGGAGTTGTGCCTATGGAAGTTCGGACGGTGGTGCGGTAACCCAACAAAGCAAAGGGTAATCTCTCGTGCCATTGTCTGGACCCTTCCACCATTTTTCGCAGTATCTTCTTGATATTCTTATTGGCTGCTTCGACTGCTCCATTTGCCTTAGGACGATATGGGGTGGAATTGCGGTGTGTAATCTTGAATTGTTGCCATACCTCTCTCATTAAGCTGCCATTAAGATTCGCACCGTTATCCGTGATGATCACTTTTGGGATCCCAAATCTGCAGATGATATGGGAGTGAACAAAGTCCACCACTGCCTTCTTGGTTACTGATTTAAAGGTTTTAGCCTCAACCCATTTGGTGAAGTAATCAACGGTCACTAGAATGAACCTGTGACCGTTGGACACTGCTGGCTCGATGGGCCCAATGACATCCATGCCCCATGCCACAAATGGCCAGGGTGCTGACATCGTATGTAACTCTGTTGGCGGAGAATGAATCAAATCTCCATGTATCTGGCACTGATGGCATTTCCTCACGAAAGTGATACAGTCGTGTTCCATGGTTAGCCAATAACACCCTGTTCGAAGGATCTTTCTTGCCAATACATATCCGCTCATGTGTGGCCCACAAACTCCAGCATGTACCTCTACCATAACCGACGTTGCTTGACTGGCATCTATGCATCTCAACAATCCCAAATCCGGGGTTCTTTTGTACAATACTCCTCCACTGAGGAAGAAGCCGTTCGATAAACGCCGAAGGGCTCTTTTTTGGTCTCCAGAGGCATGTTCTGGATATATCCCCGTTTTGAGGTATTCCTTGATATCATGAAACCAAGGTTTTCCATCTGCTTCTTCTTCTATGGTATTGCAGTAGGCGTGCTGATCACGGACCTAGATGTGTAGAGGATCAACATACATTTTGTCAGGATGGTGCAACATTGATGCTAAGGTGGCCAAAGCATCCGCAACCTCGTTGTGAACTCTAGGGATGTGTTTGAACTTCACCGATCAAAATTGCTTGCTCAGATCATGCAAGCATTGTCGGTATGGTACGAGTTTTAGATCTCGTGTTTCCCATTCTCCCTGAATTTGATGTATCAAGAGGTCTGAGTCTCCCAAGACCAAGACGTCTTGGACATCCATGTCAGCAGCCAGGCGCAGACCCAGAATGCAAGCCTCATACTCGGCCATATTGTTTGTGCAATAGAAGCGTAGTTGAGCCGTAACAGGATAATGCCGTCCTGTTTCAGAAATGAGTACTGCTCCTATTCCAACCCCTTTTGCGTTTGCAGCTCCATCAAAGAAAAGCTTCCAACCTGGTTCCTCAGGTAATTCTAAATCATTCGTATGCATTACCTCTTCGTCAGGAAAATACGTTCTTAAGGGCTTGTATTTTTCATCAACGGGATTCTCTGCCAAATGGTCTGCCAGTGCCTGGGCTTTCATGGTCGTCCTTGTTACGTAGATGATATCAAACTCTGTGAGCAGAATTTGCCACTTTGCCAACCTTCCCGTGGGCATAGGTTTCTGAAAGATATACTTTAATGGGTCCAAACGGGATATGAGATAAGTAGTATATGAAGACAGGTAGTGCTTCAACTTCTGAGCTACCCAAGTTAGGGCGCAGCATGTTTTCTCGAGTTGAGTGTACTTGACCTCATGCACTGTGAATTTCTTGCTAAGATAGTAGATGGCTTGCTCCTTCCTTCCTGTGTCGTCATGTTGCCCCAACACACAACCAAATGAATTTTCCAAGACCGTCAGGTAAAGAATTAGGGGCTTCCCGGGCTTAGGCGGGACCAAGACGGGTGGATTAGACAGATACCCTTTGATTTGGTCGAAAGCCTCCTGACACTCTGCCGTCCAACCTACCGCAGCATCCTTTCTCAGCAACCGAAATATGGGCTCGCAAGTTGCTGTGAGTTGAGCGATGAACCTGCTGATGTAATTGAGTCTACCCAGCAAACTCATTACCTCTGTTTTGTTCCTTGGCAGTGGCAAATCTTGGATGGACTCAATTTTGGATGGGTCTAACTCAATCCCCCGTCGACTGACGATGAATCCTAGCAACTTTCCTGATGGAACCCCGAATGCGCATTTGGCCGGGTTAAGCTTGATATCATACCTCCGGAGTCTTTGGAAAAATCTCCTTAGGTCTGCTACATGGTCCTCCTGACGCCAAAATTTGATGATCACATCATCGACGTACACCTCGATATCTTTGTGTATCATGTCATGAAACACAGCAGTCATTGCTCGCATGTACGTCGCCCCGGCGTTCTTTAACCCGAACGGCATTACCCGATAGCAGTAGGTTCCCCATGGCGTAATAAACGCTGTCTTCTCAGCATCCTCCTCGTCCATTAAGATCTGATGATAACCCGCGTAGCAATCCACAAAGGATCCGATCTCGCGCCCAGCGCAATTATCGATTAGGATATGAATGTTGGGTAACGGAAAATTGTCCTTGGGACTTGCTTTGTTGAGGTTGCGGTAGTCGACGCACACCCTGATTTTTCCATCCTTCTTTGGGACTGGTACCACATTGGCCAACCACTCGGGATATCGAGTGACCCGAATGACCTTCGCTTGCAATTGCTTAATCACTTCTTCTTTGATCTTTACACTCATTTCTGTTTTAAATTTCCTTAGTTTTTGCTTGACCGGAGGGTATGCCGGGTCAGTGGGTAATTTGTGAACCACTAAATTGGTGCTTAATCCAGGCATATCATCGTAGGACCATGCAAAAACATCTTTGAATTCCATGAGGGTTTTGATCAATTCTTCTCTGACATTCGGCTCAATGTAGATGCTAATTTTGGTCTCTTGGACGTTGTCAGCATCTCCTAGATTCACAGCCTCAGTGTCATTTAGGTTAGGCTTGGGTTTCTCTTCAAATTGGCACAGTTCCCGGTTTATCTCTTCGAAGGCTTCACCTTCATCACATTCGGATTCATCATCGCAAACGACCTCTTGCATCATTGAGTCAGATTCAGATTGATTTATTAGACTAGGTCGAAAATCCGCTGTGCATGCCATGTCATTAGAACCAGTAAAAAGAGAACTGTTCAGAAAGAAAAAGAACAAAAGAAAAATTAAAATGGGACAAAAGAAAGAACTTTATTAAATTTGCGAGATAAAAGGGTTCACACTTTTACAAAAAACGAAAGTAAAATTTGGATTACACCCTTGAATAATCCGAACAAAACAAAACACACAAAACATAAATCAAAGCCTACTACCAAGACTCCCCTCGGACAGGAAGAGGAGTAACCGTCCAATTGTTGGTCATGGCCTCAGGCCCTACAAACTGTATCTCTGCTCTGCTGGAACCTTCTCCAGCTTCTACCATACTGACGTCCGCGAATAGTCTCTCAAAACTCAGATTCAGGTCTTCATTTATACCGATCAAAGGTCCTCGAATCTTTGGGACCGGCGACCCCTTGGCACTTGCTTTGACAAAAGACCTTGAGAGACGTGGCACCGGCTTAGGCAGAAACCAAACCCTCTTCTTCATTTTTCGCGCTTGCTTCCTGTCTGCTGCGGTTGGTTTGAACCCCAATCCGAAAGTTTCCAGATTTTTAGGAAGGGAGACAGGTTGGACAATCCCTTGAAGCTAAACTCCCAGGCCTTTTCCTGGCACAAATCCGTTACCCAGCATTTCCGAGACCATCATGACTGTCGCGGCAGCTACCCTAGGGTGTGGAATGATTTCTCCTTCAGAAATTTTGTTGGCTGACCCTGTATCGAAAATCTGGTAGACCCAAGGACCTTTGTCATCAGCAGTCTCTATGAAAGGTACAATTGCTCCGCCCGCGGTGCACGTTGTATCCTCGCCGTGTAACACGACCTCCTGTCTTTCCCACTCGAACTTCACTATCTGATGTAGGGTGGAAGGCTGTGCTTTGGCTGCATTAATCCAAGGTCTTCCTAACAGCAGGTTATAAGATACTGTGGCGTCCAACACCTGGAATTCCATGGTAAACAGGACCGGACCAATGGTCAGTTCAAGTACAACATCCCCCACAGTGGCCGTTCCGTTTCCGTCAAACCCTCGGACACAGATACTGTTCTTGTGGATCCTTCCGTGGTCGATCTTTAACTGGTTCAAGGTAGATAGTGGGCAAATATTGGCGCTTGAGCCATTATCCACCAATACTCGAGTTACCACCGAGTCTTCACATTTGACAGCTAGGTATAGAGCCTTATTATGCTCCGTACCCTCCACCGGTAGGTCATCATCTGAGAATGTTATCCTGTTCACCTCGAAAATCTTGCTGGCAATGGTTTCCAGGTGGTTTACAGCAATCTCACTGGGTACATGAGCTTCGTTCAATATCTTTAGCAGGGCCCGACGATGCTCCTCAGAATGGATCAGTAACGACAACAATGAGATCTGGGCCGGTGTTTTTCTCAGCTGTTCGACCACAGAATAGTCATGTACTTTCATCTTCCTCAGGAACTCTTCAGCCTCTTCTTCGGACACAGGTTTCTTGGTTGCCACTGGGTTGGTTCTTCTTAGCTCCACCGGAGCAAAACATCGACCTGATCGAGTCAGCCCTTGCGCTTCACAACTGACTTCTTCCACCTGTTTTCCTTTGTACATCACCACCGCCTTTTCATATTTCCAAGGGACAGCCCCGCTGTCAATCATCGGCAGCTAGACCACAGGCTTTATGGTCACCCGTTCTCTACATACCCCTTTCAACACGACTGTCGGTGTGGGCAGGATCCCTGGTATTACCAACTTGCTTGGCTCGGGTTTGCTTGCTATGACGGACGGGCTCTTTCCCAAGATCACTACTGGCTTGACGCCTTCTCCCTGCGACTGTACACTCGTTCCTCCACTGGTTGAGACTTCTTTCGGTGTGGCTTGGATCATCATCACTGTTTGTGAGGGTTTTCTCAATTCTCCTCCCTCACATACCAACTCAATCATGTGAGTTTCGTGGTGCGCTGGCAGTGGGTTTTGGTTGATGTTAGGAGTTTCTGGTGTCTGGACCTCGATCTTATTGGTGTCGATAAGATCCTGTATGGCATGCCTTAATTTCCAGCACTTCTCGGTATCATGTCCGAGCATCCCTGAACAGTATTCACAACTGATTGATCGATCCAAATTCTGAGGTGGGGGATTTGGTTCTCGAGTCTGGACAGGACTAACCAAACCCAATTGCCGCAGCTTGTGGAACAAAGCGGTGTAGGTTTCTCCTAGCTCCGTGAAGGTTCTCTGCTTCCGCAACCTGTCATTCCTAGCATCTGGATTTCCCCGGAAGCCTGCCCCTGAAGGGTTTCTATACGCCCTTGGTGGAGGATAGGTGTTTTGTGGTGGGTAGTTATTATGTGGAGCTGGGTATGTGTTGTGGGGGGCCGGTGCGCGCCATTGTGGGCGAACCGGAGGCTGAGTGTATGCCTGGGCTTGGTGTACGGAACAATGTGGTTCTCGAGGTGGATAGAAATTTTGTGGTGGGTTGTATGGGTATCCTGACCTGTGAGGCCTGGGTTGGTTGTAGTGTGACCTGCCAGCCCTGGACCAACTGCCTGCCTCGATCGTGGCAACCTCTTCTTTCTTTCTTCTCAGCGCACCTCCCGTGCCGCTTTGAATAGCCTGGGTCGTGGCCTTGAGTGCCGAATAGTTCAAGATCTTGTCAGACCTCAGACCCTCTTCTATCATGACCCCTATCTTGACCACCTCGTTGAACGATTTTCCAACTGTTGTCACCAAGTGACCAAAGTAGGTTGGATCTAGTGTCTGCAAAAAATAGTCCACCATCTCTCCCTCTCTCATGGGAGGATCGACTCTAGCTGCTTGTTCCCTCCAGCGGAACCCGAACTCGCGAAAACTTTCCCCGGGTTTCTTCCCAGTTCTCAATAATGTGAGACGGTCAGGGACTATCTCGAGATTGTACTGGAAATGACCTGCAAAAGCCTGCGCCAGATCATCCCACGTGTACCACTTGCTGGAATCCTGCCTGGTATACCATTCCAGTGCAGATCCGCTCAAACTTTGGCCGAAATAAGCTATCAACAGCTCATCCTTGCCGCATGCCCCTCTCATCTTGCTACAGAATCCCCGCAAATGCGCCATGGGATCACCGTGCCCTTCATATAAATCAAACTTAGGCATTTTGAACCCAGCCGGGAGTTGGACGTCTGGGAAAGGGCACAGATCTTTGTATGCTACGCTGACTTGATTGCCTAGCCCGTGCAAGTTCCTGAAGGACTGCTCCAGGCTTTTGAACTTTCTCAGCACTTCATCCTGTTCAAGGGCCTTAGCCGGTTTTCAATCTCTACCGGCACTTCCAAATGTGGATTGTAAGCTTGAGGCTCAAGTGCATGGAATGTAGGCTCAGGGGATAGTATTGTGTATCGTGAGCCTGAAACAATGGCTCACTGGTCGTTCTCTGCAAAGGGGCTGATGTAGGTCCCACAAAAATGGGAATATTGGGTGTTGGGAGAGGTTGATGGGGCTGTGGAGCTTGGGAATCATGAGGGCTTCTTTCTTGATGATAAAGGGGATTTGGACGGCTTGTGGAAGGGCCAGAGTGAGGGTATTCCGGCATGTGTCCCATTGTTTCAGGGCTCTTTTGTGTTTTGGCTAGGGCTAGTTGCATTGCATTCATCTCTAGTCTCATCCTTTCAATCTTTTCCATTGCTTCTTTTAACAACTGGCTCATTGGCCTTTCTTCCTCGTTGCTATTCTCTGAAGTAGTCATGCTCGTTGCTACCGGTCCTTTGGATTTGGTTTGGTATGAGTGTGTTGCCAGAGTTCTTTAACAACTAACTTGTCTGATCAGACAATAACACACTTGTTAGCGTTAGATTTCAACAGATTTGATCATAACACATAGAGGATGCAATGCACCTATGCAGTTAATCGTTTCTACATGCTTTGCCTCAAACATCATGCATCATCCCGGTTTGCTCATTCGTCCCTTTTTAAAGTACTTTGGGAAACCTTGTGTTTTATTTATTTTGTATTTTTATTTTCTTTCTTTATTAAAAGCGGTCGAATCTTATGGGGATTGCCTACGTATCACGTCCCCGCGTGAATCAGACCAGGCGTAGTTCTGCCTCAAAGTAAAGACACGTAGAAATTCTTCCGGAGTCACTTAATTTCATTATCAAAATTTGCTATTACACATTGCTTCAAACAAAATAGCAACAGTACAGACTCCACGGTTCTCTGACCCTATTTGATTGAAAGAAAAATAGAAAACAACATGTGGGAAAGCATCAAAGCTCAACTAAAACAAGACTCGACCAGAGGTTAATTTTCCAACTTAGGGACCCGCGCGGCATCCTTCGGCCTTTTCGTGGTTCTAGGTGCGAGATCCCTTTCGAGCTGCTCCAACTCGTGCATGGTCTGTTTGACATAACCTATCACTGCTGGGAGAACGGTAACGCAGGTCATGTTTTCGCACCGCCGACACCGTCTAATGATGGCATGGGCAATGGCCCTGATCTTATCTCTGGCTTGTTTCTTCTCTATGAGTAGGTGTCTTATCTGATCACTGCACGTCTTGAACACCTGTGAGTCTTGTATATGTTGATTCTTCAGCTGCCGTACTTCTGTCTTCATTTGGGCCAACAGGTCGTAACAATATCTACTTTCCAATTGGAAATCCCTGGCCCGCTTAACTGCTTTAAACTTAAGTGTAGCCATCTCTCTCTTTATTTTGGCAACAGTCTTCTCGTGGTCATGTTTCACTTGGTTCAAGCATCGGCGATGCTTATTTACTCGTGTATCCCACTGTGCCCTGAGCTCTGCTATGACGCTTTCGGATTTCTCCAAACCATCTTGCCATTCCCTGATTTCACCTTTTAGCCTTTTTATCAGCTGCTCGTCTGATCGACGCCTTGGCTGTTCATCCGCATTCATCCTTATCTGTTGGATCTGGGATCTGAGCATTTTGTTTTCCTGAACTAACCTGTTCCGCTCTCCCAGATTGGCAACAGCCTGCACATTGTGCTCATATTTCAAGCTTTCCACTTGTTGTTTCAACCTGCTGATTTCGGCGCAATAGCTTCTTTCTTTTGCTAGCCAATCCCATTGTTTTTGCGATGTTTCAGCGAAATTCAGGATGTGGGGTCTCTTAGCTGGCCTTTCATGCTCAAATTCCCTTCTATACCACGCGAGGTAACCTGGTGCCGTCTCACCTTTGGCTCGATCCCGTACGCAAGTATCTGATTTCAAATATTGACACTCACTCCAGACTTGGCGAATTTTCGCTTCTGGAAACTGTCCGTCACGACTTATCTCAAGTGCTTGAGTGCTAAGATCTTCCTCATGAGGTACTGTCTGGCATCTTCCAAACTGTCTCAAAACTCGGCAGGGTGCGTAAGGTTGAATGCTCTTAAGCCCCATTAGTAAGAAATGAGTTTTAGCTGCAGACATATACAGGATCTCATCAACAGGCAACCATCCCAACGTCCATTGTATTTGGCTGGCAGTAAGAGCTTGAAAGAACGAGGTCCATGCCAGGACTCCTTTGGGCAAGCTGATCTCTTTGGTTCTTGTGTAAGATTCTTCTATGCGGGTCTTTTCCGGGGAACCATGGCTCAAAATATCGGAATGATGGCAGAGGTGCTCGGACATCCATATCTGTAGGAGCAAGTTACAACCTTCGAAGAAATCTCCCCCAGCTTTACAAGCTGTAAGAGCTCGAAAGATGTCGGACACCACCATAGGTGCGAGAGTACTGTCCCTTTGCGTGAGTAAAGTGCTGACGACCCCGGATATCTTCAAATCAATGTTTCCATCTTTCCTTGGGAATACCAGAAGGCCTAGGAACATTATCATGAACGCTACCCGTCTGTGCTCATCCCACTTCTGACGAACTCCTTTGCTGTACAGTTTGTTGATTGGATTATTGAATCCCCCCTCATGACCGTATCTATCATATATGAAGCATGGAGTACAAAATCCGGCTGCCAGATCCGGGTTGTGGACCGTTCTGGGTATCTTCAATGAATCTAGGAACCGGTGTATCGTGACAACTCTTGGGGCGACCAAGTATTTTTGCCTCAACGGAAGTTCAGCATTTCCGATGTACCCGGCCATTTCTTCCAAAGTCGGGGTGAGTTCAAAATCAGAGAAATGGAAAACATTGTGCGCCGGGTCCCAGTAGGTTACCAAAGCTCTTAGGATATCTCCCCGAGGCTGGATTTCCAACAAACCCACGAGACCTTTCAGATATTTCTTGACCTCATTTTGTCCTTCAACACCTAGATCATTCCACCATAGCCGTAGCTTGACAGGGATTTTGGTCATTATTGAAAAGTGTTCATTTTGCATCGTGCTCATCCTGCACATTTATTAAGGTGATTTTAACAAAATAACTTGACTCAAAAATATTTTACAAAGGGGATCAAGTTTTGAACACGGCCTTTAAACACTTCGGGGACGAAGATTTTAAGGCTGTGTGGGTCAACTGCTAAACAAGACCCAAAGGTGGCTGTTTATGCAAAGTCAGCCTTCCAGCGTCCCTTTTCGGGAACATTTGGCTATTTATGACACAACAGCATCACCTAATTTATTTATGACTTTTAAAATTCGACACATCTTCTTCTTTTTTTTTTAATTTTGAAAGTGATAAAAGAAATTTTTTTTTTTATATTTTTTTTTTCACTTTCAATAAAAGGACAAAAAAAAAATCCTTTTCTAGGAACCGGTCAGCATGCGGAACCGAAGCAAATAAATGCGCAAAACAAATGGGATGCCGCAGGGGGGTCTTTTCTTTTCAGGTTACCTGTCCTAGACGGACCCAACCCCTGTGTTGAGTCCCCTAAATCAAATGCAACATGATGAAAATAAGCGTTCCTACTAGGGATCCGGCATGAAGTCAAGTTATTCTAGGTTCGTAACCTGGGTATTTGTTCTAGACTGTGTACCCGAGCGGACAACTCGAGTCGAGGAGGGGCTACGTACCGGGGACCCGCGAGATCGTCCGGCTTTGTAACTTGACCGACCTCTTTCTTATTTTAGGTATTGACACTAACAGAATAGGGAGTCTCGACCAGCGAGCTTCTCCCCGGAGGTAAGAAGAGAAAGGTTTCGGCACAGTTTATATACAGTTCAGATAATATCAAAGCGGTAAAAACAACATTTGGCACATTATGCAAAAAATATGTAATAAAGATCAGATAATAAAGCCAAATATAACAATCATTCTAAGCTCGAATTCTTGAACCCTGAACCAGTGGTTCTTATCATCCCCAGCAGAGTCGCCAGAGCTGTCACACCTCCCTTTTCCACGCCCGAGGGGGCGCAGGGGAGTTTTTCCAATTAAAGGACAATCGAAACGGGATTGGTTTAGTTATTTCAGAGTCGCCACTTGGGAGATTTAGGGTGTCCCAAGTCACCAATTTTAATCCCGAATCGAGGAAAAGAATGACTCTATATTACAGTCTGCGTACCAGAAATCCGGATAAGGAATTCTGTTAACCCGGGAGAAGGTGTTAGGCATTCCCGAGTTCCGTGGTTCTAGCACGGTCGCTCAACTGTTATATTCGGCTTATTTATCTGATTTTAAATACAATATGAACTTATGTGCAAAAATTAATTTTAAACCGCTTCTGTTATTTTATAAGACTTGCAACGTTGTGAAAACATATCTCGAACCACGTTGCATCAATGCACCCGTGATTGTTGACATATTTCGACTCGGTTGAGATTTGGATTTGGGTCACATAAATGTGTACCCGAATTAAGGAGAGTAAATTATTAAGACGCGCCTAAAGCAACTAGCGTATTGTTGTTTTGGGTAAGGCCGAAAAATTCGCTAAACGGCCTGTCCCGAATTCTAAGTGTTTTAATATATATACAGTTGGAGGGCCCCGCAGCTGTGCACATTTTTATTTGACGAGGCTCGTCTAGTTCTACTTTTAAAAGGAATTCGCGACGTCATGGATATGCCTCTCGGATCACGTCACAATCAATGTACCCGTGATTAGAAATACATTTCGAGTCCGTCGAGATTTGGATTTGGGTCACATAAATGTGCACCCGAGTTTAAGAAGGTAAAGTTTATTAAAGCGTATCCTAAAGAGACTAACGTGTTGTTATTTTAGGAGGGTTGTGAGATTTGCTAAGCAACCCGTCCTGGAAACTAAATGCTTCACTAATATACATTTAACAAGGGGCCCGCATCTGCGCGTTTTGTTTATTTTTCATCGAGGCTCGTCTCGTTCTTATTTTTAAAAAGGATATCCTATAGCAACTACGTTTCTTGCCGTGTTTGTCTCTATCAATTGAAAGCAGTAAATAGCCTTAGTCGATTATAAAACCGGATTTAAAGTGCTTTTACAGAATAATAAAACGTGACTGCACTTATGGACAACTAGTCGCAAATTATGGGCCCAAACCTAGCTCATGCGAGATGGCCAGACTTGGGCCCTGTTTTTCCGATACAGGCCTAGCTGATTTTTCGATTTGGGCTCGGCCTTCCTGAGGTTGAGGCCTAGAACTGATTCTTTGTTCTTTATCAATTTATATGTGACAAACTAGCAAAAGGGGAAAGAACTTTAACTCATGTGGATAGTTTTCCTACTTGGCCTACATTATAGAATATACTACACCATCAGACTAAGTCAAAAATACAACTTATTACACTGGGAATGTTTTTTCACCTAACAGCATACATACATGACTATCATTCATTAACCTACATTGGTATACTGAGCATGTAGGCTACCTCTATTATCCAAACGAAAATGCAACTATTTTATGACATTTAATGTAACAGTTCATGTATACATAAAAAACAATCTGCAGGTCCTCTCTTTTGCATTCATGCTCAAACTCTCAGTTACATTGGTGGTATCAATTGTGTACCTGGTAAGGAAAGGAAAGGAAGAAGGAGAGTGATCAGTTGAGTAGTATGCAACGAATACAGCAGCAGCAGACACACAGCAACAACACAGCAACAACCAACCAAACCAAGTGTTTTCCACAGCCACAGACAACCAACAATGCCTCCCAGAATACAAGAATTAACAGATAGTCGAGTAATCCCAGGAAAGAGTAGAGAAACCACAGCACTAACAGAGTGTCCAATGCAGCAACACCCACAGTTCAACAACCATAAACAGCTCAGTCAATGCAAGCAACAGAACTTGGCCAAGACAGCTTGACCAAAATGCACTCTTATGCAATTTTCAGACAGTGTTTTGTTGCAATGTTTACTGGAAACTACCTTATGTTTTTCAGTTTTTCTTTGGACTCACTCGACCTCTCTTCAGATTAAAACTCCAGCCTTAAGACTAAAAATTCCACTTTGTTTTTTCTCTTTTTCTGAAGACTAAAAGTCCAGCCTCTTTTAAGTTCTCAAATGGCCTATTTATAAGCCAAATGTCCAAGTGCAGCTGAGCTGCCCTCGTGCTGCAACTTGCAGCCTGTCCATACCCTGTTAAACCCATGCTTGAGCATCTCTTGATGCCAGCCATTTGCTCCCCACGCCTGGTTTTGTTTAATCAAGAGTTATGGGCTCATTTTATTATTCATTTTAAGCCCCATACCCTTGTGTCTTGTTCCCCATTGGTATTAGTTTAATCTTAATTAGTACCCTACTTGTCAGCTTCATTTAAACTAACCTTTCCTGCCCTTTTCAAACCCCAGACTACCCTGTCAACCTTGATTATTACTGCCCCTGCCTATTGCAGCATCAGGGCATTTTTGAACTGATGAAAGTTCGAACTCAAGACTGCCTGGGCTGAACCTTTTCAGTCAGTTTTACAATGCAAACAAAACAATGCTGGGGCAATTCAGTCAGTGGCAAGGTTCAATTAGTCACCTGAAATTATTAGTTTATTTGATCCATCAGTTATAGAGAGCTAATCGACGACATTTATCGAGTCGACTATACTAATTTTAACAGGTAATAATCAATCGCTCACACAAACAATACGTTTAGGGACCTAAAGGGCATCAGACAATTTTTGTTCAATTACTGGGGCCTATATGAGTTAACTTATCTGACGATTAAACTAATCGGACATGCTTATCACAGGATACATTTGAATCATACACAGAAAACAATCGACCGAATAAAAGGTCTTTACAGAGATGAAAGAAACTATCAGAAAATAACAAAACAATTACCACAAAGCATGCTAATGACTTAATCAGCAGTTAATATAAACGAAAAGGGAAAGGAAAACTTACCGACAAAGCTTGAAATCAAAACGGACCCAAATCAGACTCAACTTTGACCACTTGAGGCCGAACAAACTTTAATCAGGGTGTTCTCACACGAGAACACCTTGATTAAGGTCTATTAGACCTCAAACCCTTGTCCAGACCGGCCGGATTCCCCAGGTGCATGTGTTCTAAGGTCTGGATTTTTAGATCTGGATTTTTAGGAGTTGTGGGTAGATTCAGACCAAACCAAGCTTGGTTTGGTCACGAGGAAGGTCAGGGGAGTGTCTGGTATGAAGATGGGGTGGTTTGGCATAGATCGAGTTTTGTCTCGAATCTTCAAATCCAGATTCGAGACGATAGGAGATGATTCGAGGTTCGTGGTTAGTGGATTCGTGTTCAGGGGAGTGAGGGGGTCTTAGGGTGTTCGGGAGGTGGCCACCGGCGTTCATGCCGCCGGGTTTTGGTGGAAGGGAAACCAGGGCGGCTTGCTAGGGTTTGGGGTTTCAGCTTGGGGAAGGAGACGAGTGAGGGGTGGGGTTCGGATAGGGGGCGTGGGGTGAAGGGTTGAGTTTATATATGGGGAAGGGATTGGATCTGAGCCATTGGATCAATTGAGACCAAGGGCCAGGATCTACTCATTGAGGAGAGACGACGTCGTTCGGGAGCTGATAGTGGGTTAAGACCGGGTAGGGGATTGGATCGGGTCATGTTTGACGGGTTTAGAGGAGGGCCTGGATCCGTTGGATCAATGGGGTTGGACGGCTTAGATCATCTTGCCTGAAACGACGTCGTTGAGGCGAGTTGAACAGCCTGATCTGGACCGTTCGTTTGAATCAGATCAACGGCTTTGGTAGGGACGCCGATACGGCGTCGTTTGAGTCCGTGTTTGGGCAGGCTCATCTTGGACTGGATCAGTATTTTGGTCTTGGGCCTTGTTTCGGGGCCCAAATCAGATTTTCCTTTTCCCCTTTCTTTTTTTTTCAATTTAAACAAAAATTCCTAAAACAATGTAAAAATTAAAATAAACCTACACACATATTGAGTGACACCCACAACGATAAACACACATAAATGGACAATAAAAATAAAATAAAATAAAAATGGTTAGATCACAGCTTAGAACGAACGATGCACACATACATATATTTTTTGAATTTTCTTTTAACGACAGGCATTTTGTATTTTTGTTTGATAATGACTAGATGTAAAATGGACAGACCCCCAAATGACCAACAACACATGTTACGGAAAGATCGAAAAATTGTATAGCGAAGCCATTTGCCACTATTTTTATTTTCTTTTGGAGCGATTGTCCGTGAAGCAAAAATCACGTGCTTACACCTAACATAAACAAATACAAGATTCCCCCATACTAAAATTTGTCTTGTCCCCCCTTTATATTAAATAACTATATCACAACCCACCCCATTTCATTTTGTCACCCATGCTTCACATAAAAAATTACAAAAATGTACAATTCCTAAAATACCCCTCCGACCTTATTGCAATTACTATTTTACCCCCAAACGTACTGCGATTTACCAAATTACCCCATCAGCTATAACAAATCAATTAATCAAACTTAACCAAAATATAGACAATATGATCAATTTTCTAACAATGTTCAAACAACGAATCACATGAACATGATTTCTTCAATATTTCAACAACAAATCACATGAACACAAATTGAACAACAAAGAACAACTAAAATTTAATTGAACAATATTTTAGCAACAAACAAACCTATTTTCCGATTCAACAACAACAACAACAACAAACAAGTATATTCAGATTTCTAAATTCAATAATATTGAACTTAAAATCAACCCTAACAACATTACAACCAACAATTCTTATACTAAACTTAAACAAGATTATGAGACAAATTCAAGAATTAATCATAAATGATAAACAAGAAATCAAACTATACAAATTTCGGATTCAAGATCAACCAAACTAGGTATGAACATGAATGAAAATATTCAATAACAATAACAAACAAACTTTGTTCAAACTTCAAATTAAACTTAAACAAAACAAATAAACATATTCAAATCACTAATCTTCAAATAATCAACTAATCTTTCTTAAATTAAATCCAACAAACTTATAACAAAGATGCTTGATCCAAAAATTAAAACCAAAACATAACTTCACATTAAATTACTAAATTAAAAACGAACTTCAAACAAGATGAACACGAACTAAATCTATATTAACAACAAACAACGGATTTGAACGATTTAAACTAATACCTTTCTATATTAAAACTAAACTAACAATTCCTTTTTAAAAAAATAAATAAAATTAACATGAAATAAACTGAAAAACAATTAATTAAATTTTCATTTGAATCTGAAAATTAAACCAACAAAACACATGAACAAACTAAAAAAATTAATTCAACGATGAACAAAACAAGAATGTTAAACCCAAATCTTAAACCCACTAACCGGATCGAAACGACGATCGAAGAAGATGGTCGTTTGGCGTCGTTTGAAGATGACGCAGCAGCTACAGTAGCAGTTCCAGGAGCAGCAGCGGGCAGCAGCAAAACGCAGCAGTGGGCAGCAGCAAAAGGCAGCAGTGGCGGACAGCAACGTCTCCAAGACTGTTGCTTCTTCTTCTTCACCTCATGTTGCTCGTTGGTTTTCTGTCCAGCGGCGACGAGGTGGTTTCGAATCAGCTGCTCGACGAGCAGCAACAGTAGAAGAAGCAGACGATGCAGCAGCGGGCAGCAACAGTAGAAGAAGAAAATGCAATAGCAGCAGGAGACGCAACTACGGGCAGCAATGGTGGAGGAGAAGTTGCTCGAACTTGAAAAACGCAGCCATGGCGGCGATGGGATGTCGTGGGGGTGAGGGTGGCTGTGTTGTGTGTGTGTTGACGTGAGGGGGGCAGGGGTGTGAGGGGAAGGGCTGCCATGGGAGGTGGGGTTTGGAGCTTTGGGGAAGAAGAAACAAAAAATAGGGGTGGCGGATCCTTTCTTAGTTTTTAGGGTTTTTCTTCATTTTTTTTTGTTTTGTTTTTGTTTTGTAAAAATGAAAAATGAAAATGAAGAGGGGGAGTTGGGTTATGGACTGGGTCGACCCAGTTCGAAATGGACTGGGTCGTTTGGGAAGATTGGGCCATTTTTTGGGCCTGTGGCTTGAAATCGAAGAAGAGGCCCAATTCCGACTTTCTTTATATTTTCGCTCTCTTTTCTTCTTTTATTTTTTTAAAACTAAATTATAAAAATACTTAAACTATTATTAAGAACTAAATTAAGTTATAAAAGCAAAAATTAACTCCAAATAACAATTAACGCACAATTAAGTAATAATTAAGCATAAAATTGTATATTTGGACATTAAATGCAAAAAATGCAAACGATGCCTATTTTTGTAATTTTTTTTCTTTGTAAAACAAACTTAGTTACTAACAATTGTATAATTAAATCCTACATGTGAAATGCGACATATTTTTGTATTTTTTATTAATTTAGCAAATAAACATGCACAAACAAATACAAATAATTATTCAAAATATCACAAAATATCACAAAATTGCACACCAAGGAAAATTATTTTATTTTTGAATTTTTTGGGAGTAATTCTCATATAGGGCAAAAATCACGTGCTTACACATGGGCCCGGGGACAATCACGTCTTTGCCTTCCCATTTACAGTCCTTTCAGACTATAGGAAGGGTATCTTCAATAATGGAGCATATGTATCTCCATGCTCCTTCACCTCGGACTTGTTTGGCGGAGGCCTTCTCGACCTTGAAGTCATCCCTGATTGAACAACTCCTGGGTATAAAGCTTTTTATGGTGGCTCTGGGACTGCCTCAGGAGCAGCCGCATCGGAAGCAGTTGCATCGGGAGCGGCCACCGCGGGAATATCCACCTCGACATCTCTGGTCGTGTGGGAAGATGAAGAGGCAGCCTTCTAAGGAACTTATTTGGAAGTCTTAGCCATCGTGATCTGGAAAATATGAAGATTTGAAGGAAAAGTATGAAGATTTGTTATCTCGGTTGTAATGTTCGAAGGAAGGAACCGATTTTCATCTATCATTTCCCATCGTTTTGGCAAACCTACTCTCCAAAAAACGAGGGGACTATCTGTATACAGATGAAATCGGGGGTAACGCATACCCCAATCTCCCAAGGGGTCAAGCAAAGCAAAGAAATGACTGCATGGGATCCGAATCGGACCTAGGAACTTCTTGTACCGAGGCCCGAATGGAGTGCTAGCCATCAAGCCTAATAAGACAACATTCCCTAGTCCTAGAACGACCTCCGAGACCTTAGAAAGCAAGGTAATGGTTGCACACGATTAACGGAGGACCGTGATATCTGCAACCCCCTGGATATCACAGTGCAGATCTTGCCCGATGTCAGTAGTGTATCAGTAATTGATGAGAAAGGATGATTTTTACCTTTTTAGAATTGTACTAAGGATTAAACTCTCCTACTATATAAAAGAGAAGTTTTTCATTCAATAGACATATTGTAACACACATATCAAGGCAATACAAACTTATTTCTCTGCCTATTGAAAAATTCTTATTTTAATCATAGTTCTTCATATACGTTTGGCTTCGAATCGAGGATCCGGTCGAGGATAAAGCTATATATTGTTCAGCCTAAGTCTGAGCCTGGCCTTAACGTCACACTGATTTGGTTATTCATTTTTTCTTTTATTCATTTATCTAACATTCTTGCCTACTTGTGTAGAATCAATCCACATATCCTTAAAATCGCGTATAAATTCAATTGTTATCTGTTTTAAGGGTAAACACATATAAAGCTCCTCAACGAAAACCGAGGACAACATTTCAAAATTTTAAATATTTCGACTAAATTAAACCAAACAAAGGTTGTTATTCTTATCATATTCTTGACCTGGTTGTTAGTGCAAAAAAGGCCAAGGAGTTCAAAAAATAGACAAAGTTAGAATTCCTTAATAATCCCTATAATGGTCTTCCAAGAGAAATATGAGTCTTCTTATTAGTTTTACATGTCTTTCTTTATTTTTCTTTTGCTTTGGCTATCCTCTAAAGAATATCACTAGACTTTATCGTTGATATTGGTCCCAGTTTCATTGAGATCTCATCTTGACTCTTTCTATTTCATGTTTACCTTTCTTCATAAGGTACAAAAAAAAGATCTTTTTAGGTCTAGTGTATGGTTAAATACTTATTCAGTATAAATATTCAGTATAGATAAATTTATATATATATATATATATATTCAAAAAGACGATCGCTTTACGACACATCATCCTATCTATTAAGACTATAGTATTGAATTAGTAATGTGTATTATATTTATCCTTGTAATAGTGCTGAGTCAACACCTTTAGCTAGTGATTAGCATTGCAATAAGTTAGTTGTATATATATTGAACAGTGTTGGACATATTAGAAATTAATGATCATATTTTCAGTTTAACTGACTTTAGCAGCTCTTCTTCTTCACTCTCTTCGAGAAGCTTCTGTGTCCTCCATTTGAGGTGATTCAGAGCTCTTCACACTATTAATCTTGACATGGTATCAGAGCGGAGGTTCGATCAACGAACACGCTTCATCTCTCTCTACAGTTTTTGATCATCGAAGTGATCTAGGGTTTCATTTGACTTTCTTCATCAATCACAATTTGGGGAAAACTAGAATCGGACATATGCAGTGACGATCCGTCGATGAACAGAAGAAATCTCAACTGTACGAAGACTGATTCAACTATTTTTCACGAATATCTCACACAATTTTCATGGCGGTTACAGATCAGACTGATGAAGCAACCACAACGGCGGCGACGCAGACGGTAATCGATGCTGGTAGCCCTCTTTACATACACCCTTCCAATAGCCCTAGCTCCACTCTGGTTCCGGCTCCTTTTGATGGAATCAGATATCATTCCTAGAGGAGAAGTGTGCTCAAAGCTCTTTCAGTGAAGAACAAATTAGGTTTCATTAATGGAGATAGTAGGAGACATGATGTAACATCTCCACTCTTTCGTCAATGGGAAATGTGCGATGATATGGTCACCTCGTGGATCTTAAATTCCTTATTAAAAGACATACCTGATAGTGTTAAGTATGTAAACAATTCTGTTGAATTATGGAAGGAGCTTGAGGATCGATATGATCAGACGAACGGGGCTAAGTTGTACCAAATTCAAAAAGAAATCAACGATTTGAGTCAGGGCGTGCTTGATATCACCGACTACTACACAAAGATGAAGAAACTCTTGGAATAATTGAGCACTCGGTGTCAAAGCTCATTGCAGCTGTGTATGTACTTGTAGAGCAAAAGAGAACATGCATAATACAGAACAGGATAGGAGGTTGATACAGTTCTTAATGTGGCTGAATGATGTGTATACGGTTGTTCGAGGAAGCATATTTATGATGAATCCCTTGCCAAACATGGCACAAGCATTTGCTCTCCTAATACAGGAGGAGAAACAGAGAGAATTTAGGCCAAGGAACCAACTGAATATCGA
The DNA here is from genome assembly GCF_000715075.1 of Nicotiana tabacum. NCBI lineage: Eukaryota > Viridiplantae > Streptophyta > Magnoliopsida > Solanales > Solanaceae > Nicotiana > Nicotiana tabacum. The sequence goes on from NC_134086.1 coordinate 14,060,633, forward strand.
TTCCACAACACTAAATGTTAACCTAGGAGGAAAACATTTCAAGACAAACTATTCAACTGGGACTGGAAATCAAGTTAACTACTCTACTGGAACTGGAAATAAAGCTGCAATCAATAGACCTCGACCATTTTGTGATTATTGCAAACGACAAGGTCACACTAAAGACAAGTACTAAAAGCTCCGTGGATATCCTCAAGGTTTCAATCAAGGACCACAACAACGATTATACAGGGGTACAATAACAACACAAGGTTTAACAAGGGAAGAAATGTCATGGTAAATGCAGTCTCAAATGTAGAAGAAGGAGAAAAGATGGAGCTCCATAGAGAAAGTCAAGGTTAGAATGTCAGTTTTACAAAGGAGCAATATGGACAAATTTTTAGCTTGTTGCAACACTTTCAGTCAGGAAACATTGGAGAGAGTTCAGCTAGTGCAAACATGATTAGTGGAGCATCAATGAGTTTTGTAGGCATGATTGCTTGTACTTCTTCAATTGATTTTGATAATCCATCATGCAAGTGTTTTAGTGCAAAGGCTGACTTATGAATATTAGATTCTGGGACATCACACCATATGAATTTTAATAAAACTCAATTGCAAAACATAGTAAGCCTACCATATCCTCTATTGGTTAAACTTTCAAATGGTTACAAAGTCAAAGTAACTGAAGTTGGAAATGTATTCCTAACACCTGAAATTGTCCTATATAGAGTCTTGTTCATTCCATCTTTCAAATTCAACCTAGTGTCAATTAGTTCCCTAGCAGTTCATCTGAAATGTATTGCATCATTCTCTGACACTTCCTGTCTACTGCAGGCCCCTTCACTGAAGAGGCCTCTGGAGATTGGTAAGTTGTTGGATGGACTGTACTTCCTCTGTTCTAAATGCCTGAAGAAAGGTAGTCTCAAACAAAGCTGTGATTCTTCTTGTTTTTCTATTCACACTGATGATGTAAATACTGTGCACTGTCTATCCCACTCTTACAATTCACCTTCAATTGTAAATAGTTCTATTTGCAACAATAAAAATAAAGACAGTAATTCTGGTTTGTTTTCTGATTCATCTCCTACTATTAATGTAGATGTGTTGTAGCATTTCAGACTTGGTCATGTACCCTTTAGTAAAATGAGAGGGATTCCTACTATACCTGAAATCTTTTCTAATAAACAACATTTCATATGCAACATCTGCCCCATGGCCAGACAATCTAGACTCTCTTTTCCCTAAAGAACAACTGAAACTACTGAAGTCTTTGAAGTACTCCATGTGGATTTGTGGGGACCCTATCATGTGACCACATACAATAATTTCAAATACTTCCTAACTCGGTGGATGACTATAGTAGGTCCACTTGAACACATCTCCTAAGCTGCAAAAGCAATCCTTACAAATAATAAAGGCTTTTGCAAACATGGTGGAAAATCAATTCAAAACAACTATTAAATGTATAAGATCTGATAATGGTTTAGAGTTTATCAGCAATGAGGCAACCTCTTTCTTTCAATCCAAAGGAATTAACCACCAAAAGACTTGCCCTTACACACCACAACGAAATGGGGTGGTGGAAAGGAAACCTAAATATCTCCTTGAAGTAGCCAGAGCACTACTTTTTCAATCCAAATTACCATTGAAATATTGGGGAGAGTGTATACTTACAACAACATACCTAATCAACATACTTCCAACTGTTTCCCTAAAGAACAAATGCCCTTTTGAACTTCTATATAGAAGGAAACCCAATTACTCTCACTTGAGGAGTTTTGGGTGTCTATGTTACCCTAATGTGCCAAAGACTCTCAGAGATAAACTTGAACCAAGAACTACTCCACGTGTATTTGTAGGATATCCCTTTGGCACAAAGGGGTACAAGGTGCTAAGTCTGGCCATTAAGAAAATACACATTTCCATAGATGTTTCTTTCTATGAGTCAGTCTTTCCCTTCACTCTTAACTCTACTATATCTAACATTCCATCTGTTTTTCCTAGTGCACCATTTATTGAGAATCCACCTAATCACACTAATACTCATGTGTCTCACAGCATCAGTGACAAAACCAGTAATCATGAAGACACCAATTTTTCAAGCCTTAATACACCACCTGTTGCTCCCTCACCTGTAACTTCTGTACATGAACCACAAGTTCCAGTAGAATAATTACAATATATGGTCTCACCCCAACAGTCACTAGCAAAACCACTAGGTTTTAGAAGATCCAATAGGGAACATAAACTACTTTAACATCTGAATGACTATGTTTACAAGATACCAAATTTGAAATCCAACACTAACTTCTCCCTACATGCCATGTTCTCATATAACAATCACATTATTTCTGATGCCCTACATCCTGACAGTCAGCACATTATAGAGAACATTTGCAATGATAGAGAACTAACTTCATATGAAGAAGCTGTTGAATATCTTGCCTGTCAAAATGCCATGATACAGGAATTTGAAGCTTTATATGCTAATAAGACATGGGACCTGGTTCCTTTACCTAAGGGAAAATAGGCTATTGGGTGTAGATGGGTGTACAAAGTCAAACATAGAGCAAATGGTAGTGTAGAAAGGTACAAAGCAAGATTAGTGGTTAAAGAATACACTCAACAGGCTGGTATAGACTATACAAAGACTTTCTCTCCAGTGGTCAAGATGACCACTGTCGGGTCTCTCATTGCCATAGCAGCAAAGAAGAAATGGCAAATCTCACAACTAGATGTAAATAATGCATTTCTCCATGGAGATTTGCATGAGAAGGTCTATATACAGACACCTCCAGGCCTTGAAGTGCACTCTCCATAGTTAGTGTGCAAGCTGAATAAGTCTTTTTATGGGCTAAAACAGGCTAGTAGACAATGGTATGATAAGATAACTGAGGTCCTATATTCCAAAGGGTATACACACTCTATGCATGACTACTCTTTGTTCTACAGAAAATAGAATTCCTCCATTGTCTTTATAGCAGTGTATGTAGATGATGTATTGCTCACAGAGACTGATTCTAAAGAAATTAATCAGCTTAAGGCCTTCTTACATGACAAGTTTGGAATCAAAGATTTAGGACAATTACATTACTTCCTAGAGCTAGAAATTCTTTACAAACTAGATGGCATCATCATTACACAAAGAAAGTTTGTTTTGGACTTATTAAAGGACTATGAATATCTTCACTATCCATCCTTGACTTCTCCCATTGATTCCACAGTTAAACTAAAAGCCAAAGAGGGAATACCATTGTCTGACCCCACTTTCTACAGAAAACTTATTGGCAAATTAAACTTTCTAACTAATACTAGGCTAGACATAGCATATGGAGTCCAACATCTCAGTCACTTTATGCAAGATCCTAGGAAGCCACACTTACAGACAGCTTATCACATGCTAATGTACTTGAAGAAAGATACCGCTTTGGGCCAATATTTCAGCAATAATGATGATCTTTCACTAGCTGCCTAGCCTACCCTGACTCTAGAAGATCAGTATCTGGGTATGTTGTATTTCTGGGAGGAAGTCCCATTAGTTGGAAATCCAAGAAACAAGAAACCATATCTCTTTCTTCAGCAGAGGCAGAATATAGAGTTCTTAGAAAAGTTGTTGGTGAACTTGTTTGGTTGTCCAGATTGCTTGAAGAACTTACTGTGTTAGTTAATTTGCCAATACCTGTGCACTGTGATAGTCTTTCTGCTCTACACATTGCTAGAAACTCTGTGCTCCATGAAAGGACTAAGCATATTGAGGTCAATTGCCACTTTGTGCATACCAAACTTCCGGAGGGGCTCATTTCGCTACATCACATTGGTACATGCCAGCAACTTGTAGATGTGCTCACTAAGGCTCTCACTGGGATCAAACACTGCTATGTACTTGGCAAGTTGGGTGTGATTTCCTCACATCCAACTTGAAGGGGGGGGGTATTAAGACTATAGTATTGAATTAGTAATGTGTATTATATTTATCCTTGTAATAGTGCTGAGTAGCATTGCAATAGGTTAGTTGTATATATATTGAACAGTGTTGGACATATTAGAAATTAATGATCATATTTTCAGTTTAACCGACTTTAGCAGCTCTTCTTCTTCTTCTCTCTTCGAGAAGCTTCTGTATCCTCCATTGGAGGTGATTCAGAGCTCTCCACACTCATAATCTCGACACTATCGAAGTTCATTAATCCTCTACCTTAAAGAAAATGATTAGAATGGTGTCTAATTTCTATGTGCAAACTGAGAGATTTGTCTTAAGATTAAACAATTCAATGTACAAAATATTTCGTGTTCATGTAAGATTAGGGAAAGGGAGCGCCCCCAAGGGACTGTAACATGTAGGCGTCCTATCTTAATCATCACTGATTAACAAACGAACAAGCTTCCTTTCAATTTTAAAGAAAAATCCTAGAAAAAGACCTTACTAGATTAGTGATAACACTTAATAACTTACTTTAATATGCCAAAGACAACTATTGTTTGGCTTTTTTTCACAATCACAAGAATATTACGATAGTGATTTGAATAAATATGGGAAAATTAACATGATAAGCATCTTCTGTGATTAAAAAGTTTATCACCTAAGGAAACAGACATGATCTCCCTAATCCCCAAAAGCAACAGCTCCTCCTAATTAAGACATCTTACTAATTGAAAAAGCAAGTTGAGAAACTGATGGAAACTATAACATGAAAACCCTAATTGTTAATATTAAGTGCTTCAGAAAAATGCTTTCTACTCCCTCTATTTCAATTTAATTGGTATATTTTGATTGGACAGAGTTTAAGAGAAAAAGACATTTAAAAGTTGTATTTAAAAAAAGAAGAAGATGTCATTCTTTCTTTGAACGACTTAATTAAAAAAAAAAGTGTCCCGTAAAGTTGAACGGAAGGAATAATGTATATCAGGGAGAAATTCAAAAATAGCCAGATTTACAACTGGTCGTTCAAAAATAGCCCAATTTCAAAAGTAATCGAAATTTAGTCACTTTTCATGTAAAGATAAATTTGAGCGAAAACATTGTTCAAAACCCGGAAAATACACCAGTATATTATACTGGAGTTTCAGCATAAGTATGCTTGAACTCCAGCATATTATACTGGAGTTTCAGGATAAGTATGCTGGAACTCCAGCATAATATGATGGAGTTCCAGCATAAGTACACTAGAACTCCAGCATAATATACTGGAGTCCAGCAAGTATAATTGTCCAGTATAATATACTGGAGTTTGAAGCACCGGTGCTCGAGTTTCCAGTATATTATACTGGAGTCAACAAAATATACCGATCCAGCATAATATGTTGGAGTTCATACATAGGTCCACCGAACTCCAGTATATTATGCTGGACCAGTCTCTGTTACAGCAAAATAGTGACTATTTTTCATTGACTTCGTAAACGCTGGCTATTTTTGAATGACCAGTCCGAAAACTGGCTATACCGTGCTATTTTTACTATATATCATGTAGGCAATGGTAAAGCCCAAAAGTTTTAAAAGGATGTTCAAATTTGAATATCCTTTGTCAGTGGGCTATGCAAGGGTATTCAAAGTTTATTTTTTAAATCAATAATAAGTACTAATATTTTGTTCATCTTATGTATTAAAAACCAGAAATCAGAAGACGTTAGTTTAAGAAAACAAAAAATAGAAGATTCCAAACCCACAAGTTTCTTGTGTGTCCTTAAGGAATTTAATTCCCTCACAATTGCCCAAGGTTTCAGATTAATTCCTTCCCAGGATAGAACAGAATAACTATTCATTGATAGCGGCACATAAAATCACAGAACTTCGGCGAACTCAAATAGCGGAGCAAATCACACAAAATGCCTACGTTTTACTTTGAAAATCAATGCAAAATGCATAATAGAGAGGGGAGAGTTTTCAGATTCGGTGGTGAAAAAATAAAGCCAAGACTCTAAATTCCGATGAGGGATAAAGTGCCTTAGTAAAAGGATCACTTCAAACTTTGCATTTCCCCCCTAATCTTTTCCCTTCATTTCCCATCACACCTCTTTACTTAATTAAATTAAAAAATCCAACATATATTACCCTATATACATATAATTTTTCGGCGAAGGTTGTTCACACACATATATAGCTTTGCCTATGTATGCATAGACGGGGTAGAGTATGACATACGAATTCGGACGAATCTCGTAGCTTTTGCTTAATTAAATCCTGTATTTGTATTAGAAAATTTATTAAATATGTATAAATATTTAATTGAATATACGAGCTATGAGTTTCGTGATAAATTCAAAACCTATAAACTTCAAATTCTAGCTCGGCCTCTAATATGATGCAAAGGTGGTTCATTATATCGCTGCTCGTCACTTTGCAAAGGTATTGCTTTGCAATTGCATATTTTTATCTGCCACCAACTTTCCATCAATGCTTCTATGGTGTGTGAAAGAAAACAACACTTTAAATCATAATAAAACGTGAAAGTGATTGATAATTAAAAAATTCATGAAAAAAATACGTACCGTTGAACTTCCATAATTATTTTATAGACCATAGTGGAAGTGGAGGTCTTATACAATTATAGTTCTTATTGTTTGACAATTTTTTTTTAAAAAAAAAGTAGTATTCGTTCTTGCTAGAAGCATATAGATATGAAACAAAAAGTTTCGAATAGATCTGATTGACAATTCAGTCAGGTGTCCTTTTATTGCTAAAAAAATGGGTCACTACCTCTTTTTTTTCTTTTTAAAGAATATTCACCTTTTCCAATGATAAAATGACTTTGAGATAAGATAATGACTAGAACCATCGAAGTTACGTATGTAAATTAGCAAGCTTTGGAATATCTTGGCATATATACATAATCTAGCTACAAATTTAAATTTATTAGTTCTGAATTCTAAAAAAAAAATGTTTTGATGAATAAGTTAATTTGTATATATTAAGTAAATTTTAACATAAACACAAGATGTTGAATCCGTAAGCGGAGCTGTAACTCTGTGCCTGGAAATATATATAGTCAATTTCATTGAGTAAGCACCGGTTCATATATACATTCATGTAGTCCCACAAAAGCAAATCATTTCAAAATAATCCTACTAACAAATGTAGTTTATATTATCATAATTTTAGTATTAACGTGCTACAGCCAACATGACAGGGAAAATGTGCAACTTGTCGAAAATCCGGCTTCTATTTAAGTAGTAATAATCAAGATCCTGTGAGATGGTGTTTTCTTTTTTATATACTTTTAATTCTTAAAAGAATTTCTCCTGTTATGGCATTTGAGGTCTAAAAATCTTGACATGGAGAAGTCTTTTTTATGCGTTAGGTATTTATTCATCTGTTATTGGCCAAGGAAATTGTAATTAATAGTAGATATGAACCCATAATTTTAAAAATCAATGGTAAGAGCCTTTTTTTACCCTTAAAAATGGGTAACAATTAAATTTATACGTGATTTAAATGATACGTGATTTAATTCAATACGAATGATCTAAGAACATGTAATTAAATTAAAGAAAAAATGAACGATCAAACCAATCATCATGTGGTGACCAAACCTGATCTTAAGTTGAACACCAAAATTCGGCCTCGATCGGACTTTAGATATAAGCTCGGTTGCGATTAAAGAAGAGAATAACTGAAGAACACTTCGAATAATGACTAGAAGTCCAACATAAACTTTTATTGCTTAGATATGCGCGTCAACATTGTGTTCAAAATGAAAAAGTTCTACCTTTTTTATAGTAGGGGAATTTTAGTCCTAATACAAGTCTAAATAAGGTAAAAATCTTCTCTTTCCGGTAAATGTTGATTTGCAGTTGCTATCCGACGGAATTTGCGCTGTAATATCTGGTTGAAGGCAAATATTACAGCTCCCCACTTGTCATGCCCAACCGTTCCTCCTTTTCCCGTGGCCTCAAAACTTTACTTGGTCCGGGTCTGTCGTTTCATTGTATCCGGTATTAGATACATCGTTCATTCCTCCCGAGTTCCGATACGAGGGATCCTTCGGCCTTGCTTGTAGTTGTGACAGACCGTGATCCCCTCTCATTGCCTTATTAGGGAATCGGGAAAAATATTGCCCTTAATTTTACCCGTACACAGATAGTCCCCTCGCTTTCGGAGAGCAGGTTTATCGAAGCAAGGGGAAGCGATTAGTTGATCCCGGTTCCTTCTTCCGTACACTATAACCGAGTTGATGAGTCAGTGAACCTCCCATCAGTCACATCGTTCTAACTTCGGACACGTGTCAGCTGCCGGTTGACCATCCTCGAATGCGAAACGTTACACATTGATTACCCCCTCTTTATAAAAGCTTCGGTCCTTTTTTCACTTTTTTATTTTCCGATTCCAGAATTCCTTAGTTTACTTCCGAACTTTTCACTTGTTCTTAACCCCTTCAAACTTTCATACATTGTTCTATATATATTCATATCTTCATCTTCCCATCTTCAAATCTTTATACTTCCCTTTAAATTTTCAAGTTTGACCTTCAAACCTTTATCCTCATCTTCAAATCTTCATCATCATCTTTATATCTTCATATTTTCCAGAATTAAATGGCAAAGACTTTGAATTTTGTGCCACAACAAACAGTCCATTCAACTTCTAACCCGGCCATGGATGTTGAGGTGGCTGTACCTGAAGTGGCCTCGGAACCTCCCCTGAAGACCTTCATCCTCGGAGGCTGCTCTATTGAAAACGACTTCAAGGTCGAAAAAGCCTCCAATCAACAGGATCGAGACGAGAAGGAATGGAAGTACATATGCTCCATCACCGAGGACACGCTCCCTGCGGTTCGGGAGGATTGTAAATGGGAGTGCAAAGAAGTGGTCATCCCCGATCCTGATGAGGACGTCACCACACATGTGGAGGGGTGTCTAAGTTTTTACACGTACCCCTTTACACGTGTACTCGTGGACCCCATAGTCCTCGCTTTTTTGTAAAAGGTATGAGGTCTGCCTTGGAAAGATTCATCCGTCCTTTTAGAGGATCTTAATCCTCCTCCGCTACTTCATTAATAACACCGAAGCACCCCGGTTTACCTTCGACCATCTGCTTCGCTTTATAGTCCTTGAATCTTCCATGGGAATTAATCAAGCTCGTTTTTCGAGCGACGAAAGTTTTATTCTCGAGCATCGATGAAGATAGGGATCGGGGCTGGTAGGGAAGATTCATTCAGGTAAAAACCGAGGATCTCATTCCCTCTGAGTTCCTACTGTTCCCTGGAAAGTGGAACCTAGCCTGTAAGTCCTTCTCCTTTTTGAATACTTAGAATTTCTTTTGGATTTTTTGTTCTTCTTCTTCATTGCTTGGTTTTATCATCGTGCAGCGCTTGCTCGAGTCCCCAACGCAGTTCCCCGTTTCAAAGAGTGGGTCAAGTAAATCTGCAAACAAATGTTATATTTTGAGCGCGAATGGCACAAGCTTTTGAAAGGCAAGTGGGAGGCCCGTTCCCATGATGAGTGCTCTTCCCGACCAGACTTACTTACATATTCAACTGTTTTTCTCTAAATCACATTCTTTTTTTCATAGGTTTGCCCAAGTGCACTGAGCTTCGGGCATTGAACGAGGACGATTCCTTGTCCTCACCCGATAGGCCCTCCACTTCAGGAGAGCCTAAGGTTACTGTAAAGAAAGAGAAGAAGAAGAGAAGAAGAGAAGAAAGAGAAAGTCTTCGGGTTCCCCGGACGCTGAAGCCAAGAAGAAGAGGGTAACGGTCTGGGCCCGAAAGTGCAACAAGAAAATGTTAGAAACTGAGCGTCCACCAGACTATATAGAGAACCGGGTTCTCTATGAGTTTCCACTGAAGATACTGAGAAACAAAACTGTATAGCGATCTGGTCCTATATCAGTTTGGTACAGTGCTACCTACTAAACCAGTATGTAAATGAGACACTGGAGAAGTTCCCACTATATAGAGAACCAGATTCTGTATAAGTTCCCACTGTAAGCAACAGACTGTAAAACCAACTAGTTTAGGGAATCAGGTTCTCTAATTGTTCCTACAGTAGCTCGGCAGTAAGTAAAGAACATAGAGGAATTTTTCCACAACTCAAGGGGACAAAAACCACAACCTACACTTTTAGGCTTTCAACTTCACTAACTTGTAAACCCCTATTACAAGCCACTTTGTAATGACTTTATTACAAAGAATTCAACTAACTTGTGGTACTCTTACCACAAGCCACTTTATAACTCCCTAGTTACAAAGACTTTAACTAACTTGTGATGCTCTCACCACAAGCCACTTTGTCACTCTACAGTTACAAAGGTTTTTCACTCTAACTTGTAATAACACTATTACAAGCCACTTTGTAATAACTATATTACAAAGGCTTTGCAACTCGACTAACTCTAGCCAAGACACAAACTTAGAGGGTTTGTGATTTTGAGTTTCCTAAAACACAGCTTCTAAGAAAGCAAGATAGGAGTTACAATGAAGAACAAATAACAAAGACTCAACAAACCTAAGGACTTAAGACATCTTCAATCTTGGATCTGGTCCTTGAGGTTGAAGTAGATTTGTTCTTGAGAGAGGTTGTTCTTGCACTTGAGAGAGAATTTTCATTTCTGATTTTGCAAGTGTTGAAGAGAATGTGTTGTGTCTTGTACCAGGTTTATACAACAAAAGACATCAACTTAGTGATGTCAAATCTTGGTTAGTACATGCCTCTTCTCAATGGGAAGTGACTGCTGCACTGTCTGTAGAACTGTTGCGTGTACAGTTGCAGGCAGTCACTTTCTGCAGTTGCTTTCCAGCTGTACTGTTGACTTATACTTCTATCAGAGGAACACCAAGGTATCAGGTCCCTAATTTGGTTCCTGTGAATCTAAAGACATACTGCCCAAATTATCTTGAGTCGATTAACTTGAATAATTGTACCAGGCATGCTTCAGGTCCTTTATCTGGTTCTCTCATGAAGTAAGTTATTTTACCTTCCTTGATTGTATTTATACTTGTGTGATATCACTTACAATGATGTAAGCGAGGTAGGTAAAAAGCCATCCACAAAAGGTTGACTGTTGTACTGTTCCTATACAATAGCGTGTGCAGGCATCAACTTTCCTGCTGGAGAGTTGACTTCATATGGTCTCCTCGGGAACTGATAGGGACCTGTTCCCTAAGCTGTTCCTTCTACTCTTCCTCACTTGAGTCATTGCTATCAGCTTTGAGTGTCAGGTTCTTTTTTTTCATTGATTCTCTTCTTTCACTATCCATCTTCCTCTTCATCTCGTAGGTCGTCAGATTTCCAACCAGCTCTTCTATGGTCAGCTCCTGCAGGTCCATTGATTCAGTAATAGCATTCACCTTGCTTTCCCAAAGGCTGGATCCCAACCTAGAACTTTGTGATCTCAAGGTCTTGTAAGTGTGTAACAAGTTCCTTATCTGGTTCTGAATGGTAAGTTTGTTAGATCATCAAAACATAAAGTAAAGTACTTGTGCCCAAGGTACTTGTAACCTATCAGAAAAGTACCCGGGCCAGGGTACCAAACTCTGACTCCCTCTACTGGCTCAGGAATTACCTTGAAGATGACGACCTAGAGTTCGTCGCCTATGGGCCAGCCATTGATGAAGAAGAGCAAGAGTCAACCGGGGGAAGTGATCGAGAGGCTGACCCCTTATTAGCTCGGGAGCCAGAAAGAAAATCAGAGGCCACGGTCTCCTGAGAAGCTATCTCTGCTCTGAGGGAAACTGTCAGTGTCATTGACATCATGGAATCACCGTCCCATACAGAGTCATTATTTGATGAGGCTTGGGCCATCAAGGAGAAGCCAAATGAGACGGCACAGGCCGCAGACGAGGACCTCAACCTGTCATTGATGGTGTGGACATGGGCACGTTGGAGGATTACTCCGGGTTTGGTCTCCTAGAGATCTCGAAAAAAAATCAGAAGTAGGCGAGCTAAGCTCGAGCCCGAACTAGTGAAGCAGTTCCCTGCTCCCAGCATGGATCCTGACCGTAAAAGAACATTCGTGTTTACGATCCCGGTAAATACCTGGGTGTTGTCCGAACCGGTAGGTGTGGCTAGCTATCTTCACTACCTAGTGATCGAAGAAGATCGGGCGAAGATGAACGTGGTGAGCACCCCGAGCCTCTTTAATGAGGCATAACGGGCATTGAACCGGGTAAGTATCTCTTTCCTTGTGCCCTTCATGCAGCTTATTTAACTTCAGCGTATCTTTATAATCTTATTGATTTGTTTTTCAGGCTTCAGTTCTCTACCATGAAAGCTTCCATCGGTCTCGGATGAAAATTAGCCAACTCGAGTTCGAGCTCAAGGAGCAAGTCCGGCAAAAGGACATGTACAAGGTTCTCAGTGAGCAAAAAGATGAGGCCCTCAAGGATCTCCCTATTCTTCAAGCTGAGTCGAAAAAAGCTCAAAAGAGGCTTCATCCGTGAAGCAGGAGCATGCCAAGCTGGTCGAGAAGGTAAGTATATTTGAGATTAAAAACGAGAGGTTAAGCATAGTAGCTAACGATGCAACCTCGCAGGCCCAAGAGAAGATAGACCTAATTAACCAGCTCCGGGCCGAGATGAACGAGCTCAAAGCTTCGGTCGAGACACTGAGGAGCAGATTGGACCTTCTAGCATCAAAAAAGGAGGCTACCAAAGAGGTGTTGGCTTCGGTCAAGGACCAGCTCCGGATGACGAAGTATAAGGCTGAGAAACAGTCTCGTCTAAATGATGAGCTTCGAGCACAACTAGATTCAGCCGTCTCGAAATAGGACGACCTTGGCCGGGAGTATACCGTGCTAAAGTCCAAGTTCGAGGCAGCCCTGATCTATTCCTCCGAGGTCGAGTAGATTCTGGACCAATACAAAACCGACGTAGAAATAGCTGAGGCACGCTTAATAACAAAGGCCGAGTACATAAAGTGGTAATTCGGGAGGGAAACCCTCGAGGAGATTCATGCCCAGGGGTTTGATATGTTGGCTGAGATTGAAGAGACCAAAAGGCTTGAGGCCGAGGCAAAAGAGCTATATGAGCCTGAAGGTCCCGGTGCTGAGTCGAGCTCTAGTGAAGATTAGGCGGAGATGCCTTAGCTTATTTTTCCTTTTCTTTTGTACATTTCTTTTTTGTTTATTTTGAGCCCCTTTTATCGTGCCTTTGTAAATTTTTTTGGAATATATAAAATTTTCCCTTCGGCTACACTATATTGTTTATTTTTCAGTATCCGTTTGCAACTTTTTATTCGAAGATCGTTATTAATGCCTTATCATAAAATTGGACATAATCTAGCCTAAGCCCGAATGAGGTCTGGTTTCGATAGTAACTCTAAGTTGTTTAGGCTTCAAAATCTCGATAAAAAATGAAGACCTTTAAGATACTTGAGTGTTTTAGTCATACACGATGGTGTTTTGCCGAAGGTAACCTTTTAATAGGTTTTAATCATATGTATGGGCCTTACTTTCTAAGTATGAAATTGTACGTCTCCGAGCCATTTTAAGTTGGCCATAGCATTTCATGTACGGGCCCTGCCTAATAGGCTCGGTGCCTCCAAGTTGTCCAATCTTTTTATAGGACAATAGTCCCTGAATCGGGGTGGCTCGTAGGCTCTAGGATTTAGGATCCGTTATTTGTTCTAAGTAACTCAATGAATGTATTGATGGTGCAAATGTATAGTGATAAAATATAGAGGCCAAATTTCTTTCATTACTTTGCATGTAGAGTGCATAATCGGAGGCGAATAAGCTTTTTAATATGGCAAGAATGAGCTACATGGGTATGGTTCGTCTGACCGTTTTACCCTTACAACGAATCCTAGTCACCAAGACTTGGCTTTTAATATCAAATAAGAACACCTTCTTAGGGCGTAATGGGCCCCCAATATTTGAGACTGAGCTTGTGAGGGCTCGAATACTACCAGTCCAGTACAGATGATCAACAGTTCTGGCCTAAGGCTAGTCTTTGGAACTAAGGTAGCACGCTTTACTGTTGCCTCGCTAAAAACCTTGACGTAAAACCCACTTCGGAAAAAGAGTACAATACGTGCTTTCAGACCTAATTTTCAAATTTTCCCTCGGCTGAGTACCTGCATAAGTTAGTCTATAGTATAACAAATTTCAAAGGGAATTATGTTCGTAAATTAGCAGTAGTACCGCTTTAAGTGTGCCACATTCCAGTTGTTCGGTAGTTGTACACCATTTCCAAACTCGAGTTTATACGAACCTTTTCCGGTTATTCCGGCAACTCTATACGGACCTTCCCAATTTGGGCCTAGTTTCCCGTCGTTTGTGTTCTTGGTGTGTAGCATTACTTTCCTTAACACCAAGTCCCCGACTTGAAAATATCGAAGGTTAGCTTTTCGGTTGTAGTACCTTCCCACTTGCTGCTTTTGGGCAGCCAACCAAACCGAGGCGGCTTCTCGCCTTTTGTCTAATAAGTCCAAACTCGTGGTCATGGCCTCGCCATTTGACATCTCAGTAGCATACTGGAACCTTAGGCATGGTTCCCCCACCTCGACTGGGATTGGGCCTTCCGTGCCATAGAGTAGAGAGAATGGGTCGCACCGGTACTTGACTTCAAAGTCATTTAGTATACCCACAATAACTCGCGCAAGATTTCTTTCCACTTTCCCTTCGAATCGGTCAATCTCTTTTTCAAGTTTTGGAGTATAGTTTTGTTCGTTGACTCCGCTTGTCTATTCCCACTAGGATGGTAAGGTGTTGATAATATCTTTTTGATTTTGTGGTCTTCGAGGAACTTACTTACCTTGCTGCCAACGAACTGCTTTCTGTTGTCGCAAACGATCTTGACCAATATCCTGAATCGATATATTATATGATCTCAGAGGAAGTCGATGACCTCTTTCTCCCAAAATTTCTCGAACGCCTGAGCTTCGACCCACTTGGAGAAATAATCGGTCATCTGCAATATATATTAGGCGTTATCGGGTGCCCATGGCAGGGGACCGATGATGTCCATCCGCCATTTCATATATGGCCATGGCGACAGGACATGGTGAAGAATTTCTCCTGGTTGATAAATCATTGGGGCGTGTCTTTGGCATTCGTTGCATTCTCGTACGAAGTCTTTCACATCCTTCTCCATCTCGTTCTAGTAGTAATCGACTCTTAATAATTTCCGAACCAGAGATTCTTCTCCTGAATGGTTCCCACCGGTTCCCTCATGTACTTATCTCGTGGCATAGTCAGTCAGCCCCGGACCCAAGCAGCTAGATAGTAGCCCAAAAAAGGATCTTATGAACAATTTTCCCTCGACCAAGCTGAACCTGGCAGCTTTGGCGCGTAGGGCTCTTGACTCATTGGGATTTGATGGCAATCTTTCTTCAGGAAGTCTATGTACTTGTTCCTCTAGTCCCAGGTCAAGCTCATCGATTTCACCTCGACATGACCTTCTTCCACCACCGAGTTCATCAATTGCACCATTGTCCTGGAATCGAATTCATCAGAGTCGATAGACGACCCCAAGTTGGCCAATGCATCGGCCTCACTATTTTGATCCCAAGGTACGTGCTGTAGAGTCCATTTTTTGAATTAGTGTAAGGTCACCTGCAACTTATCCTAGAACCTCCACATCCGTTCCTCTTTTACTTCAAACGACCCGTTGACTTGGTTTACGAGAAGGAGGGATTTACATTTGGCCTCGATCACTTTGGTCCCTACGCTTTTATCTAGTTCTAGACTACAATCATAGTTTCATACTCGGCTTTGTTATTAGTCAATTTTATAGTTCTAATAAACTACCTAATTACGTTACCCGTAGGTGGTTTCAATACGATACCGAGTCCGGACCCCTTCACGTTGGACACACTATCCGTGAATAAGGTCCAGATCCCCAAGCTAATCCCCAAAGTGAGCAGTAATTCCTTCTCGACCTCGGGGACTAAGGCCGGTATAAAGTCGGCCACAAAGTCCATCAAAATATGAGAATTTATATCGGTCCTAGATTTGTACTCGATATTGTACCAGTTAATTTCTACAGCCCATTTGGCCAATCGGCCTGAGAGCTCGGGCTTATGCATGACATTCCTCAGTGGGTACGAGGTCACGACACATATGGGCTGGCATTGAAA
The DNA here is from genome assembly GCF_000715075.1 of Nicotiana tabacum. Lineage (NCBI taxonomy): Eukaryota > Viridiplantae > Streptophyta > Magnoliopsida > Solanales > Solanaceae > Nicotiana > Nicotiana tabacum. Next base: position 14,076,626 of record NC_134086.1, read on the forward strand.
GTATGGTTTTAATTTCCTAGAAGCGCTTAATAAGGCGAGCGCTAATTTTTCTAAGTGCAGATGCCTTGTTTTGGCATTTCCTAGGGTTCTACTAACATAATGAGTGGGAAATTGTGTATCTTCTTCTTTCTGGACCGGGACACCATTTATCGCTACCTCGAAAATCGCCAAGTAGAGGTATAACTGCTCGTCCACCTTCAGAGTGTAGAGCAAGGAATGGCTCGACATGTATTGTTTGAGTTCTTCTAAAGCTTGTTGGCGTTCCGGGATCCAAGAGAAGTTCTTCTTCTTTTTCAATAGTGGGAAAAACCGATGGCTCTTATTTGACGATCTCAAAATAAACTGCCCTAACGCGGCTATCTGCCCGGCTAGTCTTTGTACTGCCTTAACGTTGTCAACTACGGTAATGTCTTTTATGGCTTTATTTTTTCCGAATTGATCTCTATTCCTCGGTTAGATATCATAAACTTGAGGAACTTTCCCAAGCTGACCCTGAAGGAACTCTTCTCCGGGTTTAACTTCATGTTGTACTTCCTAAATATGTCGAAGGTTTCCTGCAAATGTTTCAAATGGTCCTCTGCTTGCAGGTACTTAACCAATATATCATCAATATAAAATTCCATTGATTTTTCTATTTTTTCCTCGAACATCTGGTTAACTAGGTGTTGGTACGTGGCACCGACGCTCTTTAATTTTAATGGCATTATGTTATAATAGTAGGTGCTGAATTTGTTTATGAAAAAGGTCTTTTCTTGATCGCCCGGGTCCATCCTAATTTGGTTATACCTAAAATAAGCGTCGAGAAAACTCAGTATCTCATGTTCGGCCCGTGTCGATCATTCGATCAATATTAGGAAAAGGGAAAGAGTCCTTCGGACATGCCTTGTTTAGATCCTTATAATCTACATACTTCCTAAGTTTGTTTCCTTTCTTAGGTACTACTATTATGTTACCTAACCAATTTGGTATTTAACTTCCTGTATGGAACCTATTTTCATAAGTTTAGATACCTCGTCCTGGATGAATGCGTATTTAATCTCAGACTATGGCCTTATATTCTACTTAACCGGATGGAACTTTGGATCCAAGCTCAATTTGTGAGTTTTTACCTTCGTTGGGATCCCTGTCATGTCTAGATGGGACCAAGCGAAATAATCGGCATTAGCTTTAAGAAAATCAATAAGTTTTTTCCTGAGCTCGGGGGTTAGTCCTGTGCCCAGGTATACCTTTTTATCCAATAGATGCTCGATTAGTATAAATTGCTACAACCCTCGATTGTTGATTTGGTAGCGTCAGTGTCATCAGGCTCTATAAAAGGTCTCGGGATGCGCTAATCATCATCATCGTCTGTTTCGTGCTCCTTCTATTTTTCCGGCCCTGTTGAGGTTGGGATAAGTGATTGCTATTTATTTCTTTTTCTTCGGTCGATTCCCTACTTTTTGATGTCGAAACTACGGACACCGGGATTACTTCATCGACAATGAACATTTCCTTTGCGCCCAGTTATTCCCAATATACTATTTTGACTCCTCCTGGAGTGGGAAATTTCAGCACTTGATTTAAGGTCGAAGGCACCACTCTCATACTGTGAACCCATAGCCTTTCAAAAAAGGCATTGTACCTCATATCCCCTTCGGTCACATAGAACTTTGTTTTTTGGGTTGTCCCGATAGTGTTTACTGGTAAAGTTATCTCAACCTTCACGGTCTCGCAAGCCATTTTGAATCCATTCAATACTCAGACCGCCAGTACGATTTGGTCCTGCAACCCTAATTGTTCTACGATCCTTGACTGGATGATGTTGGCCGAGCTACCTGGATCAATCAACACACATTTAACCCAAGATTTATTGATGTGTACGGATATTACTAATGCATCATTGTGGGATTAGATGATGCCCATGGCATCTTCGTTACCGCACGAGATGGCCCCTTCCAGGATATAATCCTAGGTGCATTCTTCCGTTGTGATGGAAACTTTTGTGCGTTTTATCATTGGCCCTTGGGGGGCATCTACTCCCCCCATGATCATGTTGATCACGTGTTGGGGCTCCTCTTGCTCGACCTATTGTTTGGCATCCCTATTTCTGAAGTGGGTTTGGCTCGTTCGCTTAGGAATTCCCGAAGGTGCCCATTGTTGAACAATCAAGCTACTGCTTCTTTTATCTCTCGATAATCTTTGATCATATGCCCATGAGTATCGTGGTATTTACACATCATGCTATAATCTCTCTGGGCGGGATCAGACTGCAATGGTCTAGACCACTTGGTCTCTTTGATGCGTCTTATGGCCGACACTATACTTGCAACATCTACATTGAAATTATACTCCAACAATATCGATGCTTCCCTTCTCCCGAGCGACCTGTCAAACCCGTTTTTGCTCATCAGGCCCTGGTTGCTTGTTCCTTGATCATTTCTCTTATCTTTCCTTGTCGGGTGGTGCCCGGATCCATTTCCCCTCCGATCTGCACCGTATAGCTGGTGTCAATATCGGACTGGCCTTGGCTCCTGATCCATGATTCTCTTAGATCTGTCATTTATTCTATTGGGATAAACAGACCACAAAGGGGCCCCGAGCTGGTCATCCTCGACTTTGATCTTTGATTGATACCTGTTATGGACGTCGGCCCATGTGACCGACGGGTATTCCACCAAGTTTTCTTTAATTGCTGAGAACTCACGGAACTTCAAGGGTTGAGCCCTTGAGTAAATGCTTGAGCGTCCTAATCATCCGTGACCGGGGGTAGATCCATCTGTTCCATCTGGAACCTCGATACGAACTCCTTAAGCATCTCGTTATACCTTTGCTTGACTTTGAAAATGTTCGGCTTCTTTGTTTCGACCTTGATGGCATGGGCCTTTACAAAAGCATCTGAAAGCATAGCAAATGAGTCAATTGAAATCGGAGGCAAGTTCTGATACCATATCATTGCTCCTTTGGACAAGGTTTTCCCAAATCTTTTGAACAACACCGACTCGATCTCGTCATCTTCCAGGTCATTCCCTATTATAGCGCATGTATAGGAGATTGCATGCTCATTTGGATCTGTGGTCCCATTATACTTGGGAATGTCGGGCATTCAAAACCTCTTCGGAATCAGCTGCAGTGCCACCGGAAAGGCTTCCAAATGAACATTTTTAAGTCCGGCCCCTGCAATATCGGGGGTGCTCCTGGGATCTGGTCGACCCTGGAGTTTTAAATTTCCACCTTCTTGTCGTTGTCCTCTAGCTTTTTTCGCCAGATTCCACCCGTTTTGTCAGCGCTTCGAGCATCTTCATCACCTCGGAAGTTTCCTTGGGCCCGAATTCACCCGGTTCTATGGCAACTCGTTCATCCCTTCAAGTATTTTCTCTGGTCCGCTAGGGCTCGACCCTGTTAGGGGCGTGGCCCTAGGTTTATAATTGTGCTATTGCCGTTTGCTGAGCTTGCAACATTTTGAAAAGCACCCGCAAGCGCACCCCATCACCTTCACCTTCGGGTGCTCCTAGAGCCGATGGTCAGGGTGACCCACGAACGTTGTTTTCGGGGTTCGTTGGTAGATTGATATTGATGGCAATCTATGAGTTAGCATCGATCGGGTCGGCAACTGGGACACCATTGAGATCAATATGGGCACATCATTGCTAGGTATCACGTTATTGTTTCGCCGTGGTGGCCTGATTCAGCGTCAACTTTCAAGTGAGTAGACTGAGAATTTGAAATCCTCGGGCTAACCTAGAATCAAAACATCAAATAACAAGAGTAAAACAGGGTGTGTTATGGAGATTCATATCAAATCACCACTATTATCCTTAGTCCCATGGTGGGCGGCAAACTGTTTACCCTTAAAAATGGGTAACAATTAAATTTGTACGCGGTTTATAGGATACGTGATTTAATTCAATACGAATGATCTAAGAACAGCAAGCAATTAAATTAAAGAAAAAATTAACAATCAAACCAATCATAATGTGATGACCAAGCCTGATCTTAAGTTGAACACCGAAATTCGTCCTCGATTTGACCTTCGATATAAGCTCGGTTGCGATTAAAGAAGAGAATAACTGAAGAACACTTTGAATAATGACTAGAAGACCAAAATAAACTTTTATTGCATTGATATGCGCATCAACAATATATTCGAAATGAAAAAATTCTTCCTTTTATATAGTAAGGGGAATTTCAGTCCTAATACAAGTCTAAATAATTAAGGTTAAAATCATCTTTTTCGGGTAAGTGTAGATTCGCAATTGATATCGGACGGTATTTGCGCCATAATATCCGGCTGAGGGCGAATATTATGGCTCCTCACTTGTCATGCCCAACTGTTCCTCCTTTTCCCAAGGCCTCGAAACTTTACGTGGTCCGGGTTCGTCGTTTCACCATGTCCGATCTTAGATATATCGTTCTGTAATGACCCGACAAGTCGTTTTGAGTTTTTGCACTTTGCTCGCCAGTTCTCGGGCATGACTAGCCCCGTGTGATGTATTATGACTTATGTAAATTGCGGTTTTGGTTTTCCGGGTAATCAGAATGAATTTAGAAGAATAGTTCTCAGTTTGAAGCTTAAAAATTGAAAGGTTTGACCAAGTTTTGACTTATTAGTATATGATCTCAGATTGGAATTTGTATGATTTGATTAGCTCCGTTGGGTGATTTGGGACTTAGGAGCGTGATCGTATTGTATTTTGGAGGTTCGTGGAAGGTTTAGACTTGAATTGGCGAAATTAGTATTTTGGCGTTTTCCGGTTGATAAGTGAGATTTTGATATAGGGATCGGAATGGAATATGGAAGTTGGAGTAGGTCTGTTATGTCATTTGTGACGTGTGTGCAAAATTTCAGGTCATTCGGACGAGGTTTGATAGACTTTTTGATCGAAAGCAAAATTTGGAAGTTTTTGGAATTTTTAGGCTTGAATCCGATGCAAATTTGGTGTTTTAATATTGTTTTGAGCATTCCAAAGGTCGTAACAAGTTTGAATGATGTTATGGGATATGTTGGCATATTTGGTTGAGGTCTCGAGGGCCTCGGGTGTGTTTTGGGTGGTTAACAGATCAATTTTTGGACTTTGGACTTGGCAGATTTTCTGGTATTGTGTTGCAGAGAAACCCTTCTTCGCGTTCGCGAGAGGTTATCGCATTTGCGAAGGGTTAATGAGAGGGGCAGTCAAGTTGTTCTTCGCATTCACGAGGTAGGTCCCGCATTCGCGAAGATGTATAAGTTTAAGGCTACGCGTTCGCGGTTGGTGTTCCGCGTTCGCGTAGGGTCGAGCTGTGTGGTCATCGCGTTCGCATGTGGGTCCTCGCGTTCGCAAAGGAGAGGATTTGGTCAGTGAAGCTTTGAGCTTTGCGAACGCGAGGGTGATGTCGCGTTTGCGATGAAGGATACCTGTGCAGTCAGTTTATATTTTTAAAAACGAGGATTTAAGTCCAATATCACAAAAACCATTAGAGGGCTTGGGAGAAGGTAAGATTTGAGGAGAGTTTTAATGGAGCAATTGGGATAAGTATTCTTCACTCATATTTGGTTTAATTTCATGATTTAGTCTTGAATTTCACCATTTAATTTGAGAAATTAGAGTGAAAATTGGAAAAAAATGGAAGAAAAGTTTGAAAATTCTTTTGGGGATTTGAATAGGCATTTGATGTCGGATTTTGATGTATTTAATATGTACGAACTCGTGAGAGTGTAAGCATCCTATTGATATGGTTTCAATCGGATTCCGAGACATGGGCTTGGGGGCCGGGTTTGAGTAATTTCGGGATTTTTAATGTAAATTGGATATTTTCGAGTGGGCTTTGTTCCCTTAGAATATTTTGATGGTATAATTCTGATTTTGGTTAGATTTGAAGTATCCGAAGGCCAATTCGAGGGGCGAAGGCATCGCGGGTTAGAGTTTTGACCGGATAGAGGTAAGTAATGATTGTAAATGTCTATCCTGAGGGTATGAAACCCCGGATTTCACATCGTTGTGCTATTTTGAGGTGACGCACACGCTAGATGATGAGCGTGGGGTCGTGCGCTGTTGGGGATTGTGACTTAGTCCATCCCGAATGACTGTTTTACTGCGTATTTGATTGAAAACTGTTTGCTATCATCATGTTTTGGGTTGAATGCCATATTTGGGCCTCGTGCCAACTGTTTTGGACCCTTAGGGTATTCTTATTACTATTCCTCACTGTTTTGACTTTATACTTATACTCAGTCATGCTATATTCTACTGTTTTTATAACTCAGCCATGTTTATACTATTTTGACATCTTAAATAATAGTTTGAGCTGAGCATCATATTTTACTGCGCCCGAGTAGCTTTTAGAGATTTCTGACTAAGTAGGGCTGAGGGACTGTGTTGTGAGGTTATTATGGGATCGGGCTGCGAGCCGCAGCGGTATTGTGCTGATTCATGATTTTGAGGCCGAGGGCCTGAGTTGTACGCCACAAGGTGGCTGATATGAGGCTGAAAGCCTATTTGATTATGCCACGAGGTGGCTTGTTATTGCGCTTGGGCGGTAAGGGGCCCCTCACGAAGTCTGTACACCCCTAGTGAGCGTAGTTACCCTAAGTAAGTGATATAATGATTATGCCACGAGATGGCTTGTTATTGCGCTTGGGCCGTAAGGGGCCCCTCCCGGAGTCTGTACACCCCCAGTGAGCGCGGGTACCCAGTGTAAGTGATGTGATGTAGCTCGAGGGGCTGTTGCTTGATTCATATTGTGGCTCGAGGGGCGTTTCTTGATTTATGTTGTGCCCTAGGGGCTGATTACGAGGGATTATGAGGTAGCCCGAGGGGCTGGTTCTGTTGATGATATGCCCGAGGGGCGGTATGTGTTACAAGTTTTGCCCAAGGGGCTGTTTACGTTTTCTATCAGTTTTACTCACTGCCTTATCACTCGTTTGAAAGTATTGAAAGTTGTTTTAAAAGTTGTTTTTATCGAAACTAAGTATGATTTTTGAAGTAAATGATTTCTGTACCGTGTTGGAAATGTCATGCTTTTATTGTAGCATTTTGACGTGGTTTACTTGTTTTCTTACTGCTCAACTTTCATTTACCTTTATTACTTACTGAGTTGACATACTCACATTACTCCCTGCACCTTGTGTGCAGATTCATGTATTTTTGAACCCGGTAGCGGGTGTTGATTGCTCAGTGGCAGAGTCATCGGAGTTAGCAAGGTAGCCCGACATTCGCAGCACTGGTTTTCTCCCTCTTGTCTTCCTTAGACTGTATTTAGTACATTCTTAGACTCTTGTTGTATTCAAACCTTAGTAGATGCTCGTGACTTGTGACATCCCGATGTCGGGCTTGTATATTATTTCTGCACTGTTCATTTAGACTTACATTATGAGACATTGGATTAATTAAAGGCTTAAAAATGATTCTTATTGACTAATGGTTAATTCGGGAGTTGTGTCGGCTGGCCTAGTTTCATGATAGGTGTCATCACGATTGGGTCAGTTTTAGGGTCGTGACACATTCATTCCTCCCGAGTTCCGGTACGAGGGATACTTTGGCCTTGCTTGTAGTTGCGTCGAACTGTAGTCCCCTCTCGTTGCCTTATTGGGGAATCAGAAAAACATTGCCCACGATTTTACCTGTAGACAGTCTCAAAGGTTGAACCCATAAAATTTAAATCCTGAATTCGCCTCTAATCATAGAGTCAAAATATCATTCAAGTACGAAGCTATAAATTAAATCAAATTAAATCATCATTTAAAAAAAAATATTATTGTCAAGAGTCCCTAACATTGGTGAGCATGGAAGATGTTGTTACTATAATAAAGTAATGGTGCAGATCTTTTATTAAGTATTGTCAATCTCTTATTGAATCTAAAATATTTATAAATATATAATTTATAAGTGATGGACGTGGATTATTCCAATTCTCTTTTACTCTTGGAACAGTGACAAGGACTATATATAGTTAACAATAACAACTATATTCATGCTTGTAAGCATAAAAAATAGTTTTAAGTTTAGCTACCCCTTTCATATATTTCTAGGCGAAATGGCTTCCTGGCCACTCACACTTGTAGGGCTTTTGAAAGCCGATATATAAACTTTTGTCTTTCCCATTTAAACATTCAAACTCCTGAAACCTATAACTAATAAACACAATTGACCGTTGACCCATCTCATGTGGCGTCAGTTGGTCCTAGTCAGCCCTCTGCGTGAATGTCACAACTTTTAGGAGCATGAGACACCCCCTTCCCAACGCCCAACGGTCAAAAATAAGTCCTATTTAAGTGGGGTCTTATTCTTTCAATTGGATACACATTAATCCTCTTTTATTTGCATTTGAAGTTTCATTTTGCCTATTTCTTAAAATCCGAAGCTTTCCTTAATTTTTTTTTGTTTTTCCAGATTGGATAATGAATCAAAGTCCTGTATTTTGTCATTGTGGAGTTGAAGCTCATATTTGCATCACTTGGAAGCCAATAAATTCAGGAAGGAGGTTTTATGGGTGCTCAAACTATGGTCGAGCAAATTCTTGTAATTGTTTTAGGTGGTTTGACCCACCTCTTCCAGATCACTATAAACAGGTGATTTCAGGGCTGTTATCAAGAATTAAAGAGAGAGATCGACTACAACATAGGAAGAGGGTGAAGATCATTGTAACTTTAGTTGTTGTAGCAGCACTAATGATTGTAATTTTCTTCTTAGTGTAGTTAGCACTAACTTCATAACCCTATGTACAATGATAATGACAATGATAATGACAGAATGAATGATATATTTTTCATGGAATGAAAAGCAATTTTAACATAAACAAGCACACATATATAAACAACCAAGTTCGATAAGCCTTCTTGGTTGACAAAATTAGCACTGAACTGTTGTCTTGTAGCATAAATAGTTTAAACATTGTTCCAAAAGAAAAGTCATAGTTAAACAGACTTAAGTTAATCTACAAATTAAGTTCTGCAACTAACAGACTTAAGTTATCACAAAAACAAATATTCAGTCAGCTTCAAGGTTGAGATTGGTTGATGTTTTGCTGAGATTGGCTCAAGTTTGGACATGGAGACTAGCTTGGCTAAGATGAAGAATAGACTTGAGGTTGGCAAAAGCTTGCTTGAGTTTGTCTTCTCCTCAACTGTTGTTGAAGTTGCCTTTGTGATATAGCATTTCTTCCTTGCCACTTTAGTCCAGGTGCACTGTATCCAAGATCGATATTGGTCTGCCCAGCATCCACTACTTTTGTAGGAGCAGAATGTACCCTATCTCTTGCTCCACACTGCATAGGAAGCCAAATTAGTACCCCAAACAACTAATATATAAATAAAAATTCAAATCCTTAATGATTTTACCCTTTTCTATCACTTTTCCTATATCACTAAACAATATACCAAATCCAGTTGTTCTTGGTCTTCCTCGTAGTCCACTACCACTTAGCCTTCCTCTAACACTAGCTATAATATCCTCAGAAGTTCTTGATCTCATACTTCCAGTATCCTGGTGTAAGAGAAAGTACTATCTTGTAATTTAAAACTTTTGGTCCTAATACAGATTAATTAAATTAACTAAAATGAACACTTACAGATGCACTTACAACAGCTGATGGTTGAGTATTTCTGGCTCTGGCAGTTCCAGAATCACTTGTAGGACCTGATTGTTGAGTTGTTGTTTGAGCAGCCTGTGATGGTTGAGTAGCACCAGCATTACTGTTTACTGTTGTTCCAGATCCTGGTCCTTTCTGAAATTTCCAAAATAAAAAATGAGATATAGAAACAACCAAAGTACAAGACACAATCAGACACAAATTGAATACATTACCAGGATAGGACACCCCTTCTTGTTATGGCCTACTGTCTTACAATTAGAGCATGTCATTGGTGTCCCTTTCCTTGATCTCTTACCAAACTTCTTCTTAGGTTCATCTTGAGCTCTTTTTCTGTTTTTCTTAGGTCTACCAGGCATCTTGGTAATCACAGGAGGCTCAACAGTTGGATTCTGTGTTGATGGCCACATCTCCATGTTGGTTACTGGTTGTATGTAACAACTAAAAGCCTTCAGGTATGTTTCTTTCTTGTACCGGTGGGTTACATAGTCAGCAGGCTCAAATCTCTTAAAAACATTGCAGATATTGCATGGGAGCATGGTATTCCTTTGAGCTGCCATGATCTACATGTGCATGTATTGTTGGAGAAGTCAACAATATGTTTGTAAACCCCATGTTGTATCTCATACCCAGTATCCCCATTCCATTTAAATTCATGCTTAACAGCATATTGAGATTACTCCTCTATGTACCCCATTGCCATAGGAGATACATCAGAAATCCACCTTGTTGCAAATTCTCTCATGGTAGTTATCCTCTCCATCACCTTCACTCTAATCTCTTCTAACATGGTTATGATAGACTTGTGCCTAGCAGACAAGATCCAATTGTTAAAGGTCTCACACATGTTGTTCTCCACAGAATCACATTTACTCCAATCTTTGAAGAATGCTCTACACCAATATTATTTTGGGTATCTCATCAAGTCCTCAATGATCTTACTATCACCTAATTCTGCCAGCTCATCTATATTAGCCTTCAAATATGCTTCAAATGAAGACCTTGCACAGGCCCAAAACTTCTTCCTTCTTTCCTCTCCTTTTCACTTTTGTTTCCAATTGCTCCATATATGTCTTGCACATATTCTGTGCTCAGCATTTGGTAACAACTCAGAAACAGATGCAACAAGTCCCTTAAGCAACAAAAAAAACAATTAGAATATCAGAAACATATATAAAGTATCCAAGTAATTAAAGGAAGGACAGGGGTGTAGTATATACCTTCTGCATATCAGAAATGATGGTCAGCCCCTCACCTTGGGATTCAGTGAGCTGCAAATCATGCATTAGGCACCTAAAAAACCATGACCATGTGTGCTTTGTCTCCTTTACCACCACTGCCCAGGCAACAGGATACATTTGGTTGTTACCATCTTTACCAATGCATGATAGTAGCTCACCCTTACACACAGCCTTCAGAAATGCTCCATCAAAGCCAATAACATTTCTATACCCTTCCAACCAACCAACTTTGCAAGCATGTAGACAAATATAGATACCCACAAACACCTCCTTACCAGGTATTATCTCCTTGGAGGTCTTCACAACAACAGTGCTGCCAGGATTTGTAGACCTCAACATGTCAGCATAATCATATATTCTAGCAAACTCCTTCTTGTAATCACCAAGATACTGACCCATGACCTGATGTTTAGCCCTAGCACATATGGATTTTCCCACATACACACCATACTTTATCCTAATCAATTCCTGCAACTTCCTAAGCTTAATGTCAGGTTGGTTGATAATGTTGTCCTTGAAATATTTAGCTACCCATGTTGTATTAGCCATCTTATTTCTGGTTGCTCTAAAATACTTATGAACAGGATAGTAGCTCTTGACAATGAAATTCCCTGTGTGTCCCTCCAAACTTCCCAAAATATGTCATCTACATCTTGTTGAGTTCACACATTTTGCCCTAACCCTATGTTGTTCATTAGGCCTCAACTTAATTTGAACTCTTCTTTGTATAGCATAATCTTGCAAAGCAGATCTGAACTGTTTCACATTTTCAAACATCATTTCCAACTGGAAACAAATTTTCTTACAAGCGGGATCAAAGTATACCCTACTGCTGTATTTTCTTGGTTGAGGATTATGCACCCCATCTTTTTCATCTACTTCATCATCTGTATCCTCACTACCTGGATCTGAACTGTCCAGATATTGCTCATCCCCTCCCAACTTTCCAGCATATTTGGATCCCCTATCTTTATACATGTCTTCAAAACCAGGGTCTATACCTATAGGTCCACTAGGTATCTCATCAGTATTAACTTCAGAAGATCTTAACTACTCTTCGCATTCACTTTAGCCTGTCTAGCAGCAACAACTTCAGGTTCTAGGTCACTTGTCTCTCCAACAATATCCTCATCAGAACCATATAATGATTCATCTGTATCATCATCATCATCTTCAGAAATAGCCTCATAATCTTTATCACTCTCAGTACTTAGCTCATCACCCTCAGTATCACCCTCAACATCACCCTAGCATCACCCTCAACATCACCCTTAGAATCAGTTGCTAAATGAAAGGTATAAAAGTCACCTTCATTTTCACTAGACTCTTCTGTTTCAGAAGAACTTTCAACAACCCTCTTTTTACCCTTCCCATGAGTGTTATCACCCCTATTTATATGATTGTTAGCTGAGTGTGTTGCCCTAACATTAACATCACTTGTTTGCCCATGTGACATTTTATTAAAGCCAAATAGCCGAATATTAGTGGGGTCCACATTTAAACCACCACTACTTAACATTTCATCTAGGTCCAAATCAATACATGGTGTATTAATTGTGTGACATATATACACATCAATAAAATCCCCATCCTTAAGGTCTTGACAGAAAGCTAGCACATCAACATCATATTTCAGAAATCTAAATTCTCCTTTTTGGTTAATTTTACATTCATATTTATCTACTGTTAAGTACTCCATATCCTTAGCCCAATCATGAAATTGAATTATATGTAATTCATCAATGTCAGCTTGAAGAACAACTGGCCAAGTTTGATCATTTACATACCTCATAATTGGGTCAGTCACTAACCACCCTAGATGATGAAACTGTAATTTCACATAGACAGCCATTGAAACCTATAAAAAAAGGGGACAAGTCAGATACACTTTAACCCTAAAAGGCAATAAACTTTAACAAAATGGGAGATAAGAATATTTTGATATTCAAAAAAGACCTAAATTTTTTAACCCTAAATGCCATATCACTCATGAAAAAGACAAACCCCTAAAATAAAGTTAACATACGATTGTTTTCCCCAAAACCCTAATATAAAATCCCATAATTTGTGCATGCAGACAAAAACCCTAATTTTTTTAACCCCAAATGCCAGATCAGTCATGAAAAAGATAAAAAAAAACCTAAAAGAGTGAATATTCGAGTGTTTCCCCAAATATAAAATCCCTAATATAAAATCCCAAAAGGAGAAATGGCTTCCACTATATCAGATGAAAAATTATGCATGCAGACATACATGCAGAATCACATCAAACATTACCCACATTATTTCACAAGAAATTAGAAGACAAAGATGAAAACGACACCAAAAGAAACAAACTAACCTTCAGAGACTAACATGACTGAAATCGAAAGCTCAAATGAATCTCGATCAACTTTTCATTAAAAGAGGGGGGACCCGAATCGTTTGGTTTTGGAGTAATTAAGATTAGGCGAAATGGTTAATCAGCCATGGCTTAACCTACGTTTAAGAGGTGAGGGATGGTTAGAGAGAGGAAAAGAGATGAAAAGTGGGGGAGGGTTTGTCAGTATACTGATTAAAAGAGGGGACCCCAATCAGTTGGGTTTAATTTCGCGCCATTGACGTGTACCGGTCTCATTGGTCATTTGCTGACTGGATGGACACGTTAGCGAATGTGTATACACGTGCCTAGGGTCAACAGTCAATTTTGTTTATTAGTTATAGGTTTCAGGAGTTTGAGTACTTAAATGGGAAAGACAAAAGTTTATATATCGACTTTCAAAAACCCTACAAGTTTGAGTAGCCAGGAAGTCATTTCGCCTATATTTCTACAAAGTAAACTAACAAGCCCAACAACCATTAGGTTGAACGTAACCGACGTATTTTCCAATTGTCTTTTTACTGATAATACATTAAAATTTTCTATATATTAGAGAGGTCATTGGGATATTGAATTGGTGTTTGTCCTATAGTCTCTTGGTTCTTTGTGCCTTTCTTTTGGTTTTTACTTTTTCTTGAATTTGCAACTGAATACTTGACCAACAAATAATTATATTTCTATGGTTAGTTCTTCAAAAGAAACTTCATTCTAAACTTAGGATTTTTCAATAACTTACTTATGATTATTTTATATTTACATATAGGCATGTTAAATTAGCCTAAGTTAACAATCAAGTCCAAATTTTAACAGGTTGATTGAATTATACCTCAAAGAATACGTCATTATGGGTTTGATTTAACAAATATCAAACACATTATATAATGTCTCATCATTTAGCTAGTTAATTTTATTTTACCTATCCAATTTTGACCTAGTTCGCTTATTTAACAGTCCTAGTAAGAAACGAAACTAAAAATGATTTTAGTTGGTACTTGACTCCCCCCCTTAATTTCAAACTTTATTATATCATTATTTGTTATATTAATTAACTTATGGCATGCAAGTTTAAAGTTCATAAGGTATATAGGTATTTAGAGGGGTGAAATTCAAAAATAGTCAGATTTACAAGTGGTAATTGAAAAATACCTACAGTTTCAAAAGTAATCGAAATTTAGCCACTTTTCATGTAATAATAAATTTGAACAAAAATACTGTTCAAAATTCGAAAAATATTTCAGCATAATATACTGGAGTTAGAATTTTTTACATGTGAACTTCCAGCATAATATACTGGAGTTCCAGCATAATATACTGGAGTTCCAGCATAATATATTGGTTCAGTTGGAAGTTCATACACAGGTGCTCCAATCTCCAGTATATTATGCTGGAACTTTTTGTATGCTGGAGTTCCAGCATAATATGCTGGAAGTTCACACACAAGTGCACCAATCTCCAGTATATTATGCTGGAACTTTTCGTGTTGCAACAAAATAGTGGTTAATTTTCAATAATTTTGCAAACGCTGGCTATTTTTCAATTATCAGTCCGAAAAATGGCTAGCCCTTGCTATTTTCACTATTTAGAGCATGGGAGTATTATTTAAGAAACTATTGTTAGAGTAATTATGTCTTTGTCACCACTTAGGTTGTTATATTCACCAATCACACCTAGCACTACATCTTGTTTAGGAATAAAAGACTTTGACAGTGACATGAAAATCTAATTCTGTCTGTTTATTGGCCTAAATATTTAATGGTCCCTCCACTTTCATAAGTTGCACTCTTTTCCTTCCCTTTTTTTGTGTGTTTCGAGGAGAAAGATGCAAATTCTTTTCTTGTTTAGTACTTGTCCTCCTCCCAAACTTAAATGATAATTTTTTGGACTCAAAATATATTTTTACAATTTTTTTAAAAAATATATCTTTTACCTAAAACATAGTATTATACTGTGTTTTACTTTAATAAAATTTTAGTCGTTAAAGTAAGTAGCAAAACGCAGTATATACTACGGTTTACTACATCAATATTCATCTACTCAATCTTTCTTTTACTTGAATGCGGTGAGAAGGACTTTTGAGGTCCTCTTCTGTAGTGAGTTTGACCAGTAGTACCAGCAGTTGAGACAATGATAATCTGCATTTCGATACATTAATGGAGCACCTTTTTCGTGGTTAAATGCCTCTGCTTGTATCAAAACAAATTTTCACTGGATTGTGGAGATAATCAGTAAGATACAGGATCTCAATAAGCTATTTTGGTAGTTGGGTGTACTGTCTTCCATCACTTCATTATCACATGGCTCAATGCAAACTCTTATCTTGTTGGTCGAATTCGAAGATGTGACTGAATATTTTGTTCTACCTATTTACTTTTAAATTTCCTATTTGTGCATGTTATTTTGATAATCTTGTTTTATTCTTCTCTTATATTAAGTTGCCCCAAGTAGTCGAACCTAATTCCTTTGCTTAATATGTTTTACGTATCCAGGTAATTCCTTTTTCGGTTATGGACTTTGAATTGGAATGCTGTGCATGATGTCAGCTGGGAAATCTGAGATCAATAGGCTCAATACTACCGTGAATGAAACTGCAAAAGCTGTAGTAGAATTAAAAGCTGAACCTTTCTAGGAGAAAAGTTGCACATGACCTACATGCTTCAAAAAATAAAGCTGAAACAAATGAAAAGAATGACAGAGAATGCACGTAGTAAAGCCCATTATAATAATGCGTTTTACTTTATTAAAACGCAATATAATACTATGTTTTAGGTAGAAAAGTAATCTTTTTTTAAAACTGTAGAAATGTGTTTTGAGTCCAAAAAGTTGCCATTTAAGTTTCGGACTCCTACTAAGGCTGAAGGTCCACCAATCATCATTTATTATACATTATAATGGAACCATACATATACATTCGGAGGTGGAGCTAGTCTATTTGGTGCAGATTCGGTCTAATCTAATCACTTTTACTCAAATACTATATTTATACTGGAAAACTCATTAGATATGTATTAATATCTAATTGCAAAATCGGTAACTAGGACAAGCTATGAGTTCCACGGCAAATTCAAAACCCACAAACTTCAAATCCTGACTCTGCCTTTGCATACAATAAAAAAAAATTCTTCCTCTAAACTAGAGTAAATTAAATGGTTTTAGTGCTGGCTCCATGAAACCAGCCCTTTTGTTTTCCTTTTATATTATACAGGAAACTTGCCCTCTACTAATTATTTTAGCTAGCCAAAAATAAATATTGATCTTTCAGACACATTTTATTTGACACCATTAACTGGATTCAAAATTAAAATATTGATTTGACTTGATAAAGAAGTTTTTATCAATTCCTATTTAGTACTGATTACAGTTGAATTAGTTGGAATAATTGAACTTGCCTCTCTCCTCAATTATTTGTGTAATTTACAACTGCTTATAAACCTGAGGACTGATCACACCTCTACAAATTAATATCTGCTAGCCAAAAAAGAAGACTTCGAGTAGTTGGTCATGACTCGACGATTCAAATCATTTTAACACGTTCAGATGTGATCCGTAGGAAGGTAAGCCTTATCGTAACTGGTAAAGTTGTTGTCATGTGACAAGCTGGTCACGGTTCGAGCTGTAGAAACAATCTCTTGCAGAAATACAGGGTAGGACTGCAAACAATAAAATCCGTCTATTCCATTATTAGGAACGAAATAATCAGGAGTCATATAGAAGCTGGTAAAATAAATCTTGAATAACGATAGCCTCTAAATAACATACATACATATATATATATATATATATATATATATATATATATATATATATATATATGATAGGTTTTAAATGCATTTGCCTTATGTTTTGATGATCTAACAAACTTACAGTTAAGAACCAAATAAGGAATCTGACCTACTTGGACTATACTGCAAGTTTAACGAATTCCAGCTAAATGTGAACTGCTACAACTTCAGGAGCTAGGAAACCAAATAAGGACCTGATACCCTTGTGATTCCCTCATAGCAGTACAAAGTCAATTGGACACAGCTGGAAACAAAGTGACCGCCTGCACTACTGTACTGTTTCCAGCGCCCACTCATTCCTTGACCAACTAAAGTGCTCACATCATTTCAAGTGAAGTGATCAAGGCGTACCAACAATGAGTTTATATTGAAACATCACTTGAATGTTTCAGTTTCTCATTCAAGCTTTTTGCAAAAACAGAGAAATTAATTCTCACGAGCTTGAAGAACAAAGTTGAACGCTATTACAGACCAGTTCCTAAAGTCAGTATCTTGTTGTCCTTAGTTGAGTTGTAACTTTATTGTTATACTTATTGTATTTCCTAAATTTCTTAGCTAAAAGCGTTGATTAGGAATCTTCTTGTAAAATACGTAAACTCTTTGAATTTATGTTGTGACTAGGTCTAGTCATAAGCAAAAGCCTTTGTAACTGTAGAGTGATAAAGTGGCTTGTGGTGAGAGCATCACAAGTTAGTGAAAGTCTTTGTAACTAGGGAGTCATAAAGTGGCTTGTGGTAAGAGTACCACAAGTTAGTTGAGTTGAATTCTTTGTAATGGAGTCATTACAAAGTGGCTTGTAATAGGTTTTTCCAAGTTAGTGAAGTTGAAAGCCTACAGGTGTAGGTCGTGGTTTTTTGTCCCCTTGTGTGGGATTTTTCCACGTAAAAATCCCTTGTCTCATTTACTTACAGTTTATTAGCATTCTCGGCAGAATCTCGTTGAAGACTATGTACTCTACTGTTTGGTGGACTCATACAAATTAACAATTGGCATCAGAGCGGGTTCCTCCTATCAGGCTAACACCTAGGAAAGATCCTTATGGCTGCTCCACCAAATTTTGAAGAAGATCAATCTACATACCGACCACCCAGGTTCAATGGACAATACTATGGGTGGTGGAAACCAAGAATGCATGATTTTATCATGGCTGAGGATTCTGAGTTATGGGATATTATATGTGATGGTCCTTATGTTCCAACAAAGGTACCGAAAGAACTCTCATTTTCAATTACAAAAACCAGTAAAGAATACACTGATGCAGACAGGAAAGCTATGGAGAAGAATTTTCGTGCCAAGAAGATTCCGGTGTGTGGAATAGGACCTGAAGAATATAATAGAATTTCCGTTTGCGACACTGCTAATGAGATATGGGAAGCTTCGTAGATAGCTCATGAGGGAACTATCCAAGTAAAACAGTCTAAGATCGATATGCTCACTACCGAGTATGAACTCTTCAGGATAAAGGACGATCAATCTATTCAAGATATGTACACAAGATTCACTTCCATCATAAATGAGTTACACTCATTTGGCGAAACCATTCCTAGAAACAAGATAGTGAGGAAAATCCTCAGTATTCTGCCTAGCCTATGGGAAAGCAAGGTGGATGCTATTACTGAGTCAAAAGACTTGCAGGAGCTGACCATAGAAGAGCTTATTAGAAATCTGAAGACCTACGAGATAAAGAGGAAGATAGATAGCGAAAGAAGAGAACCAAAGAAGGAAAAGAACCTGGTACTCAAAGCTGATAACAATGACTCAAGTGAGGAAGACAGTGACATGGCTTACTTAACCAAAAGATTTCAGAAGATGGACAGAAGAAATAGAGAAATGCTAAAAAGTGGCAGCTCTAACAAACTAAAAAATTATGATCTTTGTCATAAGTGTGGGAAGCCTGGACACTTCATAAAAGATTGTCCTCTCTTGAAACAAGAATTCTCCAAGAACAACCATGAGAAAACAACTAAGAGGAACCTGGTTCCTTTCAAGGACTTCAAGAGAAAAAGATCTGCTGACAATATGGTGAAACATGCTCTTGCAGCGTGGGGGGATTCCTCTAGTGAATCTGAAGATGAACCTGATGCTGGTGATAGTTCCATGATGGCAGCTGAAGGCGAGAAAACTGAATATGACTCAACTTTTGCTTTGATGGACGAATCAGATAATGATGAAGATGATGGCAACAAAGAGGTAAATTTTAGGGATGTTCAGAGAAATCTGAAATCCTATTCTCCAAAAAAAACTCATGTCTTTAGCTCATATATTAATTGATGCCTATCATTAGTCTTGTGGAGGATAGGGATTCTTTAACCTTAGAACAAGGAGAATCTGAACAAACTAGAGACGACTTAATGGTTGTAGTTAAAATAATTAAAAGCGGTTATAAAGCTAAAAATGCACCATAGGTTTAAAACGTTTAATAAATTAGATAATAGGCCAATTATTAATAGTTTAAGCGACCGTGCTAGAACCATGGAACCTGGGAATACCTAACCTCTTCTCCCGGGTTAACAGAATTCCTTATCTAGAATTTCTGGTTCGCATACTTATAAAGTAAATTCGAAATTTCCTCGATTTGGGATTTTAAAATAAACCAGTGACTTGGAACACCAAATAAACTATTTCAAGTGGCGACTGTGATAAATTAAATTAAATAATTCCATTTCGAATAATGTTACTTTAATTAGAAAAACTCTCATATACAACCGGGTGGGTAAAAAGGAGGTGTGACAATGCACACTAATAATGGTGGAAACAGGTAGGGAATAGGGTTCCAAAGGGAGAAATTTTTTTACAACCCTCACAGCAAGTGGGAACAATGGGCACTTCAAGAAAATTGCCAGGCCAGGGATCAATCTGTTTAGAAAAATAAAGTGTTTGCTGAAAAGGTAACTACAAAAGAGGGACCAGGTTTCACTCACAAAAAACACACATTACCTGCATGGATTAAGAGAACTCTTATTCATTCTCTTGCCTACTACAAGGGACCCAAACTTGCTTGGGTTCCTAAAACTAACTCTTAATCTCCTTGTGCATGGAACAGTGAAAGGAAGCGGTCACCAATGGTTCATGGATAATGGGTGTTCAAAGCACACGACTGATGACTGGGAACACCATGGACTTTCTTCCACTAAAAGCCTGCAAGGAGGGAGTGTATCCTTTGGCAATGGGAAAAAGGGGTACATTCTTGGAGTTGAAAAAGCCGAGAAGTCATTCACTCATTCTATTGAAAATGTGTACTATGTCAATGGCCTTAAGTATAGTGTTTTAAGTGTCTCTCAAATATGTGATATAGGAAATAAGGTGGAATTCTTGTCCAAAATATGAACAGTTACAAAGTGGTGATCTAAGTTGTCTGAAAGTTGTTGATGATGATATTGAACTATGACACAAAATACTGGGCTACACAAGTTTTTCTCTTCTGAACAAACTAATTCAGAAGGACCTGGTCCATGGTCTGCCCATGTCAAAATTCAAGGTGCAAAAGGTCTGTGATGTCTGTGCTACAGGAAAACATGTGAAGTCCTCCTTTAAGTCTAAAAGATATGTAAACACCTCAAAGCCCCTAGAGCTTCTGCATATGGATCTATGTGGCCATATAATAGTGCAAAATAGAGGAGGAAAACGATACATATTTGTAATAGTGGATGACTACTCAAGATTCACATGGACTCTATTTCTTAGAACTAAAGATGAAACTGTTGAGGTGTTTGTGGCTTTTGTGAAGAAAATCCAGGTGAAGATGGAGTCTAGAGTCACATGCATTAGATCAGATCATAGGACAAAATTTGACAATGTCAAATTTGATGAGTTCTGCAATGAAAATGGCATCACTCACAACTTCTTAGCTCCCAGAACTCCCCAGTAAAATGGAGTAGTAGAAAGGAAGAACAAAACTCTGGAAGAGATGGGAAAAACAATGCTAATCGACAGTGGAATTGCAAAGAACTTCTGGGTTAAAGCTGTCAACATTGCCTGCTACTTGGTGAACATGTGCATGATTAGATCACTTCTGAACAAAACCGCCTATGAATTGTTGAATGGAAGAAAACCCAAGCTGACTCACCTAAGAATATTTGGGTGCAAATGCTATGATCTCAATAATGGAAAGGATCAGCTTGGTAAATTCGATGCCAAGAGTGACGAAGGAATATTTCTGGGTTACTCTTCTTAAAGAAAGGCTTACAAAATATATAATAAGCGGACTCAATGTGTTGAGGAAAGTGTTCATGTTATTTTTGATGAGTCGTATCCATCCTGTGAGAAGAGTGCCGAAGAAGATCAAGATGGTGAACCCTTACTAGTCCCTGGTGAAGTCATTGACATGACAAACGGAAAGGCAGATATGATGAGTCAAGTAAAAGATCTGAGTGAAAACAATACTGCCTCATCTCTAATGGAGCCAAGTACTTCAATTACAACCACTGAAGCTGAAGAGAGAGTGGTTGATGCAATTTAGGGAACTCCACTATCACCTGAGAGGAGAACGCTGGAAAACCAGTCAAACATATCCACATCCTCTCAAAAATGAACCTCAGACGTCTAACTGGAGACACCAAAGCTCTCATCCAATGGACAACATCATTACTCCTCTATATTCCGGAGTACAAACCAGGCCAAGAGCCAAAAATTCACTTGCCTTCTCAGCTTTTCTGTCCCAGATAGAACCCAAGAATATCAAGGATACCTTGAAAGATACATGTCGCACCTCCTTTTTACCGCGCCCGCGGGGCGCGTGGGGGAGTTTTCTCCAATTGAAGGACAGTCGAAGCGGGATTTATTTAATTATTTAAGAGTCGCCACCTGGGAATTTTAAGGCGTCCCAAGTCACCAATTTCAATCCCTGAATCGAGGAGAATATGACTCTGTTTATTATTCTGCGAACCAGAAATCCTTAGTAAGGAATTTTGTTAATCCGGAAGAAGGTGTTAGGCATTTCCGAATTCCGTGGTTCTAGCACGGTCGCTTAACTGTTTCTATTATTGGCTTAATTATCTTGATTTTTATTAAATATATTGATGTTACATGATTTTTGCTACCGCTTATACTTACTGTGATTGAGGACCCTTCTTTGAATCGAATTACGCGTACGTATATTCGTGTTTTAAATTTTTTTTTTTTTTTTAAAATGCGGAATTGTGTCACGTGTACGTGTACACGATAACCTTTGGTAATATATTTATTGAACAATCATTTTTCGAAATTGTGTCGAATCAAGAATATTTGTTTTTCTTGAATAGTGAACCGTACATCTCGGGTTTTTATGAAATTGATTTAACGCCTTTGGAAAAATCCTTTTATTAAATATTCGCTCGAAATTGCGCGTACGCATAATCCGAATTATTACTTTTAAAAATATAATCAGGGTACGCGAACGTATCCCTAATTGCGCAAAATATTTGTAATGGTTTAGGGATTTTCCACAAATTGTTTATTATATTCATGTATTTCTTTTATGTGAAAATCATGAAAAACTCCTATTTAGAGGCCTATAAATTCTTTGAAAAAGAATTCGCAATCTATTAAAGGTTGCTCGTCGATTAGGATTTCCGAATATAAGTTATATTCATTCCAACTATTCAAATTCAAAGAACAGAATAAAAATATGATTAATACTATTTTTTAAACAAATATGACATATATATATATGCCAAAGAATAAATTGCATATGAAACTGAAAATAAATGATTCATAAAGGAAGGAAATATTTTCCGAGAATTTTCATTATTTACTTAATGCAAATTCTATTTCTAATTATCATTGATGTAAAGTGTGGCAATTTATGCTTGTACATCTCTTTTCATTCTCATATACTTGCTTTTAATCTAATAGGCCTAATTATTTGGTCAATTTATTTTATGAAGGTAGATAGGCATCGAATTTATAGGAAAGGAATTATTATACAAGTTAATTCAACAAAGTTACCTTACATGCAACCTAACTGTTTGGCGTAAACATTCATAACGTTTTAACGTCATGACGAGCTATACCAACTTACTTTACTCATATGATTATACCTGTCATCATACCATATAATAACTTATACCAATCTAAACAAAATCATATTTGTTACAAGATATTCTACTAATGTAACTTCTTAATCTTTACATTTAGCTAATGGTATTATGGGATGTAATCAATGGCCCATTTTTATGCCTTACTCCCTGTTTTGACGATTCACATATACCTATACCAATGAGATTTCGGAATGGCTAACATTATTACAAAACTTTATATGAATTTCAAAATAAGACAATTTAACTCATAGTTATCAAATTGAATTCACTACTAGTTAACTAACATAAAAAATATGAAATTTAAACTAATGAATTTGGACAATTGAAAAATAGAATTTCAATTCAAGCTTCATTGATGAGTCATGTTGAATCTCTTTCCAACTTAAAATTTAAAAGACATGTACCTGAAAATGAAGGTGGCAGGAATAAATTTCAGCAGTAGCAGCAGTAACAAACTCAGCCCCAAATACCAGTATTCCCACAGATTTAAACAATAATAAGATCCGAAGAAAACAGATGCACAGTACAGTTACTTTTTTAAAAGACACTTCAGATGTTAACTGAATCAGTGGAACCAAGTAAGGTTGAACAGATTCAACAAAAGAACAATATTTCAGATTTCAATTTCTTTTCAGTTTCAAATTCCCATTTTTTCTGATTTTTCTGTTTCTGCTGTTGTATATCTGTGTGTGTGTGTGTGACTGTTCTTTTTGTTCCTTTTCTGTTTCTTCTTCCTCTCCTAAAATCTCTCAAACTCTCTTCTTCTGAAAACTGATCTCTCCTTCTGGAAACTGATTTCCCTCTCTCTGAAAACTGATTTTTTCTTCTCCTCTTAAAGTCTGTTTTTTTAAACTCTCTCTCAGCTCTCTTTTCTCTGAAAAACTCCTCTTTTCCCCTCTTAAAACTCATCTCTGTCTGTCCAGCTCCTGTATTTATACAGGGCTGGTTGCACCCTTTTAATGCTGGATGGACCCTTTATCCCTTTAAAAATTAGAAAGTTTCCATTAAAAACTACTTTTTAATACTTTATATGATCCTAACCTGATTTTCAGCAGCCCCATTATCCCTTGTTTCCCATTAGTATCTTAAACTATAACCACTAACATTACATTATAATACACTAGCACTAACACCCTGTTTTTACTGTTTCATTCCCAGAAATGCCCCTGAAATCCTGATGTTATTACTGAAAAATCAGAACCTACTGCAAAACAGATTCTAAAATCTGTATAAACTTAATTATCCTTCTGATTTACAGCTATAACCAATCCTATTAACCTCCTAACACAATTGTATTTGACCAACTTTGTAAACTTGAATTCAAACTTGACATTACAGCAATATTACACTGAATTCAGAACTAACATCATAACAACATATTACTGAAATTATCATAACAATTCAGATTGGACTTAACATTGAACCAAAATCAAACACACACAGGATCATTGTCAATACTGACAATGCCCTGAAACTTTAATGTTCAGACAATAACATATATACAACACTTATTTTGACAGATTCATATAAACCAGGATGATTTAACTGACGAGTATTAGTTAAAAATGATTATCTACAATATCTGTCAACAAACAGTGCATAAATAAAAACAAATTGTTTCAATCAGTATTATTATGAATGAGAATTCATAATATAACTAATCGACGAACTTAATCGAGTCGATTGCTTACATTATAAATAGTCATAACCAACAGAAATAATTTCATATTTGACCATATAGACGGGCATGAGACAAAGATGACAGAATTAATCAAATAAAACCATGAAAAATTAACAAGCTATTAAGACAAACAACAATACACGTAGAATACACAAAAGAAAAATAGAAAAAATACCTCTGACCCTTCAAATGTATTCCGACTTGGACTCAACTTGGATTCGGACTTTGCTTGAAATCAAACAGACCTTAGTCGAAGTATTTTCCACTGAAAATACTTCGACTAAGGTCGATTAAACTTCAATCTTTTAATCAATTTGGACAAAAATCCAGAAGTTTGGTATTTCTAGGTTTCCTGAAGGTTCGATATGGGACCTAATCATTTCTGGTTAGATTCGAGGGAAACCAAGTACGACACAAGGGTGAGGGAAGCCTAGGGGTCATTCAGTGTCATTTTAAAACAGACCTGGGTAAGTTCTTGTTTGGCTCGAATCTTCAAAAGAAGATTCGAGAAGCTCGGAACTGATTCGAGCCAAACAAACAACAGATCCATACTCAGGATGACTAGGGGAAGCTATGGTGTCGATTTGGGACTGTTAGGTTTAGATCAGGTTTTCAGGCCAACCTTCGATTTAAGATTCGAAGGGTTGGGGCCTGATTCGAAGGAATCTAAGGTCATATTCGTGTAGAGGACGTTCAGGGGATCTTAGGGTGTTATTTTGGTGACCGGCGGCGTTGATGCCGCCGGGTTTTAGGCGAAGGGGAATAGGGGCGGCTAGGGTTAGGGGTTTTGGTTTGGAACGATGATGAACAGGAGCGGAGGGGGGGTGTTTAGTTAGGGGGCCGGGGTAAGGGTTATGGGTTTATATAGGGGAATGGTGGGTTGATATTGACCGTTGGATTAGGCAGGATGGACGACTGAGATCTATTCACTTAACCAAACGGTGTCGTTTGGTTTAAGTTAGGGGGACGGGTTGAACCAGGTGTTGGATCGGGTAAAGGTCTCGGGTTAGGGTGATGAAATCTTGGCCGTTGGATGGACTTAATCCAACGGCCCTTGACGAGAGGTGACCAAACGTCGTCGTTTGGTTCTGGCTTTGAATTGGACCGGACAGGCTGCTTTGGATTGGGCTGGGGGGGGGGAATTAATTCACTTGGGCCTGGATTTTAATCCAGGTCCAATTTCCTTTCACAATTTATATATATTTTCTAATTTTATTTAAATTATAAAAAATCCTAATAAAAATTATAAAACAATTTTTAACCTTACACAAAAATATTAATTACTTCATAACAATTATTTAACACATAGTCAAAACATTAATCACACAGTGGGATATTTAAAATAGAACTAACGCATATTTTTTTTTATTTTATTTAAATTATCTTTTAAAATGCATAATTATATCCTATATGCATGCAACATGTATTTTATTTTATTTTTCATTTTATCATGACAAAGTAAACATTTACGGACATAAACAAATATTTAACACCACGCAAATTCAGAAATTACACAGTAAAAGAAATTTATTTTATTTTTGATTTATTTTGGAGTAGTTTTTCGTAAGGCAAAAATCACGTGCTCACAGCTGCCCCTCTTTGTGCGGAAACTCGAAGAGTTTTCGTGCAAAGATAAAGTGAGCGGATACAAGCGATTTTTGCCCGTTCGAATACTCCGTGGGAAGCATTTTTAGAAAGATTTGACCGAACCTCTGCTTCAAAGGTTTCCTACATATCCTTGGCTATAAAGGAATCAGGTCAATGTAGTTCGGGAATTTTGGGTAGCTGGGACTACCGTGGGACTGTGATGTTACTGCTGCTTCGTGCTGTTTTTACTGCTTGCTGACCTCCTTATTACACCTTACTTTAAAGGAAATACAAAAATTAAACTAGACTATGGTACATGAATTATAAAAATCTTATCTAGATCATGCCCTTGCGTTTCTTGTTGTCTTGATATCCTGGTGACTCTTGGGCATTTGGCTTATTCCGTATTCCTTTTGGAACTCCTGTTTTTTCTTGCTGGGGATTCTGTTGGACTCCTCTGCTTTATTGATTCTAAGTGTGCTCCTTTCTCATATGAGCGGGCTTTTGATTTCAACACTTCAATTGCATTCCCTCGTTCTTCAGGTGGGTGCCTTGACTGTTTCTTTTCTTTCTTCTTCAATTCTTCATCCTCATTCTCCAGGTGGACGTCTGACTTCTTTAATTCTCATCCTCATTCTCCAGGTGGACGCCTGACTTCTTCAATTCTTCATCCTCATTCTCCAGGTGGACACCTGACTTCTTTTATTCTCATCCTCATTCTCCAGGTGGACGCCTGACGTTTTTCAATTCTCATCCTCATTCTCCAGGTGGACGCCTGACTTCTTTAATTCTCATCCTCATTCTCCAGGTGGACGCCTGACTTCTTTAATTCTCATCCTCATTCTCCAGGTGGACGCCTGACTTCTTTAATTCTCATCCTCATTCTCCAGGTGGACGCCTGACTTCTTTAATTCTCATCCTCATTCTCCAGGTGGACGCCTGACTTCTTCTTTTCTCATCCTCATTCTCCAGGTGGACGCCTGACTTCTTTAATTCTCATCCTCATTCTCCAGGTGGACGCCTGACTTCTTTAATTCTCATCCTCATTCTCCAGGTGGACGCCTGACTTCTTTAATTCTCATCCTCATTCTCCAGGTGGACGCCTGACTTCTTCAATTTCTTCATCCTCATTCTCCAGGTGGACACCTGACTTCATTAATTCTCATCCTCATTCTCCAGGTGGACGCCTGACTTCTTTAATTCTCATCCTCATTCTCCAGGTGGACGCCTGACTTCTTCTTTTCTCATCCTCATTCTCCAGGTGGACGCCTGACTTCTTTTTTTTCTCATCCTCATTCTCCAGGTGGACGCCTGACTTCTTTTTAACTTCTCCATCCTCGTTCTCCAGGTGGACGCCTGACTTCTTTAATTCTCATCCTCATTCTCCAGGTGGACGCCTGACTTCTTTAATTCTCATCAGGTATTTCCTGACACAAATATTGTATTTGCCCCTGTTTTTAAATCAAAGAAAACTTCGTTAGTTTAAAGCAGGGTGGTTGACTGGGGTATTCTTGCCGATGGTGATGCTTCTCTTCATTTCTCTTTATTGCTTTGGAATGGTTGAAAAGACTGTTTTGTCCTTGTAATTGATTCTTGACTATAGGATTCTCCTCTGTATGTTTTCCTTCGAACCCTTGTAACTGTAATCATATGTCCCTTCTGATTTTGCTGATCCACTTTTGATTTCACCTTTCCTACACTCATATCCTTTATCTCCTACCTTTCGTGGCTGTATTTTGTAACCTTGAATCTTGGTAGTATACCTTGACATTCCTTCTTATTTGTTTGGAATAAAACTTATCTCAAAGCTTTTTAGAAAGTAAGATTATTAGTAACGAAATACGCTGATTTCGACAATCATAGAATGAAAAGAAAAATCCAAGTTTGGATGACTGTTGGAAAAGGAATAAAGGACTTATCTGATTGGAATTACTGGCACCAATGATCATGGTATGCATTTCGGATTAATCAAACCAGTCTTTTAATCAATCTCCTTTCAATTGTCTCATTTTTGTTTTTTTGCCAAAATTTCTCTAACCCAACTTCATTTTTCATTTCACAGACCTGTTGGACTTGCAAAGTCTTAAAGAGTTTTCACTGATAAACTTTCCTCATTTGTTCATTTTTCACTTCCTTTTCGCCTTATGGTGCCTACGAAGGTTTTCACCAATAAGACTCTCTCATTTTACTTTTCTCTCAACTTCCGTCGCCTTATGGTGCCCGTGTGGGTTTTCCCCTATAAGACTCTCGTTTTTACTTTTTTTTCTTGTTTGTACCAGAATGTTATGAACCATCTTCATTTGCTTGACTCAGCATTTTTCTAAGATTGGTCGAAAGGTCTTTCTGGTATGGGGTTAGAAATGGAAAAGGTATTAAAAGCTAAACAGTTTTGGTATGTGTTTAAAATTACAACTCTTGGAATCTTTTCTTATTTCCAATACAATTCTTGCCCCAGTTCCTTGATTGGGGTCGCTTGATGTTTCTTTTTGTGCACATTTTATGTATATTGTGCACCCTATGACCGAGCCGTGAAGCGCCTACGTATCATTCTTTGAGGAATCAGGTCAAACGTAGTTCACCATATAATAGTGATGATTTTTTTTATTTTTTTTTAATTGATTCCAAGAGAGGGTAGGAAAGAAATAAGTATGGCTCAAAGGGGAAACAAATGGTATAGTGTTTGGATAGCAGAATAAATTGCCTTTGTCCTTCCAATCTTCGAAATAATGCTAAATACAAACACTCAAAAAGTTATGCATAATATCTCTTTACCGCGTCAGAATTGATCGACATATCTATGCATTTGCCTTCAATGTCTGTTAAGCATAGTGCACCATTCGATAATACTCTGGTCACAATGAATGGTCCTTGCCAATTCGGGGCAAATTTGCCCTTTGCTTCAACCTAATGTGGAAGAATACGTTTCAGCACATGCTGACCTACTTCAAACTTCCGAGGACGCACCTTTTTGTTGTATGCTCTTTCTATTCTTCTTTGATATAATTGACCATGGCATACTGCGGTCAATCGTTTTTCATCAATCAAGTTTAAATGTTCCAGACGGGTTTTGACCCATTCATCATCATCAATCTTTGCTTCGGCGATGATCCGAAGGGAAGGAATCTCAACTTCTGCAGGAATTACTGCTTCAGTGCCATATACCAATAAATAAGGAATGGCTCCCACTGAAGTGCGAACAGTAGTGCGGTATCCCAATAATGCAAATGGTAATTTTTCGTGCCATTGTTTTGATCCTTCTATCATTTTCCGAAGTATCTTCTTTATGTTTTTGTTGGCTGCTTCTACTGCTCCATTTGCCTTGGGCCGATATGGGGTAGAATTACGATGTGTAATCTTAAACTGTTGACATACTTCCTTCATTAAGTTGCTATTAAGATTAGCACCGTTATCTGTGATGACTACCTTCGGGATTCCGAATCGACATATGATATTTGAGTGGACAAAATCGACCACAGCTTTCTTGGTCACTGATTTGAATGTCTTGGCCTCAACCCATTTGGTAAAATAATCAATAGCTACCAGAATGAACCTGTGCCCATTGGATGCTGCCAGCTCAATTGGTCCAATCACATCCATGCCCCAGGCAACGAATGGCCATGGTGCCGACATTGTGTGCAGCTCGGATGGTGTAGAATGAATTAAATCTCCGTGTATTTGGCATTGATGACACTTTCGCACAAAACTGATACAATCTCGCTCCATGGTAAGCCAATAGTAACCGGCTCGGAGGATTTTCTTTGCCAACACATATCCACTCATGTGGGGTCCGCAAACTCCTGAATGTACTTCAGTCATGACAGCTGTAGCTTGTCTGGCATCTATGCATCTTAATAATCCAAGATCTGGTGTTCTTTTATACAAAACTCCTCCGCTTAAAAAGAATCCATTTGCTAATCGCCTAATGGTCCTCTTTTGATCTCCTGTGGCTTGTGCGGGATATATCCCTATTCTGATATACTCCTTGATGTCGTGGAACCATGGTTCACCATCAAATTCTTCTTCAACCAAATTGCAATAAGCGTGCTGATCATGGACTTGAATATGTATCGGATCTACATAAGCTTTGTCCGGATGGTGCAACATTGATGCCAGGGTAGCCAATGCATCGGCCACCTCATTATGGATTCTTGGAATATGTTGGAATTCCACTGATTGAAACCACTGACAAAGATCATGT
Source organism: Nicotiana tabacum (assembly GCF_000715075.1). NCBI lineage: Eukaryota > Viridiplantae > Streptophyta > Magnoliopsida > Solanales > Solanaceae > Nicotiana > Nicotiana tabacum. The sequence goes on from NC_134086.1 coordinate 14,107,031, forward strand.
AGACATTGTCGGTATGGTATGAGCTTCAAGTCTCGGGTTTCCCATTCTCCTTGAATTTGATGTACCAAAAGATCCGAATCTCCCATGACTAAGATTTCTCGGATACCCATGTCTGCAGCTAGCCTTAACCCCAAAATGCAAGCTTCATATTCAGCCATATTATTGGTGCAATAAAATCGCAATTGAGCCGTAACAGGATAGTGATTCCCTGTTTCAGAAATAATTACAGCTCCTATTCCGACTCCTTTCATGTTAGCGGCTCCATCAAAGAAAAGTTTCTAGCCAGGTTTTTCAATTTGTTCCACCTCGTCAATATGCATTGTTTCTTCGTCAGGAAAATAAGTCTTCAACGGCTCATATTCCTCATCGACCGGGTTTTCGGCTAAATGATCGGCCAGTGCTTGAGCCTTCATTGCAGTTCGAGTCACATAGATGATGTCGAATTCTGTGAGCAATATCTGCCACTTTGCAAGTCTTCCCGTTGGCATAGGCTTTTGAAAAATGTATTTCAATGGATCCAAACGAGAAATGAGGTAAGTAGTGTAGGATGACAAATAGTGTTTCAATTTTTGAGCTACCCATGTTAGGGCGCAACATGTCTTTTCCAGATGAGTATACTTAACCTCATAAGCTGTGAACTTCTTGCTAAGGTAGTAGATAGCCTGTTCTTTTCTGCCAGTGAGGTCATGTTGCCCCAATACACAACCAAATGAATTTTCCAAAACCGACAAGTGAAGAATCAAAGGTCTTCCTGGCTCTGGCGGGACCAACACGGGTGGGTTTGACAAGTACCCTTTTATTTTATCGAACGCTTCTTGACACTCATTGGTCCATTTGACTGCAGCATCCTTTTTTAACAATTTGAAAATTGGCTCACAGGTTGATGTAAGCTGAGCAATAAACCTGCTGATATAATTTAACCTCCCCAACAAACTTATTACTTCAGTTTTGTTTTTTGGAGGTGGCAGTTCTTGGATGGCTTTAATCTTTGACGGATCTAGCTCGATGCCTCGTCGACTGACTATGAATCCCAGCAACTTTCCGGATGGAACTCCAAATGCGCATTTGGCAGGGTTAAGCTTGAGGTTGTACCTGCGAAGTCTTAAGAAGAACTTCCTCAAACCCCCCACGTGGTTGCCTGATGTTTTGATTTTATGATCACATCATCCACGTACACCTCAATTTCCTTGTGTATCATATCATGAAACACTGTGGTCATTGCTCTCATATAGGTTGCTCCGGCGTTCTTTAGACCGAATGGCATTACCCGGTAGCAATAAGTTCCCCATGGTGTGATGAATGCCGTCTTTTCTGCATCTTCTTCATCCATTAGAATTTGATGATATCCGGCATAACAATCCACGAAAGACCCTATATCATGCTTGGCACAATTGTCGATCAAAATATGGATATTGGGTAATGGGAAATTATCCTTTGTACTTGCTTTGTTGAGATTGCGATAGTCGACGCATACTCTAATTTTGCCGTCTTTCTTTGGTACAGGAACGATATTAGCCAACCAAACAGGATATCGAGTAACTCGAATGACCTTTGCTTCCAATTGTTTGGTGATTTCTTCCTTAATTCTCACACTCATGTCAGGCTTGAATTTTCTCAGCTTCTGCTTGACAGGAGGTATTGTTGGATCGGTGGGCAATTTGTGGACCACTAAATCAGTGTTCAAGCCCGGCATGTCATCATACGACCATGCAAAAACATCTTTGAATTCTATGAGTGCTTTAATTAACTCCTCTCGGATCTTTGGTTCGAGATGGACACTTATTTTAGTTTCCCGGACATTACTCGTGTCCCCTATATTGATGTCCTCGGTATCACTCAAGTTAGGTTTGATTTTTTCCTCAAAGTGAATTAACTCTTTACTAATCTCTTCAAAAACCTCATCTTCATCATATTCTGACTCATAATCATAATATATTTCTTGAATTATTACTTCGGAACCAGATTGATTTTTAAGACTGGGCTGAAGATTCCTCATGCATGCCATATCACTAGAACCAGTGTAAAAGGAACTGTACAGAAAAGAAGAAAAAGAAAAGAAAGCTATTAGGAATGATAATAAAAAGGAAACTGCTTTTTATTGGATAATGAAAGATAACAAGGTTTTGCACACTTCAAACCAACTGTAAGATAAACTTTGGGATTACAACCTTGAAATAACCCAAACAAACTGAAAGAAAATCAAAATAAACTACCAAGACTCCTTTCGAATTGGGAGAGGAGTGGCTTTCCAATTATTGAGCTTTGTTTCTGCCCCAACGAATTGAACTTCTGCATTGCTACACCCTTCTCCGCTTTCCAACATATTCACATCACTAAATAATTTCTCGAACCTTTCAATTAATTCCTCTTCAAGATTGACCCGGGATTTAGGAATTGTTGTTATCAGGCGATTTTTAGCGCCGGTCTTGACAAAAAACTTTGACAGATGTGGGACTGGTCTTGGAAGAACCCATGTTTGGTGTTTCAGCTTCTTGGCCCTTATCACGTCATTGGCAGTGGGTATGAACCCCAAACCGAATGTTCCCCAGTTCTCGGGGAGAGATACTGGTTCTATAATTCCTTGCAAAGATAAACCCAAACCTTTGCCGGGTATAAAGCCATTCTTTAACATTTCATAAGCTACCATGACTGATGCAGAGGATATCTTTGTATTTGGAAGATATTTCCCCTCTGGAATTTTCTCTACCGACACCGTGTCGGACACTTGGTATACCCATGGTCCTTGGTCAATTTCTGTTCCCTTGACCGGTACAATGGTGCTGTTGTGAGCATTTAAACTTTCTTCTCCATGCACGACTATTTCTTGATGATCCCATTCAAACTTGACAGCCTGATGTAGTGTTGACGGGACTGCTTTAGCAGCATGGATCCATGGTCGACCCAACAACAAGTTGTAAGAAACAGATATGTCCAACACTTGGAATTCCATTGTGAATTCAACTGGCCCTATAGTTAGTTCCAACACTATGTCGCCAAATGAATCTCTGCTTCCACCGTCAAACCCTCGTACGCAGATACTATTCTTCTAGATCCTTTCCTCTTTAATTTTTAATTTGTTTAAAGTAGAGAGAGGGCATATGTTTGCACTTGACCCATTGTCAACCAATACCCGGGTTACTACGGAGTTTTCACATTTCACGGTGAGGTAAAGAGCTCTGTTGTGCTCGGTACCTTCCACATGCAATTCATCATCAGCAAATGTAATTCTGTTTGTCTCAAAGATTCTGTTGGCTATTTTTCCCAAATGATTTACAGAGATCTTTTCAGGAACATGAGCCTCATTCAGGATTTTCATCAAAGCCAGACGGTGCTCCTCTGAATGTATCAGTAATGACAACAATGAAATTTGAGCGGGGGTTTTCTTTAATTTATCCACAACAGAATAATCATGGAGTTTCATTTTTCTTAAAAACTCCTCCGCCTCTTCTTCCATCACAGCTCTCTTTGTTGGCATTGGATTGTTTTTGGTTTTTCTCAACTCTTCGGGAGTAAAACATCTCCCCGAACGTGTCAAGCCTTTCACCTCACACACTTCTTCCTTGATTTCTTTGCCTTTGTACATTACAGTCACCCGTTCATAGTTCCATGGGATGGCTTTGTTGTTGATGATCGGCAGCTGGATTACAGGTGCAATAATAACCCGATCTGTACGTGCTCCTTCCACGAATATAATGAGTTTGTTAGCAACCCCTGGTACTATCACTTTCGGCCTTTCTTGTTTTGCGGCAACTTTGCTCAATGATCCCTCCTTGATTATCATAGACGGTTCATCACCATTTTTGTTCTGCTTAGACACCGGCTTCTCCTCCATTAACTGCTTATCTGGCTTGATTTCATGAGTCTTGATCATCATGACAGTTTGTGACGGCTTCTTTGTCTCTCCATCAGCTTGTATGATTTCTATCATGTTAGCCTCTTGATGGGCTGGCATTGGATTTCTGTTGATATTTGGAGCTTCGGGGGTTTGAACCTCAATTTTATTAGTATCAATCAGCTCTTGTATTGCATTTTTTAAATGCCAACATTTCTCCGTATCATGGCCTGGTGCACCGGAGCAGTATTCATAGCTGATGGTGTAATCCAGACTCTTTGGTGGAGGATTGGGTAGTTTGGATTGTATTGGTCTCAGCATGTCTAACTGTCTCAGCCTGTGGAACAGACTAGTGTAAGACTCTCCCAATGGAGTGTAAGTTTTCTTTTTCTGTTCCCTTTCTCCCCTGAATGCTGGCCTAGGCCTGAAACCTGGTCCGGGATAGGCTCGTGGGTAAGTATTTGGTGTGACAGGAGCACGCCAATTGGTGTGAACAGGTGGCTGATTGTATGCTTGAGCATGGTTAATGGCAAAATGAGGCTCTGAAGGGTGATAGTAGTGTTGGGACGAATCATGCTGGCAAGCTGATTGGCGAGGTCGTTGTTGATTATAGTAAAGCGGTGAACCTCTGGGTCCCGGCCAAATTCCTGAATCAACTACGGCTGCTTCCTCCCTCTTCTTTCTTCCGATTCCTCCTACCCCGCCTTGAATAGCTTGAGTAGTTGCCTTAATTGCTGAATAGCTCATGATTTTATTTGTCTTGAGGCCTTCTTCCACCATACCTCCCATCTTTACTACCTCGTTGAATGATTTTCCAATCGCTGAAACCAAGTGGGCATAGTAAGTTGGTTCCAAGGCTTGGAGGAAGTAGTCTACCATTTCGCTCTCCTTCATAGGAGGATCCACTCTTGATGCCTGTTCTCTCCACCGAAAACCATACTCTCTGAAACTTTCATTGTGTTTCTTCTCAAATTTGGTCAAAGATAATCGATCTGGATGATTTCCAGATTGTATTGGAAATGGTATGCGAATGCCTGTGCCAGGTCATCCCAGGTGTACCATCTTCCATGGTCCTGGCGTGTATACCACTCCAAAGCTGATCCGCTTAGACTTTGACTGAAGTAAGCCATCAATAATTCATCCTTTCCTCCAGCTCCTCGCATCTTGCTACAGAAACCCCTTAAGTGGGCTACTGGGTCGCCGTGCCCGCTGTATAGGTCAAATTTGGGCATCTTGAAGCCAACTGGCAATTGCACATTAGGGAATAAGCATAAATCTTTGTATGCTACACTGACTTGCCCACCTAATCCCCGCATGTCTCGGAACGATTGTTCTAGACTTTTGACCTTCCTGAACATCTCTTCTTGTTCAACATTTTTGGCTGGCTTGTCAATTTCGGTTGGGAGATCAAACCGATGAGCAGTTGAATTGATTTCGGAGGCTTTGAAGGTGGGCTCCGGGGGTAATATTGGTTGTCCTGGGCCTGGAATGTAGGCTCGCTAGGAGATTTGTGAAATGTAGCAGGGGGAGGTGCTACGAAAACAGGAGTCATAGGTGGAGGAAAGTACGGAACTGGTTTTGGAGGTGGAGACTGTGGTGTCTGAGATGTGGTGCCTCGGTAGTGCTGATAAATGGGGAAACTTGGGGATAATTCAGTGGTGATATTATCCTGAGTTTGGGTCATTGATGGAGCAGGGTTATTTGGGTAAGATGGGGGTAACTGTCCTGTAGACCAAGCTTGGTACATCTCAGCCATTTGCTGCTTGAGCTTAAACATCCCTTCTTTCATTTTCCCGACATCCATCCCTTCTATCTCCATACCTGTGTCAACATTTGGGATAGACATACTTTAGGGTATTGGTCCTTTTGATCTTGTGTGATAGTGATAATATGCCAGTATACTCTTTAGAGAAACTAACTGCTTGAATTCTGAAAATGAACAAACTTGTTAGTTGTGAGAGTTTAACACATATATAATCGCACGTTGAGATGCAATGCTTTTAGACAAATAATCCCTTTCTATTATGCATTTGCTCGGCTGCTTGTGTCGTCCCAGCCTTCTTGAAATTTTTATTGTTATTCATTTTTATTTATTATATATATCTTTTATCGTGGTGGTCGAATCTGAGAGATTGCCTACGTATCATGCTCTTACATGAACCAGACCTTGCGTAGTTCGGACCAAAGGCAATCACTTTTATTTATTACACAAAGATGGAATTACATTTGAAAACTTTAAGAACATGGCTTGAAAACACACACTTAAATAAAAGATACAATTCTTAACATCTCACAACGTTCCCCACTTTCCACTTTTGTTTGTCAAATATTGGATTATCTGCTCAATGTGGGGCTTGACCCGGATGGCCTCCCAGCGTTCGATACATCCTTTCCAACTCCATTGCTAGATGACGAGCAAAAGTGGGCGCATGCTCTGTAAACCTTTCATAATCCATTCCTTGGCAGTTTACATAACTTTGAGATGTGAAGACTGCCAGGTCGTGGATTTGTGCCCTGAAACCTTGGAGACGTTGGTCTTGGTCTTGCAATTGCTGCTGACGAGTGGTGGCTATATCTCTGACACGGTTTTCACGATCCAGAGCTGATTCTAACAGAGCTCGGAGTCTGGCCTGCTCTAATCTTGCTTGCGATCTTTCCCTGTCGAGGTCTGCTTGTTGATGCTCTCTTTTGCATCTTCTTGCCTCTTCTAATTGTGCACGAAGCTGGTCTTCTGATCGCATCCAATAGTCTTTTTCCTTCTTGAATTGAGCCTTGTCTTTTTCGGATTGCCTATCTTGGCATTCCTTGTTAGATCTGGCTTCTTCGTTTAATTGTTGGATCCTTTCTTTCTTTTGCCTTGCTCAATTCCCTTTCGTTTTCCGCAAGAATGGAATCATAATCTTGCATTCTGTCAAAGAGATTAGCGATGGTTTTTTGATCCTTCCAGCTCCTCTTTGGCGTTTCAGAAACTCTTTTCATTTTTTTGGAATCGAGCATGAAGATTTTCATTCTCATAAGCTAGACTCTTTTTCTCGCCTTCGGCTTCTTGTGCTTGCAAATCTTTCTCCAAACTGAGGCTTCTTAGATTTTATTTTAGGGCATGGATAGTTGCTTTGTACCCTTTCTCTTTTTCTCCCCAGATCAACCGCTCTTGGATTTTGTCATTGAAGTTTTGAATATGGGGTCTTTTTGTTGGCCTTTTTAGCTCAGGTTCTGGTACATCATCCACGCGAGACCGCTTTTCGAACCACCTTGCATATCCAGGATTTATCTCACCCTTGGTAGTGTCTAGGACTTGAGTATCACTTTTCAAGTATCGGCACCCATTCCACATCTGTTGAAGTAGAGCTTCGGGAATAGTGGCTTCTGGGTGTAATTCGATTACTTGCATACTCAAATCTTCATCATCAGGAACTATTTGATATCTCCCTAGTTGCCTTAGGACTCTTAGTGGTGCATACGGCTGAATGCTTCTCAATTCCAATAGCAGTAGATAACTATTTGAGGTTGACATATGTATTGCTTCCCTCATCGGGAGCCATCCCAGGGTCCATTCAATTTGGTTTGCCGTTAAAGCCTTTAGATGAGATACCCATGCTTCTATCCCTTCTGGAGCTTGATAATTTTTTGTTCTTTCCTCATAGCTCTCAATGCAATTAGCTTTGTTTGACCCATACTGTATGATCTTGGGCTGTTGTTGGAGATGTTCAATCACCCACATTTGCAACAAAATTTTGCATCCTTCGAAGACTTTTGCTCCTGATTTGCATAAAGTCAAAGCCCGATAAATATCTGATAAAATGATGGGGACAAGGGTGTGATTTTCTTTAGTGGTGAGGATTTGCACAACTTTTGTGGTGCGAATATCAATTGTTCGCTCTTTATTTGGGAAGACCATGACTCCTAGAAAAGCCACCATGAAAGCAAATCGACGGTGAATCTGCCAAGTGTCTTTGTTTTGCTTATTAGTAAGGCCTTTCTCATGAATTTCAAACCCATCTGACTTTCCGAACCTTGAATACAAAAAGTTGAAGGAACAACATCCATTGATGACATTGCTTTTCCTGATTTGACTGCTGATGTTCAAAAGACCGAAGAATCGATGTACTGAAGGAGCCTTTGTGAATATCAAGCTTTGCTTTCTTAAACTTCCGTCAAAACCAGCATAGCCAGCTATCTCCTCTAATGTAGGAGTAAGCTCGAAGTCAGAGAAACGAAAAACATTGTGAACAGGATCCCAGAAAGTTACTAACGCCGCAATCAGATCATCACGGGGTTTAACTTTCATAATGTCCGTGAGATTTCCCAAATGCTTGACGACCCATTTCTGACCGTCTTCGCCTAAATCATACCACCACATTTGAAGCTGACATAGAAATTCCTCTGTACTTGTGGATGAGGGGCTTTGTGTGGTGCTCATTTTGTATCTGAAATTTAATTTTAATAAAGTCAAAATTCATTTTGGGAAATTTATACTAAAAATTATTTTCGAATTTTTTTTTTTATTAAATATCTTTATTTCAAAATTTAAAACTATATTTTCTCGAAATTTTTTAAACAACCCATTTCATTCCTTTCTTCTTACCATGATTTTATTTAAGCTGGTCAACAAGCATGTTCGAGGAAAATGAATGCACAAGTAACAAATAGGATGCATCATGATGGTCTTTTAATTTTGGGTTCACCTGTCCTAGACAGACCCAACCCCTGTGTTGAGTCTCCAAGGCCAAATGCATATGATGCAAATATTCGTTCCTACTAGGGATCCGGTACATGGCTGAGTTATTCTAAGTGTAAAACCTTAGGTTGATTATTCTAAACCTGGCTTACCCAAACGGACAGTTTGAGCCGAAGCGGGGGCAACGTACCGGGAGCACGAAAGTCTGCCCGGCCTAGTTACTTGTCCCAACTCCGTCTTATTTGGTACGACTCTAACAGAAAGGTGGGTCACGCGCACGTGTACACCATAAATTCAGAAGACTCAGAAATAAGGGGGTTTCGTAGCAGTTGTATATATTCACAATTCAAATAATATTAAAGCGGTAAAAAAAACATTTAGCATATTAGCATATAAACAGTTGAAAATCATATAGTAAATAAAGCCAATTAACACAGATATTTAAGCTCGAATTCTTTAAACCCTGAACCAATGGTTCTGGGTTACAACAACACTTTTTTCCCCAGCAGAGTCGCCAGAGCTGTCGCACCTCCTTTTTACCGCGCCCGCGGGGCGCGTGGGGGAGTTTTCTCCAATTGAAGGACAGTCGAAGCGGGATTTATTTAATTATTTAAGAGTCGCCACCTGGGAATTTTAAGGTGTCCTAAGTCACCAATCCCTGAATCGAGGAGAATATGACTCTGTTTATTATTCTGCGAACCAGAAATCCTGAGTAAGGAATTCTGTTAATCCGGAAGAAGGTGTTAGGCATTTCCGAATTCCGTGGTTCTAGCACGGTCGCTTAACTGTTTCTATTATTGGCTTAATTATCTTGATTTTTATTAAATATATTGATGTTACATGATTTTTGCTACCGCTTATACTTACTGTGATTGAGGACCCTTCTTTGAATCGAATTACGCGTACGTATATTCGTGTTTTAAAATTTTTTTATTTTTTTTTTAAAAAAAATGCGAAATTGTGTCACGTGTACGTGTACACGATAACCTTTGGTAATATATTTATTGAACAATCATTTTTCGAAATTGTGTCGAATCAAGAATATTTGTTTTTCTTGAATAGTGAACCGTACATCTCGGGTTTTTATGAAATTGATTTAACGCCTTTGGAAAAATCCTTTTATTAAATATTCGCTCGAAATTGCGCGTACGCATAATCCGAATTATTACTTTTAAAAATATAATCAGGGTACGCGAACGTATCCCTAATTGCGCAAAATATTTGTAATGGTTTAGGGATTTTCCACAAATTGTTTATTATATTCATGTATTTCTTTTATGTGAAAATCATGAAAAACTCCTATTTAGAGGCCTATAAATTCTTTGAAAAAGAATTCGCAATCTATTAAAGGTTGCTCGTCGATTAGGATTTCCGAATATAAGTTATATTCATTCCAACTATTCAAATTCAAAGAACAGAATAAAAATATGATTAATACTATTTTTTAAACAAATATGACATATATATATATATATATATGTGACATATATATATATATATATATATATATGCCAAAGAATAAATTGCATATGAAACTGAAAATAAATGATTCATAAAGGAAGGAAATATTTTCCGAGAATTTTCATTATTTACTTAATGCAAATTCTATTTCTAATTATCATTGATGTAAAGTGTGGCAATTTATGCTTGTACATCTCTTTTCATTCTCATATACTTGCTTTTAATCTAATAGGCCTAATTATTTGGTCAATTTGTTTTATGAAGGTAGATAGGCATCGAATTTATAGGAAAGGAATTATTATACAAGTTAATTCAACAAAGTTACCTTACATGCAACCTAACTGTTTGGCGTAAACATTCATAACGTTTTAACGTCATGATGAGCTATACCAACTTACTTTACTCATATGATTATACCTGTCATCATACCATATAATAACTTATACCAATCTAAACAAAATCATATTTGTTACAAGATATTCTACTAATGTAACTTCTTAATCTTTACATTTAGCTAATGGTATTATGGGATGTAATCAATGGCCCATTTTTATGCCTTACTCCCTGTTTTGACGATTCACATATACCTATACCAATGAGATTTCGGAATGGCTAACATTATTACAAAACTTTATATGAATTTCAAAATAAGACAATTTAACTCATAGCTATCAAATTGAATTCACTACTAGTTAACTAACATAAAAAATATGAAATTTAAACTAATGAATTTGGACAATTGAAAAATAGAATTTCAATTCAAGCTTCATTGATGAGTCATGTTGAATCTCTTTCCAACTTAAAATTTAAAAGACATGTACCTGAAAATGAAGGTGGCAGGAATAAATTTCAGCAGTAGCAGCAGTAACAAACTCAGCCCCAAATACCAGTATTCCCACAGATTTAAACAATAATAAGATCTGAAGAAAACAGATGCACAGTACAGTTACTTTTTTAAAAGACACTTCAGATGTTAACTGAATCAGTGGAACCAAGTAAGGTTGAACAGATTCAACAAAAGAACAATATTTCAGATTTCAATTTCTTTTCAGTTTCAAATTCCCATTTTTTCTGATTTTTTTGTTTCTGCTGCTGTATATCTGTGTGTGTGTGTGACTGTTCTTTTTGTTCCTTTTCTGTTTCTTCTTCCTCTCCTAAAATCTCTCAAACTCTCTTCTTCTGAAAACTGATCTCTCCTTCTGGAAACTAATTTCCCTCTCTGAAAACTGATTTTTTCTTCTCCTCTTAAAGTCTGTTTTTTTAAACTCTCTCTCAGCTCTCTTTTCTCTGAAAAACTCCTCTTTTCCCCTCTTAAAACTCATCCCTTTCTGTCTGTCCAACTCCTGTATTTATACAGGGCTGGTTGCACCCTTTTAATGCTGGATGGACCCTTTATCCCTTTAAAAATTAGAAAGTTTCCATTAAAAACTACTTTTTAATACTTTATATGATCCTAACCTGATTTTCAGCAGCCCCATTATCCCTTGTTTCCCATTAGTATCTTAAACTATAGCCACTAACATTACATTATAATACACTAGCACTAACACCCTGTTTTTACTGTTTCATTCCCAGAAATGCCCCTGAAATCCTGATGTTATTACTGAAAAATCAGAACCTACTGCAAAACAGATTCTAAAATCTGTATAAACTTAATTATCCTTCTGATTTACAGCTATAACCAATCATATTAACCTCCTAACACAATTGTATTTGACCAACTTTGTAAACTTGAATTCAAACTTGACATTACAGCAATATTACACTGAATTCAGAACTAACATCATAACAACATATTACTGAAATTATCATAACTATTCAGATTGGACTTAACATTGAACCAAAATCAAACACACACAGGATCATTGTCAATACTGACAATGCCCTGAAACTTTAATGTTCAGACAATAACATATATACAACACTTATTTTGACAGATTCATATAAACCAGGATGATTTAACTGACGAGTATTAGTTAAAAATGATTATCTACAATATCTGTCAACAAACAGTGCATAAATAAAAACAAATTGTTTCAATCAGTATTATTATGAATGAGAATTCATAATATAACTAATCGACGAACTTAATCGAGTCGATTGCTTACATTATAAATAGTCATAACCAACAGAAATAATTTCATATTTGACCATATAGACGGGCATGAGACAAAGATGACAGAATTAATCAAATAAAACCATGAAAAATTAACAAGCTATTAAGACAAACAACAATACACGTAGAATACACAAAAGAAAAATAGAAAAAATACCTCTGACCCTTCAAATGTATTCCGACTTGGACTCAACTTGGATTCGGACTTTGCTTGAAATCAAACAGACCTTAGTCGAAGTATTTTCCACTGAAAATACTTCGACTAAGGTCGATTAAACTTCAATCTTTTAATCAAGGGTGAGGGAAGCCTAGGGGTCATTCGGTGTCATTTTAAAACAGATCTGGGTAAGTTCTTGTTTGGCTCGAATCTTCAAAAGAAGATTCGAGAAGCTCGGCACTGATTCGAGCCAAACAAACAACAGATCTATACTCAGGATGACTAGGGGAAGCTATGGTGTCGATTTGGGACTGTTAGGTTTAGATCAGGTTTTCAGGCCAACCTTCGATTTAAGATTCGAAGGGTTGGGGCCTGATTCGAAGGAATCTAAGGTCATATTCGTGTAGAGGACGTTCAGGGGATCTTAGGGTGTTATTTTGGTGACCGGCGGCGTTGATGCCGTCGGGTTTCAGGCGAAGGGGAATAGGGGCGGCTAGGGTTAGGGGTTTTGGTTTGGAACGATGATGAACAGGAGCGGAGGGGGGGTGTTTAGTTAGGGGGCCGGGGTAAGGGTTATGGGTTTATATAGGGGAATGGTGGGTGGATATTGACCGTTGGATTAGGCAGGATGGACGACTGAGATCTATTCACTTAACCAAACGGTGTCGTTTGGTTTAAGTTAGGGGACGGGTTGAACCGGGTGTTGGATCGGGTAAAGGTCTCGGGTTAGGGTGATGAAATCTTGGCCGTTGGATGGACTTAATCCAACGGCCCTTGACGAGAGGTGACCAAACGTCGTCGTTTGGTTCTGGCTTTGAATTGGACCGGACAGGCTGCTTTGGATTGGGCTGGGGGGGAATTAATTCACTTGGGCCTGGATTTTAATCCAGGTCCAATTTCCTTTCACAATTTATATATATTTTCTAATTTTATTTAAATTATAAAAAATCCTAATAAAAATTATAAAACAATTTTTAACCTTACACAAAAATATTAATTACTTCATAACAATTATTTAACACATAGTCAAAACATTAATCACACAGTGGGATATTTAAAATAGAACTAACGCATATTTTTTTTATTTTATTTAAATTATCTTTTAAAATGCATAATTATATCCTATATGCATCCAACATGTATTTTATTTTATTTTTCATTTTATCATGACAAAGTAAACATTTACGGACATAAACAAATATTTAACACCACGCAAATTCAGAAATTACACAGTAAAAGAAATTTATTTTATTTTTGATTTATTTTGGAGTAGTTTTTCGTAAGGCAAAAATCACGTGCTCACAATACAGACTGGATTGCATCCATGCAAGACGAGTTACATCAGTTTAAAAGGAACAATATTTGGCACCTGGTATCCAGACCCTCAGATCGAACCATTATAAGAACCATGTGGGTATTCAGAAACAAGCTTGATGAACATAGAATTACCACAAGGAACAAGGTCAAGCTAATGGTTCAAGGCTACAATCAAGAAGAAAGGATTGACTATGATGAAACGTTTACTCCGGTCGCTCGCATGGAAGCTATTAGAATTCTAATCGCTTTTGCATCTCATATGAATTCACCTTGTTCCAAATGGATGCCAAAAATGCATTTTTGAATGGACTTCTTAAGGAAGAAGTCTATGTGAAGCAACCTTCGGGGTTTGAATGTCATGAACACCCCTAATATGTTTTTAAACTGGACAAAGCATTGTACGGGCTGAAGTAGGCTCCTCGATCTTGGTATGAAAGGCTGTCAAAGTTCCTCTTAGAAAATGGCTTTAAAAGAGGAAAAATTGACAACACCGTATTTCTAAAGAAACGGGGAAGGAACCTGCTCATTGTTCAGGTCTATGTTGATGATATCATTTTTGGGGCAACAGCTGATTCTCTGTGTGAGGAATTTGCAAAACTCATGGGAAGTGAGTTTGAAATGTGTATGATGGGGGAACTAAACTTCTTTTTGGGTCTTCAAGTAAAACAGTCCCCAAAGGGTACATCCATTTGTCAGCAAAAATACATCAGGGATCTCTTGAAGAGGTTTGACATGGAAGCATCAAAAGTGATAGACACTCCCATTGGTACGGCCATTCGACTGGACATGGATGAAGCAGGGTCTCCTGTGAATCAAACCATGTATAGAGGCATTATGGGTCTTTTCTCTATCTTACTGCCAGTAGACCTGATATTGTCTTCAGTGTGGGGCTATGCGCAAGGTTTCAATCAAATTCCAAGGAATCTCATTTAAAGGCAGCCAAAAGAATTCTAAGATATCTTAAAGGAACACAGGACCTGGTCCTTTATTATCCCATAGGTGACAGTTTTAACCTCATTGGATATGCTGATGCAGACTATGCAGGTTATCTTGTAGACGGGAAGAGCACTTCTGGAATGGCTCATTTCCTAGGTTCATGTCTCATCTCTTGGAGCACAAGGAAGCAAAACTCAGTGGCTCTTTCAACAGCTGAGGCTGAATATGTAGCTGCAGCATCTTGCTATGCACAACTTTTGTGGATCAAGCAGCAACTGGAGGACTTTGGGGTACCCACTGAGAGTGTACCCCTTCTATGTGATAACACAAGTGCACTCAACATGGCAAATAATCCAGTTCAACACAAACGGACCAAACATATTGATGTGAGGCATCACTTTCTGAGGGACAATGTGGAGAAAGGATTGATATGCATGAAGTTCTGTAGCACAAAAGATTAAATTGCAGACATCTTTACCAAGGCATTAAGTAGGGAATATTTTGAAAGAAACAGAGTGAAGTTGGGGATTTTAAAGCCCAATTGAGAACTTGATTCCCCATTATTTGGCTATGAAAATCACCTTCAAGAAAAAATTGGCTAAAGTATTTTCTGGCCCTGTCTAACTCACTTCAATACCGTTGTAGGTAAACATGCAAGATGAGTATAGAAGGTGTAGATGTAGTGCATGGATGATAAACGAGGATTAATATTTTCAAATAACAGGTCAAGAACCTGGTTCTTGTACCAAAGGTTAATAGTTTTGTGCATCCTTTAATACACGTCTTAAAATTGTACAAAATACAATTGCCATGTCATTCAACTTTTTAGATCCTATTGTCACGTCTCTTCACTTCAAATCGTTCCATCTCCCTCTGAAATGTTGCATTTCTCCACAACCAACTGCCGTTTCAGAACCAGTGCCTATTCCTTTCTCTTCATAATTATCCTCTCATCATAAAAACCCTTTTCTGTTCTCCCTAACCATAAGTCCTCCATTAGAACTTCCCAAAGCATTTTCACACCATTTTTTCAATGGCTGAGACAAACTCCGACCTCTCCGCCTCAGTCGTACCTGCTACTGATAAACCCATGGAGACTTTCGTCTCTACTGAGCCCTCCTTACCCACTCTTACCCTTCCCTCTAAAATCACACCTCGCCTAGATTCTCCATCTCTCTATATTTCTGAAACCCCTAAAATTGTTGATTTGTTCTCTCCATCCTCTAAGAATCCCACCAGTCAAAGACCAAGTGGATAACAAGGTCAAAATCCTAATGTCACAGAGGGTTCTGCCAATGTTGCTACCAATTCTGTGGTGGCAGTAGTGCCAATTGAGGAAAAGAATGTTGTAACCGTATTTGTGGTGTGTGCTGATGGTGTAATGCATGAGATCATCTCTCAAAAAAATGAGGTACAAGGTGTGGGGAATGAAGGGGCCATTGTAACTTCTGAAGGCACTGCACTAGCAGAAGCTACTAGGCCCTCACATAAGGAACTTGATCCCTCTTCGGAGAACCCTGGTCAGGATTCTCATGACTAGGACAATTCTGCTCCTGCATTCTTTGTTGTGCCTTTGGACATAAAGGTACCTAAGATGAGGTCCAGTGATAAGGAGGATCTAGATAACGTGGCTTATGATGCATTCATAGTTAAACGAAGAGTTATATCCACTCCTAAGCCCTCCACCAAACGACCTACTACCAGATTGCAAGCTAAGGAGGCCTACGACTCTTCCCTTCAAAAGAGCAGAAAAAGTAGTAAAAAGCAAAGGAGGAAGCTGGTGATAGATGGTGTGCCCGTAAGTGATAAAGAGATTCTTATGGTAGAGGTGGAAGAGGAAACCCCAGATAAATCTGGTTCACTAGCTAGACGGTCTCAGAAAAAGAAGCAACCTGCTTCAATAGATAATGGGTCAATCTCTAGCTCCAAGTTGAAGGAGGTGGTGAGTGAGTTCTTGACGTCTAATGAGAATATGTTGGTCAAATCCAAGGGAAAAGGGAAATTAAGTGGTGAGAAGTCCGGCAAACACAAGTCTGAAATTGTTCAGGAACCTGGTTGTGTAAAGAGGATGAAAAGTGGAGTCAGCCTTGGCTCAGAACGTCTGAGGCACCAAAAGGTTCTGCTGGGTCGTACTTTTGACCCAGCAATCTCTGAGATGGCTGGTATGCGACAAATTCTAGAAATGGTCGAATTTCAACGATGGGCGCATCTATTCCAAATGGATGCACCTAAGGTATATGAGGATGAGGTACAAAGCTTCTTTGCTAGCCTCTTTCCCGTTGAGACTGACCATATCTGTGCTGTGGTGAATTGAATGGACATCGTGTTTGATGTAAAGTTGCTTGGAGAGATTCTTAAAGTTCCTACAACTGGTGTGTCCAGTGTAAAGGCTGTGTGTCAGTTTAACTTCAGAAATGTTGTGGTAAAAGACAATGCAAACCAGAATGGGGACCAGATCCATAAGAAAGTGCTACTCCCTGTCTATCAGCTGCTGTTCGAATTGGTTAACAAAGTTCTCTTGCCTCGAGCTGAGAGGAGGCCAGTGACTTCTAAGTATGGCCTGTTCTTGATGGAGCAACTGAATAGCTTTACTCTTGTGAGTCTGCCTGCTATTATGATTGAACACATACAAAAGGTTGCCACCTTCAAAGATGGTAATCATGGCCTTCCCTACGGGTTCTTACTTACGCGAGTGTTTAAATTCTTTAAAGTGCCACTGGGGATAGGCAAGGTGGGGACTAAGAAGCAGACTTTCTCATAGACAACTTTGGAAGAATGCGAGTGTATAAAAAAGAATGGAGTGGGGGTAGGAAGTACATCAACCGTCTCACAGCTTATTAATGCTCAGAACAGTGCAGTTGAGGAAATTCGTCGGTTGAAGGCCAGGAATGCTGTCCTGGAAGGTCAGCAAGCCCAAAAGGGTTCCGGCGTCACATGATGAAGTAGCTCGTTTGACAAAGGAGAATATTGATCTCAGGAATCAAGTAGAGAACCTGAAAGCAGAACTGCTCAATGAGCAAAAGTCGGCCAATGCCCGAATAGACCTTGTTCTCCAAACACTTACTGTAGCTTCCAAGCCCTTTACTCCTAGTGCCCCCTAAGTACCCCTTCAGTGACCAGTTTCTGGAAATGTTTTTTTAAAGTTTTTTTTGTTTGGCAGATGTTTTGTTTTCTTTTTTTGATGTGGTTGGATGAGAAAGTGTTGTTCCCGTCTTAACAGTCCAATGTTGCCTTTGCTTAAAAAGCAAAGGCATATAAAATTTTCGTCACTATCAAATCTATCCTATTTTATTATCTCAATGCTTAATTTCTATGTTTCTCTTCTCTATCATGTTGTGTGCACATATGTGGCATGATTTAGCTCGGCTAGACTTCTTTATGTTGTTTATCTGTTTGTGCCTTTTTAATGATGCCAAAAGGGGAAATAAAGTTAGGGGGAACTAATTGTGAAACTTATCTCCTGTTACTTAATCTGGTTCTCAAAACTGTGTAGCAGTTAAAAATGAGAAATAAGGAAGGCATAAAGTTAGGGGGAACTAATTGTGAAACTTGTGTTCTCCTGTTACTTAATCTGGTTCTCACTGCTCAAAATCCACTTTATCAATGTTAAGTTTGTCATCATCAAAAAAGGGGAAATTTATAGGTTTTAAATGTCCTTGCCTTATGTTTTGATGATCTAACAAACTTACTGTTAAGAACCAGATAAGGAACCTAACCTACTTAGACTATACTGCAAGTTTAACGGATTCCAGCTAAATATGAACTGCTACAGCTTCAAGAGCTAGGAAACCAAACAAGGACCTAATACCCTTGTGATTCCCTCATAGCAATACAAAGTCAATGGGACACAGCTGGAAACGAAGTGACCGCCTGCACTATTTCTGCCACACTGCATTGTTTCCAGCGCCCACTTATTCCTTAACCAACTAAAGTGCTCACATCATTTCAAGTGATGTGATCAAGGTGTACCAACAATGAGTTTATATTAAAACATCACTTGAATGTTTCAGTTTCTCATTCAAGCCTTTTGCAAAAAAAGAGAAATCAATTCTCACGAGCTTGAAGAACAAAGTTGAACGCTACTACAGACCAGTTTCTTAAGTCAGTATCTTGTTGTCCTTAGTTGAGTTGTAACTTTGTTGTTGTACTTATTATATTTCCTAAATTGCTTAGCTAGAAGCGTTGATTAGGAATATTTTTGTAAAATTCGTAAACTCTTTGAGTTTATGTTGTGACTAGGTCTAGTTATAAGCAAAAGCCTTTTTTAACTATAGAGTGACAAAGTGGCTTGTGGAGAGAGCATCATAAGTTAGTGAAAGTCTTTGTAACTAGGGAGTCACAAAGTGGCTTGTGGTAAGAGTACCACAAGTTAGTTGAGTTGAATTATTTGTAATGGAGTCATTACAAAGTGGCTCGTAATAAGTTTTTACAAGTTAGTGAAGTTGAAAGCCTACAGGTGTAGGTCGTGGTTTTTGGTTCCCTTGTGTGAGATTTTTTCACGTAAAAATCCCTTGTCTTATTTACTTACAGTTTATTAGCATTCTCAACAGAATCTCGTAGAGGACCAGGTACTCTACTGTTTGGTGGACTCATACAAACTAACATAATGCAAGCGGTCTCCCACCGAATGGAATGTACGCAAGGCTGCCCATACTCACTGACTTCCTACTCAAAGCATCTACGTCGACGCACAAGTGGTAGGCTAATACTTGTCCCAAAAAATTTCTCCCTAAATATGACTCTCAAATCTTATGACTACAGTGTGGATGCTAGCGAATGAGAATGAAATATCCTTCACTTATATTAGTCCAAAAAAATTTCTCTAAGAAATTAAAAGGATTAGCCAAATATGAAAGAATTTTTATTTTTATTTTTTTATATAAAAGGTAAAATCGATTATGATAAGTATGTTACCTTTTTTTAAGAGATAGAAAAATCAAATATGATAAGAAAATCAGGATAAACACCTCACATTCATAAGTTAAAAGTTAACAATAGGGTTATCAACTATTTGGAAAATTATTCAAGTACTATATAACAAGAAAAAGAATAGACAAACCTTTTGTTATAAACAGAACATGTTGGACCAAGTAAAGGTGAAGTTTTGAAGACTGACAAAAGAACTCAGTCATGGACTAGGTCCATCTTGTGAAGCACAGTCATGATCAACCCAAACATGTGGGATGCATGTGAAGGAGATAAATCTAACTTATCAGAAGTAATATCTCCTGATCTGATCGAAAAGGTTGCACATTGGATAAGGAGAGAAAGACTCCTTACATGAAGAGAACACGGTTTAGGAAGAAGATAGTGTTAGTATATGAGATCAACTAGAACTCTTCTACCATAGAAGAGTAGCGTCTGTATCCCAGTCAATCTCTAATTACTAACCCATTAAATATCAGTGTTGTTCTCTTTTACAGGTAATGCACATAAGTAGAAGTTAAACGTAAATTGAGAGCAAAAGAGCAAGACAATTTTGCAAGCAATTTATGTGTGATTCAAGCATGCAATCCTGAAGCTACTTGAACAAGATAAAAGAACCAGTTCCAAGTGTCTATCTTTTATTCTAGTTCAATTATAGTAGGTGATTTCACATTGTACCCTTCAACTTTTATATAAGTAAGTGTATTAGGTATCTAGAGTGTTCAAGTTAGAGTTAACTTGAAGTTGTCGCATCAGTTGAGGCTGTGTACCACAACGGGATTAGAGTCAATCCTAGGTTTACAAAAGAGTTTTTGTAAATGCAGTTTATGGCTCAGTGATTTAGTGGAAGTTTGGGAAAATCCTACTGGGTAGTAGGTCGTGTTTTTTTCATCTTTTGAGCCAGGTTTTTCCATGAAAAAATCTCTATGTTTTTTATTTTCTTTGCTTATTATTCCGCAAACAGTAGTAGTTGGAACACATAGAAGAACTAGGTCCTTTTATAGTCTAGTTAAGCAAAAATTGGGTACCATACAAATCACCCCCTCTTGTGTGGTATTGAAGTATAAAACATCAATTAGTATCAGAGTGAGTTATCCTTGAAGAGGTAATCCACTGCTAGGCCCCCACTCTTTAATGGTCAGTACTATTTTTGGTAGAAGAACAGGATAAGAGATCACATAATATGATAAGACTATGAACTTTGGGACATAGTCACTGATGGTCCCCTAGCTACTACAAAGAAGAATGCTGAAGGAGTGGACGTGCCAAAGACAAGAGCTGACAGCACTGCTGAAGATTTGAAGAACTGGGAAAAGAATGCCAAGGATAAGAAATGGCTTGTGTGTGGACTGGGTCCAGACGAGTACAGCAGGATTCAAAGTTGTACCACTGCTAAGGAGATATGGGACACTTTACAAGTGGCTCATGAAGGAACTCCTCAAGTAAAGAGATCAAGAAGAACACTGTTGTATTCTCAATATGAGAATTTCACTATGAAGGAAGGAGAAACTATCCAGAAGATGTACACAAGGTTCACAACACTAACAAATAAACTTAAATCTCTTGGGAGAATTAACCTTGAAGAATACAAGGTTGAGAAAATCTTGACAAGGGTCTTACCAGTAACTTGGGAAAGCAAAATCACTGCTATTCAGGAATCAAAGAACATTTCTACTCTTAAGTTGGATGAACTAATTGGAAATCTCACTGCCTATGAACTGAGAAGGCAAACCATGAAAATGGATGCACCCAAGAAGGAAAGAAGTCTGGCTCTCAGAATAACTGAAGGTGCAGATCTAGAGGATGATGAAATGGCCATGATCACAAGGGATTTCAAAAAGTACCTGATGAGAGGAAAGGGTTCTTCAAGAAGTACAACCTTCAACAAACCAAGGGCTCCTGAGAAATAGACCAACGAGGGTTACTACAGATGTGGCAAGACTGATCACATAATCAAGAACTGTCCTCAATGGGAAATTGAATGGAAGAAGGAAAGGGATGAACAAAGGAACAGGAAGAAGGAACAGGTTCAACCCAAAAGGAACAAAGGATCAAAAAAGGCTATGGTTGCTGTTTGGGGAGAAACATCAGATGAGGATTCAGAAGATGAAGCTGGATATGAACAAACACTTATGGCCATTGGAGAATCAGATGATGAACAAGAGGTAAGTATGATTCATCTTAAAGACAAGATTAAATTTTTGTCTAAAGAAAGGTTATTTGAACTATTACTAGACTTCATCGATGAGTCTGAGGTAATAAATAATAAGAAAGAACAGTTGTCTAGGGAGTGTGTGATCTTAAAAGCCAAGTGTAAAAACCTAGAATCTAGGGCTAATAAAAGTGACAGTAGAAATGCTGAGTTGAAGAACCAAGTTCTTGAATTTGACACCAGTGTCTTAGAACTTAGGTCTGAAAATTTAAAACTGAAACTAGGAACAGATAAGAAGAAAGCTGATCACACACATCTCACCTTAGAAGAAAATCTAGGAAAGATGAAGGATGAGTTGTACAAGAAAGATGAACAGATAAGAGTCCTAAAAGAAAATCTAGGCAAGGTGAAGCATGAACTAGATAGAACTTGCAAATGGAATAAGGCTTCTGATGCACTATCCTGGCTACAAGAACACCACAGTAGCAACAAGAGAGGACTTGGATATGGGACCCAAGCACCTAAGTGGGACCCCAAAAGCAAGTACATCACTCTTCCTGAAAACAAAATCTGCACATACTATGGCAAGACTGGTCATTACAAAAATGAATGTAATGCAAAAGAAAAGGCCAGTCAAAAGAACAAAACCTTTATTCAAAAGAAAAATAGGCTGCCTCGATGGGCCAAAAGGAATTTAATTTACCCCTTTGCCTATAGAAAGGGACCCAAACTAGTTTGGGTTCCTAAAACTAACCCCTAATTTCTTTTTGCAGGACCAAGTGAAGGGAAGTAGCCAAATATGGTACATGGATAGTGGCTGCTCAAAACATATGACTGGAAGCAAGAACCAGTTTCTTTCACTTAAGGACTTAAAAGGAGGTAATGTCTCCTATGGAAATGGGAAGAAAGGTGAGATTATTGAGGTTGGAAAGGTAGGTAAGACAGACTCACATTCTATTGAGAATATCTACTTGATAGATGGCATAAAATATAGCCTAATCAGTGTATCACAACTATGTGACAGAGGTAACCTTGTAGCATTTACCTCTACCAAATGCTTTGTGATTAATCTTACCACTGACAAGATTGTTTTGCAGGGAAAAAGCGTTAACAATATTTACATTGTAGATTTGTCCACTCTTTTAGAAAATGAACTCACTTGCTTGAGTGTGTTGGACAATGATCCCCTCCTGTGGCACAAAAGACTTGGTCATGCAAGTCTGGATCAACTCAACAAATTAGTCTCCAAAGACCTAGTGATAGGGTTACCTAACATCAAGTCCAAGGAAGACAAAGTTTATGAGGCTTGTGCAAGGGGAAGCAGGTAAGATCATCCTTTAAAAGCAAGAAAATGGTAAGCACAACTAGGTCAATGTAACTAGTTCATATGGATCTTTGTGGTCCAATGAAAACATTGAGCAGATGTGGTAAGAAATATGTGATGGTACTTGTTGATGATTATTCTAGGTTTACCTGGGTACTGTTTTTAACATCTAAGGATGAAGCATTTGACATGTTTACTGCCTTTGTTAGAAAAACTCAAAAACAACTAGGTAATTAACTTGCATCAATAAGGTCTGATCATGGAATTGAATTTGAAAATGCTAAGTTTGCTGAATTTTGTGATGAGCATGGTATAGATCATAATTTTTCTGCCCCTAGGACTCCTTAACAAAATGGAGTAGTTGAAAGAAAGAATATGACTCTTGAAGATATTGCTAGGACTATGTTTCTTTCTAGTAAACTGCCCATAGCTTCTGGGCAGAGGCTGTAAATACAGCATGTTACATCATTAATAGATGTATGAATAGACCTCTTGTAGAGAAGACTCTCTATGAGTTACTTAAAGGGAGAAAACCAAATATATCTCATCTTAGGGCATTTGGATGCAAGTGCTTTGTGCACAATAATGGAAAGGACTCCCTAGGTAAGTTTGATCCCAGAAGTGATGAGGGAGTATTCTTGGGATATCATTCACATAGCAAAGCTTATAAAGTGTACAATAAAAGAACTTTGTGTGTAGAAGAAAGTGTACATGTAGTTTTTGATGAAACTACCATTCTTTCTGAGAGACAGGAATATGAAGATGAAGTCATTGGGCTGGTAAAAGAATTGAGTGAAGTCTCAGCTCAAGCTGAAGTTGCACTAAAAGAAGGAACAGGTGATGGAACAGGTTCTTCTATCCAGGGCAACATGACAGGGGGAGCTGAACAAAGAGAAACTGAAACCAATCCCCTAAAGGAACATGTTCATGACCTTATTCCTCAGCAACAAAACATAGGAGAAACATCAATCAGAAATCAGTTGGTTGTGAAACCTCACAAGTATCAAAATTCTCATCCCATTGAGAACATAATTATTGATCCAACCTCTGGAGTTAAAACTAGATCACAATTAAAGAATCTATGTGCTTTTGATGCTTTCCTATCTCTTATTGAACCTAAAAATGTTGTTGAGGCTTTGCAAGATGCAGATTGGATAATTACAATGCAAGATGAACTCAATCAGTTTGAGAGAAGTTAAGTTTGGTATCTAGTTCCAAGACCCAAGGACAGATTAGAAATTGGTACTAAATGGGTCTTCAGAAACAAGCTTGATGAAGATGGAACAGTTACAAGGAATAAGGCAAGACTAGTGGTCTAAGGTTATTGCCAAGAGGAGGGTATAGATTATGATAAGACCTTTGCTCCAGTTGCAAGACTAGAGGCAATAAGACTCCTCATAGCCTTTGTAGCACACATGGAATTCACTCTTCATCGGATGGATGTCAAAAGTGTCTTCCTGAATGGCTACCTAAAAGAAGAAGTGTTTGTCAAACAACCTCTAGGGTTTGAGAGCAAGGAGTGTCCGGAACATGTGTACAAATTAGACAAGGCTCTCTATGGACTCAAGCAGGCTCCTAGAGCATGGTATGAACGAATGTCCAAATTCCTGCTTGAACATGGCTACAAAAGAGGTAAAATTGACAGTACTCTATTCTTGAGGGAAAAAGGTAAGGATCTTCTTGTGGTACAAATATATGTTGATGAAATAATTTTTGAGGTAACCACTGACAAACTAAGTAAGGATTTTTCTAAATTAATGGGGAGTGAGTTTGAAATGAGTGTGATGGGTGAGATTAACTTTTTCTTAGGTTTACAGATCAAACAAAACCCAAATAGAACCATGATCCATCAATAGAAATATGCAAAAGAGTTGATTAAAAAGTTTAAAATGGATGAATCAAAGGAAATAAATACACCCATTGCAACAACTACTAAATTAGACATAAATGAACCTGGTTCATCTATTGATCAGAAGTTGTATAGGGGTATGATTGATTCACTTTTGTATCTTACTGCTAGCATACCTCACATAGTTTTTAGTGTAGGGCTTTGTGCTCATTTTCAGGCAAATCCTAAGGAATCTCACTTGACTGCAGTCAAGATGATACTGAGATATTTGAAATGCACTACTGATCTTTTTCTTTGGTACCCTAAAGGTAGTAATTTCAATCTAGTAGGGTATACTGATGCTGAATATGCAGGTTTTCTTGTGGATAGGAAGAGCACCTCAAGTATGGCTCATTTTCTTGGTTCATGTCTTGTATCATGGGCCACTAAAAAGCAGAATTCAGTGGCCTTATCCACTGCTGAGGCTGAATATGTTGTTGCTGCCTCTTGTTATGCTCAATTGCTGTGGATCAAACAGTAGCTGATAGATTTTGGCATTGAAATTGGTTGCATTCCTATCTTCTGTGATAACACTAGTGCTATAAGTACGACAAAGAACCCTATTCGTCATAAGAGGACTAAGCACATAGATGTTAGATATCACTTTATAAGAGATAACTATGAGAAAGGATTGATTACCATAGAATTTTGTGCTACTGATAAACAAATTGTTTATATCTTTACTAAGGCACTGAGTAGAGAAAACTTTGAAAGGAACAGGTTGAAATTAGGGATGATTAAGATCACCTAATGGGACCAGCTCAGAATGCACAATGAAAAAACAATTTGGCTAGGAAATCTGAACTTGTGTAAATATCTAGATTAATTTTTACTCAACTTCATATTGTAAATAGTATACTCCTGTGACATGTGTTAATATGACTCACTCATCTCTTACAAAATTTTCTCTATTGTGGTAAATTGAGGCATGGCTAGAGAATTCTAAATGAAGAACTTGGTTCATCAGTATTGTTTCATCTGAATGCCAAGGTATGTTTTCTATACGCTACATAATTAGAAAAATAAATATTTAAATCATGAGAAGAGTCCTACAATTGTTCAACACCTTAAAAAATCATATCCGTTTGTTTTTGAACCAATTTCGTCCTCATTAGAATTCTAACCACAAAAATTGCCTAAAATCTAGGGAAGCTTAACCGTTCGTTCAACCGGTAATTTTAGGTTGATTAGACCTCTAATTGACCGCTAAAGCTACCGTTATCCATTAAATGAGTCTTTTCCTTTAAATACTCATTATTACTTCCTGCCACCCTCATAATTCAAAACCATCAAAAACTTTCTTCACTCTAAATTGCTTTCTTCTCCAAAGGTTTAACTCACCAATTCTCTCAAGAAATCAGCTATAATGACAAACCCACAAGACAACCCTGGAACTCCCCCACACCCCACTCCCTCTATTCATCTACCCCTCATCCACCTTGCATGACTCCCAAACCCAGGCTAAGAAGAGTGAAAATGCTTGCTCGCAAAACAGTGGAATTTGGTGCTCTCTCAAAGAAATTGAATGAGCAATTAAAGGCAAGTCAGGCTCAAGATTCTGATTCTGACTCTGATTCTGAGTTGTACAAATCTGTTAGTGAGGGGGAAGGACCTGGGTCTTCTGACTCTAAGAAGGCTTAAAAATCCCCTTCGAAGGTAAGTTCTTTTTTGACTGAGAATTTAGAAAATAGGTTTGTTTTGGTTGGGCCTATTAGGGATGTGGAATTACCTGAGTTAAAAGGAGTGGAGGTAAAAAGAAAATTGAAAAAGAAAAGGAGAGAGAGGGTGAATGTGGTGATGTGAGGGGAAAAGGGAAAGGAGTGGCTGATTACTTACCCACTGTTGTATTGCATGTACCTGTTATTTGTGGGGTTGCACAGGAAATTGTTGAAGAAAGTGGCAAGAAGTCAAGGGGAAGTGGTTCTGGTAAAGCTGCTGAAGGGTTAATTAATCTAAGTTCACAAGGAAATGAACCTGGTTCATCAGTTGAAGAGACCCTAGCAGACATTTTGTAAAAGGTAGGTGCAAGTTACGAACCAAAGAAAAGGATAACTCCCACACCAAAAGCCCCCAGTGCTCCTAAACTTTCCAAGAAACAAAAGGCTTCCTCCCCAACACCTACTAAAACTTCCTTGCCAAAGGGAAGAGCCACAAGAATCAGGGTGAAACAGAGTGAGAGTGATCTACAAAAGGCTTTAGCTGAAAGTAAGAAGAAAAGGATGTATAAAGGAAAAGGTAAGGTTGCAGAGTCCTCAGAAGCTGTTGATGTTGGGGAGATGGAACATGTCCATCAGGAGAAAGTTACAACAGTGAAGGTTCAGACCCCCAAGCCCAAAAAGCCCAAGTCCAAGAAGTCTTCCTTTGTGTCTGAGGCTCCTGAACCTTCATTGGCCAAGAGAACCAGGTCTACAGTAAAAAGCAAATAAGTTAGAGTTTCTGAATATGAAGAATGTAGTGGTGATGAAGAAAGTAAGTCTGATGGTGAATAAGACAAGCTGACCATGTTTGGCAAAAAAAAAATTCGAAGGGAAGATTGCTGTAAGATTTGGTAGAACTAGGAATGGTTCGTTTGGTTGACACACTAGCTGCTCAGGGCTGGAAGGACATGGTCCTTCAGATGGATGGGAGATTGGCCAGAAATAAAATCATTGAATTCATGGCAAATGCTGAAGTCAAAGATAGCAGAGTTACAAGCAAAGTCAAAGGAGTTCAAGTGACATTTGATGTAGAGAAGCTGGGAGAGATTCTAGACATCCCTGCTGAGGGATATAATGATTACACCAGATAGAGATGGCCAAGTCTGGATTCCCTTCCATCTAACCTTACAATCACTAGGAGATTTTATGATGTTGCAGAAGTGAATGAGGCCAAGTTTGTGCACAAGAGTGAAATGAAGCCACAACACAAAGTCATTTTTTAGTTTGTCAACAAGTGCCTACTGCCCAGACAGGAGAGAAGACATATTGCAAATTATATGGATTTAGTTCTGATGGAGTGCCTTGAAAGTGGAAGGAAAATTAATTGGCCTGCATTCATCATCAAGCTACTGGACAGGGTTGTCAATGGCTCCAAGGCTCATGCTACCCCCTATGGCTTTATTCTGACTACAGTTCTTGATAGGTGCAATGTGTTGCTGAAGAAATGGGAAATGGCTACAAGCAAGGATTACTTTTGTATTAATACTTTGCTTGCTTGTGATTACTTAGTCAATGTCATCTCAAATGACCTGGTTCATCCAAGAAGACTCCTATCAACAGTAAAGGCAGGGCTCTTGTTCAGGAAAGTGAGGCCAAGGATGCTGAGATAGCTAGGCTAAAGGCTCGTGTGGCAGAGGTGGAATCTAAGAGGGATGCTCTTAGAACTGAGCTCACTAAGGAAAAGGAGAAAAATGATGGAATTCTTCACAATATGATGAATCTTGTCCAAGCCCAAAACCAACCCTCTAGCTCTCCCAAGCCTTAGAAATTCTAGCTTTTCTCTCCTAAACCTGTCTAGTACCTTCAGTGACCTGGATTAGGAATTTTTCTTTCTTTTTGCTCATGTTTTGAATATTTTTGCTTTCTGGTTATGGATTGTGGTAGCAACATATCTTCTATCAACGATATCTACTGTTTTTGCTCTTGTTAAATGTTAATATTTCCTTGATAGTTTAAATATGTTTGTTTTATTACTGATGATTAATCCATGATTGCACTTGCAGTTGCCCCAGTGGCCATGAGTACTTATTAAAATCTGGGACTCACACTTTGTATGCAACTTTTCAATGATGCCAAAAGGGGGAAGAAATATTGTGCTTTACATATTCTGAATACGTGATATTTGTAACCTAATTAACCTGGTCCTTGATGATAAGTGAATTTTCTAAACTTTGTTTTGATGGTTAAGCTGAGTTCTTACAGGATCCAAGTAAGTAAAAAGCACAGAGTTTGTCATCATCAAAAAGGGGGAATTTGTTGGTCCAAGTAAAGGTGAAGTTTTGAAGACTGACAAAAGAACTCAGACATGGGCCAGGTCCATCTTGTGAAGCACAGTCATGATCAACCTAAACATGTGAGATGCACTTGAAGGAGATAAATCTAACTTATCAGAAATAATATCTCCTGATATGATCGAAAAGGTTGCATATTGGATAAGGAGAGAAAGATTCCGTATACGAAGAAAACACAGTTTAGGAAGATGATAGTGTTAGAGTATGAGATCAACTAGAACTCTTCTACCATAGAAGAGTAGCGTCTATATCCCAGTCAATCTCTAATTATTAACCCATTAAATATCAGTGTTGTTCTCTTTTACAGGTAATGCACATAATCAAAAGTTAAATGTAAATTGAGAGCAAAAGAGCAAGGCAATTTTGCAAGCAATTTATGTGTGATTCAAGCGTGCAATCCTGAATCTACTTGAACAAGATAGATGAATCAGTTCCAAGTGTCTATCTTTTATTCTAGTTCAATTCTAGTAGATGATTTCACATTGTACCTTTCAGCTTTTATAGAAGCAAGTGTATTAGGTACCTAGAGTATTCAAGTTAGAGTTAACTTGAAGTTGTCGCAGCAGTTGAGGCTGTGTGTCACAACGGGATAGAGTTAATCCAAGATTTACAAAAGAGTTTTTGTAAATACAGTTTTTGGCTTAGTGATTTTAGTGGAAGTTTTGGAAAATCCTACTGGGTAGTAGGTCGTGGTTTTTTCACTTTTTGAGCCAGGTGTTTTCCACGTAAAAATCTCTGTGTTCTTTATTTTCTTTACTTATTATTACGCAAACAGTAGTAGTTGGAACACATAAAAGAATCAGGTCCTTCTATAATCTAGTTAAGAGAAAATTGTGTGCCACACAAATCACTCCCCCCTCCCTCTTGTGTAGTATTATAGTATAAAACATCAAGAACATAATTCAATAGCTAATCTTAAAGTCTTAATGAACTTATTCTATTTCTTCTTTTAATTTTTATTTTTTTTGCCGACCTGTCAATAGTGTAGCATATTTCAGGACCGGTAGATACTAAAGGCCGACTTCCTTTTTAACGATCACTCAACGATGTGGCAAATACTCTTTTTTGAAGTCTATGAATTAGAAGCAAGAATTATTTTTCTTGAAAGCGAGTTGAGTGGCTCTTTGATGAGTTGCACGAACGGTATAACAACAAAAAAATGCCATTTTCTGCTACTATTTCTACAGTGGCGAAGTTAGAAATTTTATTATCGGTGTTCAAAATTTAATACATGTATATAAAGAGTAATTTTTGATTTATATATATAGTATAATTTTTTTATATACATAATATAATTTTTAAATGAAAGGTATTCAACTGACCACCCTTCATTGTATGTGGCTATTCCACTGTGTTTCTGAGGCGTTAACATCAGGGGTAGTTTCATAGGAACCTCAACAATAAATATCCAGCTACAAAAATTTGAAGAGAAAAGATATAGCCCACATTATAATTATTCAACAGGATGAGTCAATACGTTGGCTTTAGAAGTAGGCTTTAAACTAAGGGTGTTAAACGGGTGGGTCGGGTCGGGTTGCTATTTTTTGGACCCGTACGGGTTACGGTCCGGGCCGGTTACGGGTTGGGGATTAACGGGCTCAGGTTCATCCGGGTAAAAATTGAACCGTACGGGTTACGGGTTGAGGGGGTCGGGTCGGGCCGGGTTTAGTGTATTTTTTATTTATTTTTTTGTATTTTGTATAACTATTGTAAGTTATATTAATACTTTGTATTAATTTAAAGATTACAAGTTATATTAATACAAAAGTATTAATATAAATTGCAAGTGCTACATTTATTTCAAAATTCAAAATTAAAGTTTGCATTTAAAAAGTAAATTAACAAAAAATAGTAAAACTAAATTTTCATGCATAATAAATTAACAATACTTCAAATTAATCTAACAAACTAAAACATTAAGCATAAATACGTCTAATAATTTTAAAATAACACAAATTGTCTTAAAATCTTAAATACGAATTTCCGGAGGACGCTCAAGACAATACTTGATATGCCTCCTTAAACTGCCTGTGCCAGACTCTGAACGAAAATTTAAGACTTGACCACAGTTCTTGCACTTTACTTTCTGACCTTCTTCATTTTCTTCTACCACCTCAAAGTGTTGTCAAACATATGAGCGCACTCTAGAAGTACGAGGCATGATTTAAATTGAATTGAGATTTGAGAATTGAGAATTTGAGATTGAGACTTGAAATCTTGAAAATTGGAGAATGAGAGAATGAGAGAAATTGAGATTGAGAAATGAGAGTTGAGTGAAGAAATGAAGAAAAGGGGGTGTATTTATAGTTTTAGAGAAGGTTAATTTTGTAAATTGAAAAAAGGTTAAATATTAAAGAAAAAAGAGGCTATTAATGCAATTAACCCGTTGGGCAACGGATCCCTTCCAGGTCTGACCGTTTCCAACGGTTAGTGGGCCCCACTTAATTAAAAAAATTAAAAAAAAAAACAAAAAAAAAAGTTGTACCGGGCCGGTTTAATCGGTACACGGTACTGTTCACGTGGACTGGGTTTGACCAGTCCGGTTAACCGTTACCAAAATTTAAACGGACCAACCCCTTCTACCCCTCCTACCCAGCCCCACTCGGCCCCTATATACCGGGCCGGCCCGGTTCCGATTTTAATCGGTCTGGGACGGACCGATTACGGGTCAACCCGGCCCGTTAAACACCTTTACTTTAAACCTTTACTGGCTGGCTTATTAATTCTTGAAATTTTTTAATCATGTTTGGTTGATCATTCCTACTTCCTAACAAAATTAAATTATTAATCTCGAATAATGATCTTTCCTTTCTCTTTACTTTATTCACTTGCAACTTCCGTGTGAAAAAAATATATATTAACCAACTAAGAAAGAACATAGATAAATAAAACAAAAATATATAGTTCGGGACTAGTGTTGCATTATAACTTCATCATACATTAGTTAAAGTGTAATCACTGTCACACTTCCTTTTTACCTACACCCGAAAGGGCGTAAGGGAGTTTTTCCAATTAAAGGACAATCGAAACGGGATTTTACTTAAAGATTCAGAGTCGCCACTTGGGAGATTTATGGTGTCCCAAGTTACCGGTTGAATCCCGAATCGAGGAAAAGATTGACTCTGTATTACAGTCCGCGAACCAGAAATCCGAGTAAGGAATTCTGTTAACCCGGGAGAAGGTGTTAGGCATTCTCGAGTTCCGTGATTCTAGCATGGTCGCTCAACTATTATATTCGGCTTATTTGTCTAATTTTAATACATGTTGAACCTATGTGCAAATTCTAACTTTTTACCGCTTTATTATTATTATTTTAAAAGAGAATTGCAACGTCGTAAAAAACGCGTCTCGAACCACGTCACATCAATGTACCCGTGGTTGTTGACACATCTCGACTCTGTTGAGGTTTGGATTTGGGTCACATAAATGCGCACCCGAGTTTAAGGAGGCAATGTTATTAAAATACGCGCCTAAAGAGACTAGCGCATTATTATTTTGGGGAAAGCCGTGAAATTCGCTAAACAACCCGTTCCCGAAATCTAAGGATTTGAATATATACATCTCATGAGGGCCCCGCAATTTATGCATTTTTATTAGGCAAAGCTCGCCTTATTTTTATTATTTTTAAAGGTCCATCCTAAAA
This sequence comes from Nicotiana tabacum, assembly GCF_000715075.1. Lineage (NCBI taxonomy): Eukaryota > Viridiplantae > Streptophyta > Magnoliopsida > Solanales > Solanaceae > Nicotiana > Nicotiana tabacum. Next base: position 14,139,449 of record NC_134086.1, read on the forward strand.
CAATCTATAATTTTCTATTTAATTCGTCTCTAAAATGAAAGCAGTCCTAGTTAATTAATGTGCGTGAAAGATCCGAAATTACATAGCTCGATTTCAAACTGTTAAGCCCCAGAGTTGAACAAAGAGAGCGGGACATTTCCAGTACACGACCAAAGTTTCATTTCACAGAAAATGGGCCGCCTGATCCCGCAATGATTCATATACCTAGTATCCTATCAATTGAACTTCCATAGCCAGGGCAGGAATTATTTAGGCCTCAAGGATCATGACAGTCCAACTGGATCAATGGGTGTAGGGGGAGCTAATTTACAGAATTAATCATACTTGCATCAAACGCATAATTTCTAATTTTTGCACTCGAGATTGACATCATTTTTAAGCTATTGTAGTGCTGATTTTAACACATAGCTCAATTCTCATTTGGTTTAGCACATAACTCACAATTGTTTGCTCATCCCTATTAGAGTAGGAATGGTCTTACCTATAACTCACTCTAACGAATCACTTATCCAATAATGATTTAAATCACACATGGAGTCATGGATAATTTCCAATTCGAAACTAAACATACGTGACCTGGACTAACGTGAATATGCACCTATGTGCTGTGATTTGCCTTTGATTTTTGGTATGGCAAGCAATTAACCCGAACAGTGAAACTATTTGACACTATGGACTTGATTTCAACATAAATGAGTTACATATTAGAGTTAACAGTCCATCATAATTCAAAACAACTCAAATCGGTTAAACAACAATCCCAATTATACAGGTACCTATTGTCCACAAGTTACAAAACAGTACATAGCATGTTAATAATCCAACTAGTCCGTTACAGGCGCATTAATGCACAAATTTATCATGCAAATCTTAAAGCTAACTGTATCATAATAAACTAAAAAAAACAGTAAAGCTTTAATGAATGTCAAACAACAATTGTCTTTCCATTCCACTGGAGAAATTACACCAAAATAGGTTCAAATGTGTACCTGATTACAGCAATCAAAATAAGGACAAGTGAGCTTGCAGTTTAAGAAGAAAATAACAGGAGCAAGACAGTAGCAAGCGCAGTGATCAGCAGCAGTTTTCAATCAATTTCCAACCCAGAAAAGTGAAATACCAGCCCAGGAAAACACTTTCAATTCAAACAAATGAACAAAAAAAAGACCTTAACCTGTCTTGACTTCAACTTATTTCAACTATCAGATAACCATAACTTGTTTCAGCCTTAAGGAAACTTTAGAAATCACCAATCACTCAATGGAACAGTGTTACTCCTTAGAGTTCTCAGAATGTTCTCCTTTCATTCTCCTAAGCTCTCCAACTCTCCTCTTTTTCTTCTTTTATTTTCCAGCCCCCTACTCTGTCTCTCTTTTTTAGCCCTCTTCAGGTCTACCTAACTCTGTCTTAAGTCCCTCCATTTATACCCAAACACTAACCCTGCCAGCTCGTAAGAACACTCAGGCAGAATTAAGAAACTAATTCTGCCCATGATATTCTTTAGAGCTCCACTAGAGTATGTTTTGTTCCCCATTAACCCTTGTCTTTCCTTTATTTAAAGTTCAAGCAGGTATGGGCAACATATTTTAATCAATTCCTTTTAAGCCTCCCTATACCATTATGTTTTGTTCCCCACTAATTATTAAAAAAATGCATTATGTTAATGGTACACTAGTGCTTAGTGGACAGAACACTCAGACTACCCATTTCTTCAAGTTTTCAATTCCCAAATTACCCCTGAAACCCCTGTGATTACTACCCATCATCTATAACTAATACATCTAACAATTAACTAATTAACCACATGAAACAAACTCATAATCAATGCTATCACACCAGAACTGAATTTAAATCAATGATAGATTCATATCAGACCTTGAACATGACAACCTTAGGATTCAATTCATCAAACTCAGACCACAGTTTAAGCTTGAAACTCAAATTAAATGAATAGCATTAGAACAAAGATGTAGGAACAGAAAGCATACTGATGATGAGCCCTGAAGCTAGGAATCTAAGGATCACAAAATGAGCCAATCGACATCAAATAACTTGACGAGGACTACTAAACTACAAAGATGAACGGACTAAGCGGCGAAACTATTTAATCGACTCAACAATTTATAGCATATGCTAATCAACAGAAGAAAACTGGACCAAGAAAAAGGTCCGAAAGAGGGGGAAGAACTACTTGACAAAATGATGAATTACAACGAAACCTAATTAGGCAAACAATAACAACAATAAAAAATAAAAATAAAAAAAGAAAAGAGAAGAAATACCTCAGAATCTTAGACCAAACGAATTCGTCGTACTCGAAGCTTTAACTTGATTCTGAAACCGAAATAGACCTTAATCGAGTGTTCTCGACTGAGAACACACGACTAAGGTCGATTAAGACCTCCATTTTCTACTGTGTATCGATCCCCTAGCTTGGTTCTTTTAGGGTTCGTCGAGTTGACTTCAAACTCAAAAGCCTCCAGCTTGATTCGAATGATGGTGGTGCTAGATTAGGGACGAGGGAAGTTAGGTGGTGGTATGGTATTAATTTGGGACTGATTGGGTAGGTTTGAGGTTTGAGGTCTTGCCTTCGATCTAAGATTTGAAGCAGTCGGCCATGATTCGAGGGTGATGGTTATAGGGGTTAGGTTGGGGAGGTCGAGGGGAAGCTGGGGTGTGAACTTGGTGGTCATTGGACGGATTAGGGTTTGGTTCGATTCTTTGATCTAAGATTCAAAGTGACTGGTACTGATTCGAGGAAAACTGATTCGGGATTTGGAAAGAGGACGTCGTGGGGAGGCTGTGGTGTAATTTTGGGGTTGTTTGGACCACCGGAACCGCCGTGAGGCGATTTCCGGTGGGCGGAGCATTGTGGTAAGGGGTGGAGGGTTCGTTTGGTCTCTAAGGCTTAGAGACGAAGAGGTGATGGGGGGTTTGGCTTGGGGGCGGGGTATGGTTTGGGCTTATATATGTGGGGAAGTGATTTGATCCTAGCCGTTAGATCAATTGAGATCGACGGCTTGGATCAACTCACTTAAAGAGACGGTGTCGTTTCGTTTACCTCGAGACCGGTTCGGTCTTTGGATGGGAATGGGTCGGGGCATGGGGGCGATTTGCGGCTGTTGGATTAAATGAAACGAATGGCCTGGATCGAAAGGCTTGAAATGGCGTTGTTTCTTCGATGCTGGGGGTGGACTGGATTGGGGCGGGTATTGGGCTGATTTTTGGGTAAGAATTGGGCTGTGGCCAATTTGGCCCAGTCCGGTTTCCATTTTGTTCCTTTTCCTTTTCTTTTATTTCCTAATTAATAAAACTAAAATTCTAAATTAAATTATAAACCAAATTAAAATACTAATTAATTTCTAATAACAATTATCACACACAATTAAATACCAACTAAAATAAAATCACACAATTGGAGATTAAATGCTAAAAAATGCCAAGTACATATTTTTGTGATTTTCATTCTCGCAAATCCAAATATTATTTAATTAATTCCTAATTGTAAAATTAAATCCTAAATGCACATGCAACACATATTTTGTATTTTTTCTTAGTTAAAGTCAAAATAAATATGCACAGACAAATACAAATAAATCACCAGCAACACAAAACTATTTTATTTTGAATGTTTGGGAGTATTTCTTGTAGGGAAAAAATCATGTGCTCACAGTTGCCCCTCTTTGTCCGGAAACATGAAGAGTTTTCGTGCAAAGATAAAGTGAGCGGATACGAGCGATTTTTGCCCGTTCGGCTACTCCGTGTGAAGCATTTTTGAAAGATTTGACTGAACCTCTGCTTCAAAGGTTTCCTACATATCCCTGGCTAAAAGGGAATCAGGTCAATGTAGTTCGGGAAGTTTTGGTAGCTGGGACTACCATGAAGCTGTGGTTTTGTTGTTACTGCTATTGCTGCTGCTGCTACCTGCTTACTGACCTCCTTATTACACCATGCTAAAAGAAAACAAGAAGCTAGACTAAACTAGGAATTACAAAATCTTATCTAGATCTTCAAACTTGCTCTTGTTGCCTTGCTTTCTTGTTGGCTTGTGTTTCCTCTGATGTTTCTTTCTTTCTTGTGAAATTCGAATTGTTTCTCCTTCGACACGCGAATTATCTTCCTTTGACCATTGTTGCCTCTCTTTTGACTTCTGCACTTGAGTTTATGCTGGGAATTTTTGTTGTAACCCTCTGCTCTTCGGACGGGCTCCTGACTTCTACTACGACTTAAAAAGATAATACCTCCATTCTCCAGGCGGGCTCCTGAATTCGACTACAACTTGAAAATATAACAACCTCCATTCTCCATGCGGGCTCCTGACTTCAACAACTTCTTAAAAATATAACACCTCCATTATCCAGGCGGGCTCCTGACTTCGACTACAACTTGAACGTATAACAACCTCCATTCTCCAGGCGGGCTCCTGACTTCAACAACTTTTTAAAAATATAACACCTCCATTCTCCAGGTGGGCTCTTGACTTCTATTATGAAAAGATAATGCCTCCATTATCCAGGTGGGCTCCTGACTTCGACTAAAACTTGAAAATATAACAACCTCCATTCTCCAGGCGGGCTCCTGACTTCCACAACTTCTTAAAAATATAACAACCTCCATTCTCCAGGCGGGCTCCTGACTTCAACAACTTCTTAAAAATACAACACCTCTATTCTCCAGGCGGGCTCCTGACTTCAACAACTTCTTAAAAATATAACACCTCTATTCTCCAGGCGGGCTCCTGACTTCAACAACTTCTTAAAAATACAACACCTCCATTCTCCAGGCGGGCACCTGACTTCAACAACTTCTTAAAAATATAACACCTCCATTCTCCAGGCGGGCTCCTGACTTCTATTATGACTTAAAAAGATAATGCCTCCATTATCCAGGCGGGCTCCTGACTTCGACTACAACTTGAAAATATAACAACCTTCATTCTCCAGGCGGGCTCCTGACTTCAACAACTTCTTAAAAAATATAACACCTCCATTCTCCAAGCGAGCTCCTGACTTCAACAACTTCTAATTTAAATTATCTTCTTTCAGAACTGCTTCCCTCAAAACCAGTGTTTCATTCCTCTGAAAACTACTGGGGATAACACCGGTATTTCATTCGAAAATATGTTATTTTCCTCCTTCAAAGACTACTTCCCTTAAGACTTGTGTTATCTTCCTCCCGAAATTGCTTTCTTTAAAACTTGTTTTGCCTTCTTCCGAAAACTGCTGGGGATACCACTTTTCTCCAAACTTGTGTTATCTTCCTTTTTCCCCAAGTGGGTACCTGCCTTCCAGAAAATTATCAAAATGAAAGAAAATTTTCTACCCCAGTTTGACAATCGTTCTTGTGGCATGTCTTTCTGTCATCAATAACATTTCCTGTCCCTGCTTAAAATCAAAGAGAATTTGTTAGTTTAAAACGTGGGGATGTTCCTGCTGGGGACGGTTTTCCCTTTCGCTCTTTTCCATGCTCTGCGCTTTTCGACCATCTTGAAACTTGGTTGATAACTTCCGACCTTCTTGATGATTTTGTATTCACCAACCTCTCAACCGTTGTTTTCCACCTTTGCTCCGTACTGTCCCGAAAACTTAGACCAATCTATCATTTGGTCTTACAACGACGTCTTTATCGTCTCATCACATTATCCTTGCCTGTCTTATTCCCATTTACCTTGCACCATATTGGCAACTGGTAGTTAGCCCTGAAAATCCTTCTTAAAAACAAACTACTATTAACTAAAAAGAAATGGAAAATGATGACTTCAAAAGATAGGACAAGAAAAAATCTTTCTGAACAATTGTTTGAAGAGAAAATAATTTATCTGAATGGTATAACCGATCCCAATGGTCATGTCGTGCATTTTTGGATTAATCAACCCAGTCTATTTACATCAATCAATCTTTCTGATGTCCCTACTTTGCATTTCAAAGGTCCCACAACCCATCTTCTTTTGCCGAAACAACATCTTTATTCTGCTTGATGTCTCGACGGATCCTTTCCATCAAGCTTATCTCGTTTGCCCCTTTTAATTACTTGTCGCCTTATAGTGCCCTTCGAGGGGTTTTCACTAATAACACTCTCTCGTTTCTCTCAACTCCCGTCGCCTTATGGTGCCTGCGAAGGTTTTCACCGATAAGACTCTCTCATTTTATTTCTCTCAACTTCCGTTGCCTTATGGTGCCTGTGAAGGTTTTCACCAATAAGACTCTCTCATTTTATCTCTCTTAATTTTCGTTGCCTTATGGTGTCTGTGAAGGTTTTCACCAATAAGACTCTCTCATTTTCATTAATTTCTCTGCTTGGACTGGAGTATTACCCTGATATGAATCACTCTATTTGCTCGACTTGTTATCTCTCAAAAACTGATCAGAAGGTCTTTCTTTGGACCGTAATGTGGGCTTTTGGATGGGATTAGAAGGAAAGGGTATCAAAGGCTCAAAATAATTTTGACATGGGTTTAAAATTACAACTTTTGGAATCACATTTCTTATTACAAATACAACCTCTGCCCCAGTTTCTTGCTTGGGGATCTTTTGACTTTTATTTTACTATGACCGAGCCGTAAAGCTGCCTACGTACCCTTAACAGGGATCAGGTCAAACGTAGTTAACACCTGACTTTCCTTGTTGTTATATTTTTCACTTCTTTTCTTTTCTCTTTTCTTTTCTTTCTTTTTCTCTCTTTTCCGTTATTGATTCCAAAAGAGGGGTATGAAAGAAATAAATAAGTCTCAAAAGGGGGGACAAAGGGTAAAGTGCTTAGATAGTAGAACAAATTGCCTTCGTCATTTCAATCTTCGAAATAATGCCAAATACAAACAATCAACGATTATACTAAAGAAATCATACATAATATCTTTTTACTGCATCAGAATTGATGGTCATGTCTATGCATTTTCCTTCGATATCTGTTAAACATAAAGCACCATTGGACAATACTCTGGTTACAATGAATGGCCCTTGCCAATTCGGGGCGAACTTGCCTTTTGCTTCAGCCTGATGTGGAAGGATGCGTTTCAGCACTTGCTGGCCCACCTCAAACTTCCGGGGACGCACCTTTTTGTTGTATGCTCTTGCCATTCTCTTTTGATATAACTGGCCATGACACACAGCTGCCAATATTTTTTCATCAATCAAGTTCAACTACTCCAGACGGGTTTTGACCCACTCATCATCATCAATCCCAGCCTCAGCGACAATCCGAAGGGACGGGATTTCAACTTCTGCAGGTATTACGGCTTAAGTTCCATATACCAACAAATAAGGAGTTGCCCCTACTAAAGTACGGACAGTAGTGCGATAACCCAGCAACGCAAATGGTAATTTTTCATGCCACTGCCTAGAACCTTCTACCATTTTCCGAAGTATCTTCTTTATATTTTTGTTGGCTTCCTCAACTGCTCCATTCGCCTTGGGACGATATAGGGTAGAATTGCGGTGTGTAATCTTAAACTGTTGACATACCTCTTTCATCAAATTGTTGTTAAGATTAGCACCGTTATCTGTGATGATCACTTTCGGGATTCCAAATCGATAGATGATATTTGAGTGAACAAAATCGACCACTGCTTTCTTGGTCACTGACTTGAAAGTTTTGGCCTCAACCCATTTGGTGAAATAATCAATGGCTACTAGAATGAACTTATGCCCGTTGGATGCTGCTGGCTCAATTGGTCCAATGATATCCATGCCCCAAGCGACGAAGGGCCATGGCGCTGACATTGTGTGCAATTCCGATGGTGGAGAATGAATCAAATCTCCGTGTATCTGGCACTAATGACATTTGCGCACAAAACTAATACAATCTCGCTCCATGGTGAGCCAATAATAACCTGCTCGGAGAATTTTCTTCGCCAGCACATATCTGCTCATGTGTGGTCCGCAGACTCCTAAATGTACTTCAGACATGACAGATGTAGCTTGTCTAGCATCTATGCATCTTAACAATCCCAGGTCTGGTGTTCTTTTATACAAAACTCCTCCACTCAAGAAAAATCCGCTTGCCAACCGTCGAATTGTTCTCTTTTGATCCCCCGTGGCTTGCACTGGGTATATTCTCATTCTGATGTATTCCTTGATATCATGTAACCACGGTTCACCATCCAATTCTTCTTCAATCATGTTGCAGTAAGCATGTTGATCTCGTACTTGAATGTGCAAAGGATCGACATAGGCTTTGTCCGGATGGTGCAGCATTGACGCTAGGGTAGCCAAAGCATCGGCGACCTCATTATGGACCCTTGGAATATGTCTGAACTCCACTGATCTAAACCGTTGACAAAGATCATGCAAGCATTGTCGGTATGGTATGAGCTTCAGATCTCGCGTCTCCCATTCTCCTTGAATTTGGTGCACCAGAAGATCCGAGTCTCCCAAGACCAGAACTTCCCGAACATTCATGTCTGCAGCTAGCCTCAAACCCAAAATGCATGCCTCGTATTCAGCCATATTGTTGGTGCAATAAAACCGCAGCTGAGCCGTAACAGGATAGTGATGCCCTGTTTCAGAAATAAGCACAGCTCCTATTCCGACTCCTTTCATGTTAGCAGCCCTATCAAAGAAAAGTTTCCAACCTAGTTTTTCGGCCTGTTCTGGTTCATCAATATGCATCACCTCTTCATCAGGAAAATAAGTCCTCAGTGGCTCATACTCTTCATCGACCGGGTTCTCGGCCAAATGATCAGCCAATGCTTGGGCTTTCATCGCAGTCCGAGTCACAAAGATTATGTCAAACTCTGTGAGCAAAATCTGCCATTTTGCAAGTCTTCCTGTCGGCATAGGCTTTTGAAAAATATACTTCAACGGATCCAAACGCGAAATGAGGTAGGTAGTGTAGGATGACAAGTAATGTTTCAATTTTTGTGTCACCCAAGTTAGGGCGCAACATGTCCTTTCCAGGTGAGTGTACTTAACCTCATAAGCTGTGAACTTCTTGCTAAGATAATAGATGGCTTGTTCTTTCCGGTCGGTGACGTCATGCTGGCCCAGTACACAACCAAATGAATTTTCCAAGACTGTCAAGTAAAGAATCAAATGTCTCACTAGTTCTGGCGGAACCAACATAGGTGGGTTTGTCAAGTAACCTTTTATCTTATCAAATGCTTCTTGACTCTCATCAGTCCACTTGATCGCCGTGTCCTTCTTCAACAACTTAAAAATAGGCTCACAAGTTGTCGTGAGCTGAGCAATAAACCTGCTGATGTAGTTCAGCCTTCCTAACAGACTCATCACTTCAGTCTTGTTCCTCGGAGGGGGCAATTCTTGTATGTCTTTGATCTTTGATGGGTCCAACTCGATGCCTCGCCGACCGACTATGAATCCTAACAGTTTTCCGGATGGAACACCAAATGCACACTTGGTGGGGTTAAGCTTGAGGTTGTACCTGCGAAGCCTCTGGAAGAATTTTCTCAGATCCTTGACGTGGTCGGCCTGATATTTTGATTTTATGATCACATCATCTACATATACCTCAATCTCCTTGTGTATCATATCATGAAACACAATAGTCATTGCTCTCATATAAGTTGCCCCAGCATTCTTCAACCCAAATGGCATTACTCGGTAGCAATAAGTTCCTCATGGCGTGATGAAGGCTGTCTTTTCCGCATCTTCTTCGTCCATTAAAATCTGATGATACCCGGCATAGCAATCCACAAAAGATCCAATCTCGCACTTGGCACAATTGTCAATCAGAATGTGGATATTGGGTAGTGGGAAGTTATTCTTCGGACTTGCTTTATTGAGATTGCGGTAATCGACGCATACTCTGATCTTGCCATCCTTCTTCGGCACAGGCACGACGTTAGCCAACCAAACAGGTTATCGGGTGACCCGGATAACCTTTGCATCCAACTGTTTGGTAATTTCTTATTTAATCTTCACGCTCATATCAGTTTTAAACTTCCTCAACTTTTGCTTGACGGGAGGAAATGCTGGATCAGTGGGCAATCTGTGGACCACTAAATCAGTGCTTAAACCTGGCATATCGTCATATGACCATGCAAAAACATCTTTGTACTCGATGAGTGTTTTGATTAACTCATCCCGAATTTTTGGCTCGAAGTGGACACTTATTTTAGTCTCTCGGATATTGTCTGTATCCCCCAAATTGATGGCTTCTGTGTTATTCAGGTTGAGTTTGGATTTTTCTTCGAAGTGAATTAACTCCTTACTAATCTCTTCGAAGGCTTCATCCTCATCATCGTATTCTGATTCGTAATCACAATCTATTTCTTGAACTAATATTTCGGAGTCAGATTGATTTTTAAGACTGGGCTGAGGATTCCTTATGCATGCCATGTCATTAGAACCAGCGTAAAAAGAACTGTATAAAAAGGAAAACAAAATCAAAAAGAAAAACCATCAGGAATGATGAAGAAAGGGAAATTGTATTTTATTGAACGATAAAAGATAACAAGGTTTGCACACTCAAATAGCCTGGAAAAAAAATGAAATCTGGATTACAACCCTGGAATAATCCGTACAAACTTAAAGGAAAATCAAAGCGAACTACCAAGACTCCTTCCGAGTAGGGAGAGGAGTAGCCTTCCAATTATTAAGCTTTGTTTTTGGCCCGACAAATTGCACTTTCGCGTTGCTAGAACCCTCTCCAATTTCCACCATGTTCACACTATCGAACAACTTCTCAAATCTTTCAATCAACTCCTTGTCAGGATTAATCACAGAACTGGGAATTGCTGTCACCGGGCGACTCCTTGTACCAGACTTGACAAATGATCTGGAAAGACGTGGGACCGGCTTTGGAAGGACTCATGTCCTCTATTTCAATTTCTTGGCTCTTTTTATATCTGCGGCTGTGGGCTTGAATCCCAGACCAAATGTTCCCAAGTTTTCAGGAAGAGACACGGGTTGTATGATGCCTTGCAATGCTGATCCCAAACCCTTTCCTGGTACAAAACCATTCTTCAACATTTCACATGCTACCATGACTGATGCGGCATTTATCTTCGGATTCGAGATACATTTCCCCTCTGGAACTTTCTCGACTAACATTGCATCAGAAACTTGGTAGACCCATGGTCCCTTGTCATCTTCCACTTCAATGAATGGCACAATGGTGTTGTTGTGAGCGCACAAATTATCTTCGCCGTGCACCACTATTTCCTGTCTGTCCCATTCAAACTTGACCATCTGATGGAGTGTTAATGGCACTGCTTTAATGCCATGAATCCACGGTCGCCCTAATAGCAAATTGTAGGAAACAGCTATATCCAGCACTTGGAATTCCATTATGAATTCTACTAGACCTATGGTCAACTCCAACATTATGTCCCCGACTGAGTCTTTGCCTCCGCCGTCAAATCCCCGCACACAGATACTGTTCTTATGGATCCTCTCCTCTTTTACTTTCAGCTTGCTTAGAGTGGAGAGAGGACAGATGTTCGCACTTGAACCATTGTCAACCAATACCCGGGTAACCACGGCGTCCTCGCATTTCACTGTCAGGTAAAGGGCTTTGTTATGCTCAGTACCCTGTACCGGCAATTCGTTATCGGAAAAAGTGACTCTGTTTACTTCGAAAGTCTTGTTGGCTATATTTTCCAAATGGCTTACCGAGATCTTGTCGGGAACATGGGCCTCATTCAGGATTTTTATCAGTGACTAATGGTGCTCATCTGAATGGATTAGCAACGAGAGTAATAAGATCTGAGCGGGCGTTTTCATCAACTATTCTACAACAGAATAGTCATGCACTTTCATTCTCCTCAGAAATTCCTCGGCCTCTTCTTTAGTTACAGCTTTCTTTACCAGCGTTGAATTATCTTTAGCTCTTCTTAACTCCTCGGGAGTAAAACACCTTCCTGAGCGAGTCAAACCTTGCGCTTCACAAACTTCTTCTTTGACTTCTTTACCTTTGTAAATCACCGTCACCCGTTCATAATTCCAAGGAACAACCTTGCTGTTGATTACTGGAAGCTGAGTTACTGGTTTTATAATAACAGGCTCTGTGCGAGCACCCTTCACGACCACAATAGGTTTACTTGCAACCCCTGGCACTACCACTTTAGCTTTCTCTGGTTTCACTGCAACAATGCTTGACGACCCTCTCTCGGCTATCACAGTTGGCTTATCATCTACCACTGATTACTCACTGGTTACTTTTTACTTTGAGCTGGTTTTGCTGGAACGGATCATCATTACCGTCTGTGAGGGCTTCCTGGTCTCCCCCTCTTTGTGTATCAACTCAATCATGTATGCCTCATGGTGAGTTGGCAGTGGATTCTGATTGATATTTGGTGCTTCTGGGGCTTGAACCTCGATCCGATGAGTATCAATAAGCTCTTGCACATCCATTTTTAGTTTCCAACACTTCTCTGTATCATGCCCAGGGACCTCTGAATAGTACTCACAACTCACCGAGTGGTCTAGATTTCTAGGGGGAGGAGTTGGCATTTTAGGCTCAATTGGATTCAACATGCCCAACTTCCTCAATCTGTGGAAAAGACTGGTATACGATTCCCCCAGTGGAGTGAAAGTCTTTTTCTTCTGTGACCTCTCATTCTTGAGGGCTTGGTTTGGTCGGAAACATGTCCCGAGGGGATTTCTGTAGGCCCTTGGGGGTAGATATGTGTTTTGTAGAGCTGGGTATGGATTTTGTGGAGCCGGTGCGCGCCATTGTGCATATGTCGAAGTTTGGGTATAGGTTTGTGCATGATGGACGGAAAAATGGGGATCTGGCGGTGGGTAGTAATGTTGTGGAGGGCTATATGGAGTATGGGGGTAATTTTGGTGGTAGGGTCGTGATTGGCTATAGTAGGGTGATGGGCCTCTAGATCTGAACCAGGCTCCGGACACAACAGTCGTGACATCTTCTTTCTTCTTCTTCCCAAGTACACCCCCAGTGTCGCTTTGAATGGCCTGAGTGGTTACCTTGATCGCTGAATAGCTCATGATTTTGTTGGACTTAAGCCCCTCCTCAACCATGCCTCCCATTTTTACAACCTCATTAAAAGACTTGCCAATTGCGGACACCAAATGACCAAAGTAAGTTGGCTCCAAAGCCTGCAAAAAGTAATCGACCATCTCGCTCTCTTTCATTGGGGGATCTACTCTTGCTTCTTGCTCCCTCCACCGGAAACCATATTCTCTAAAGCTTTCACTATGCTTCTTCTCTAGTTTAGTCAAAGATAGTCGGTCTGGAATGATCTCAAGATTATACTGAAAGTGACAAGCGAATGCTTGTGCCAGATCATCCCATGTGTACCATCTTCCATGATCTTGGAGGGTGTACCACTCCAATGCTGCTCCACTCAAACTCTGACTGAAGTAAGCCATTAGCAATTCATCCTTTCCTCCGGCTCCCCTCATCTTACTGCAAAAACCTCTCAAATGAGCCACCAGATCACCGTGTCCGTTGTACAAGTCGAATTTGGGCATTTTAAACCCTGCCGGAAGTTGTATATTTGGGAATAAACACAGATCTTTGTAAGCCACGTTTACTTGACCTCCTAAACCTCTCATATCCCTGAAGGATTGTTCTATGCTTTTCATTTTTCTGATCATCTCTTCATGTTCGGGATTTTTGGCTGGTCTCTCAGCTTCTCTTGGGGGATCAGAACGTGGATCGTAGGGGTAGGTTTCGGGAACTTTGAAGGTGGGTTCCGGGGGATAATACTGGTTGTCCTGAGCTTGGAACATGGGTTCACTCAGGGATCTATGGAGTGCAGCTGGTAGAGATATCACAAAGATAGGGGTGACTGGCGGAGGAGGGCATGGAATCGATTTTGGTGGTGGAGCTTGCGGCATATGAGAAGTAGTGCCATGGTAGTGTTGATAAATGGGAAAACCTGGATTGGTGGCGGGATGATCCTGAGACTGAGCTAATGGTGGGGTAAAAGCCGGGTTGGCTGGGTAAGACGGTGGTGATTGCCCTTGGGACTAGGCCTGGTACATTTCGGCCATCTGTTGCTTAAGCTTGAACATCTCCTCTTTCATTTTATTGACGTCCAACTCCTCTACCTCAACATTAGTGTCGACCTCCGGGATAGACATGATTTCTGGTATTGGTCCCTTTGATCTGGTTTGGTAATGATAATGTGCCAGTATCCTCTAAATAAACTAACTGCTTGAATTCTCTGGAAATCAACAAACTGATTAGTTTTTTTTTAGAGTTTAACACATATGCAATTACACGTTGGGATGCAATGCACCTAGGCAATTAACCATTTCTAACATGCATTTGCTTCGGTTGCGTGCGTCATTCCGGCCTCTCACAATTGTGCCTCTTCTTTTAAACTTTCTTTATTCTATCCTTATTTATTTTTCCTTTTCCCTTTAGTGGTGGTCGAATCCTATAGAGATTGCCTACGTATCATGTCCCCGAATGAATCAGACCGTGCATAGTTCCGTAAGATAAGTGTGCAAGTAAATAAAATATTTTTGGGATTTTTTAGCTTTTATAAAACAGATGCTTCGATTACACAGACTCAATATCAACAAATTTCAAAAGACCAACAGACTTTGAAGCAAAGACGACAAACAGACTCTGAAATCAAGCTATCACACTCTAAAGAAATGCAGACTCGGAACAGAAAGAAAATGCAAACCCAACATGACTCACAGACTCTGACAGAAAAGGAAATACAGATTCAAACAGAAAATTATGAGTACATCAATGCTCCTAGTGTCCGTGGGACATCATTCGGTCTCACCACGGGCCTATGTGCAAGATCCCTTTGAAGTCGGTACAAATTGTTCATTATTTGTTTAACAAAGGTCATCACTGCCGCAAAGAATGTAGTGCGGGTCATACCCTCACAAATGTGGCACTTCATAATGATGTAATCAGCGATATTTCTAATTTTCTCTCTTATGATGCCCTTTTTCTTGTAACAAACGCCCAATCTGCTGAGCCCTGGCCTCCAAGGTTTGCTTGGCTGCATAGTTTTGTTCCTGAAGTTGTTGCAAGTCTATTTCTAATTGTGTCAATGTCGTGTGACAGTGTTCCCTTTCAACCTTGAAGTCTTTTGCCTGTTTGATCATTTTGTTTCTCGTGGCGATGACCCTTTTCTTCAAACCCGTGACCTCATCGTCGTACCTTTCTCTCAACTGCTTAACCAGGCATACCCGTTCATCTGCATTTTTGGCTAATTGTTTTTGAGCCCCGGCCAGTTCACTTTCTGCTTTGTTCAAATAGAAACTATAGTTACTCACTTTCTGCCTTAGGTTAGCTACGAGCTTTTCATCTCTGTTACTTCAGACTGGATTTTCTGCCGCTACTTTTAGTTTCTGAATTTGAGCTCGGAGGGCCTCATTTTCTTTAGCTAGTTTCTTTTTCTCGCCCTCATCTGCGGCGGCCTGCAGATCTTTCTCAAATTGCAAATCCATGACTTGCTTCTCCAATTTGCCTATTGTAACTTTGTACCCATGTTCTTTAGCCAACCAATCCCACTGTTCTTGCGACGCCTTGACGAACTCCTGGAGATGGGGTCTTTTGGCCTGTCTCCCGAACTCGATTTCTCTCCTATACCAAGCAAAGTTTCTTGGCGAAACTTCACCTTTGGACCGATCACGTACACATGTATTTGCTGTTAAGTATTGACACTCTCTCCAAATTTGTCGGACTGCTGCTTCATGAAATTGTCCGCTAGATATGATCTCGACCACTTGGCCGCTAAGATCTTCTTATTTCGGAACTATTTGGCATCTCCCCAACTGCCTCAATACTCGATACGGGGCATAGGGCTGAATACTCCTGAGTCCCATCAAAAGGAAATGGGGTCCAGTGGCTGGCATATATATGATTTCATCCACAGGCAACCATCCA
The DNA here is from genome assembly GCF_000715075.1 of Nicotiana tabacum. Classification (NCBI taxonomy): domain Eukaryota; kingdom Viridiplantae; phylum Streptophyta; class Magnoliopsida; order Solanales; family Solanaceae; genus Nicotiana; species Nicotiana tabacum. The sequence goes on from NC_134086.1 coordinate 14,155,232, forward strand.
AATGTCCATTCTATTTGGCTTGCAGTGACAGAACGGAAGTGCGCTGTCCACTCTGTGGCACCTTCTGGTAAGCTGATTCCGTCAACCCTCGTAGGAAATTCCTCTATGCACGTTTTCTCCGTCGACCCATAACTCATAAATTAAGGACGACGACATAGGTGTTCGATCATCCACATCTGCGGCAACACATTGCACCCCTCAAAAAAGTTTCCCCCGGCTTTGCAGGCTGTGAGAGCGCGGAAGATTACAGCTACTATCATGGGTGCGAGGGTGTTGTTGGCCTGAGTAAGCAAAGTTCTGACAACCCCAGATACTCGTATGTCAATGTTCCCGTCTTTTCTAGGAAACACCAGGAGTCCCAAAAAGGCTACCATGAATGCAAAACACCTATGTTCTTCCCACTTAAGGTGGTTTCCTTTGCTACAGATTTTGTTCTCTAGCTTGTTAAACCCCCCCCTATGTGACCATATATATTGTATATAAACTTCAAAGTACAAAATCGAGCTGCCAAGTCTAGGTTGTGGACCCCCTGCTTATTTTCAAAGAGTCTAGGAACCTGTGTACGGCTACGGCCCTTGGAGCAATCAGGTACTGGTGTCTCAGAGGAACTTTGGGACTCCCGATGTATCCGGCTATTTCTTCCAATGCTGGGGTAAGTTCAAAATCCGAGAAGTGAAATACGTTGTGAGCCGGGTCCCAGAATGCGACCAAGGCCTTTATGATATCCCCCCTAGGATTAATCTTCAGCAACCCAGTGAGACCTCCCAAGTATAGATTGACTGTGTCGCGCCCTGATTCGCCCAAGTCATCCCACCACATGTGCAACTCCAAAGGGATCTTGTTCACAATTGTTACGTGCAAATTCTGACTTATGCTCATTCTGCACATTTATTAGGGTGGTTAAGCAAAAATCACGATTCAATTGACTCAAGGACAACATGAACATTTTTCTATTTAAAATAAAACCCGGTTTTGCCAATACGGCCTTTCAGCACCTCGGGGTCGAAGATTTTAAGGCTGTGTCGGCTAACTAGTGAAAGCCTTGAAAAAATGACCACAGGCGATTGTTCTTGCAAAAATAGCCTTCCGGCGCCCTTTTAGGGACATTCGGATATTCCTAACAAGAATGGCATCACCCTGATTATTTTCAAGTAAAGATTTTGTTCTCTTTGCTATTTTCGCAAAAAGTGAAGTTAGACCCGATGGGGGTTGCCTACGTATCTCACACCCTGTGAGAATCAAACTGGCATAGTTCGGGCCGATAAAACAAACTTCTTTTGAAAACAAGACTCTTTTCATTGGCAAATAAAACTTTTTTTTCTCTTTTTTTTTCTTTTCTTTCTTTTCATTTTCAAAAATTCGGCAGAGTTTCGACATTATTTGGACATTGGTTTTTTTTTCAAAACGGGCGATTAACTCTCTTTAACCCTCGTACCTCTATCTCTCTTTCCTTAAAATATTCAAAGTCGGTCAGCATGCAAGTCTGAAGCAAACAAATGCACAAGTAGCAAGTAAGATGCATCAGGATAGTTTTTTGTTATTTTTGTTACACCTGTCCTAGACAGACCCAACCTCTGTGTTGAGCCTCCAAAGTCAAATGCATGTGATGCAAACAAACGTTCCTACTAGGGATCCGGCATGAAGCTGAGTTATTCTAGGTTTATAACCTAGGTATTTGTTCTAGACTGTGTACCCGAGCGGACAACTCGAGTCGAGGAGGGGGCTACGTACCGGGAACCAAAAGGCCATCCGGATTAGTAACTTGTTCGAGCCTCTTTCTTATTTCAAGGTATGACACTAACAGAATAGGGAGTCTCGACCAGCGAGCACATCCCCGAATATTATAAGAGAAGGGTTTCGTAACAGTTTATATACAGTTCAGATAATATCAAAGCGGTAAAAGCAACATTTTGCACATTTAAACCAAAACATGTAATAAAATCAGATAATAAGTAAAGTCAAATAATAACAATTATTTTAAGCTTGAATTCTTGAACCCTGAACCAGAGATTCTAGGTGTTGTCCCCAGCAGAGTCGCCAGAGCTGTCACACCTCCTTTTAACCTACACCCGAAAGGGCGTAAGGGAGTTTTTCCAATTAAAGGACAATCGAAACGGGATTTTATTTAAAGATTCAGAATCGCCACTTGGGAGATTTATGGTGTCCCAAGTCACCGGTTGAATCCTGAATCGAGGAAAAGATTGACTCTATATTACAGTCCGCGAACCAAAAATCCAAGTAAGGAATTTTGTTAACCCGGGAGAAGGTGTTAGGCAGTCCCGAGTTTCGTGGTTCTAGCACGGTCGCTCAACAGTCATATTCGGCTTATTTGTCTGATTTTAATGCATGTTGAACCTATGTGCAAATTCTAACTTTTTACCGCTTTATTATTATTATTTTAAAAGAGAATTGCAACGTCGTAAAAAATGCGTCTCGAACCACGTCACATCAATGTACCCGTGGTTGTTGACACATCTCGACTCTGTTGAGGTTTGGATTTGGGTCACATAAATGCGCACCCGAGTTTAAGGAGGCAATGTTATTAAAATACGCGCCTAAAGAGACTAGCGCATTATTATTTTGGGGAAAGCCGTGAAATTCGCTAAACAACCCGTTCCCGAAATCTAAGGATTTGAATGTATACATCTCATGAGGGCCCCGCAATTTATGCATTTTTATTAGGCAAAGCTCGCCTTATTTTTATTATTTTTAAAGGTCCATCCTAAAACAATCTATAATTTTCTATTTAATTCGTCTCTAAAATGAAAGCAGTCCTAGTTAATTAATGTGCGTGAAAGATCCGAAATTACATAGCTCGATTTCAAACTGTTAAGCCCCAGAGTTGAACAAAGAGAGCGGGACATTTCCAGTACACGACCAAAGTTTCATTTCACAGAAAATGGGCCGCCTGATCCCGCAATGATTCATATACCTAGTATCCTATCAATTGAACTTCCATAGCCAGGGCAGGAATTATTTAGGCCTCAAGGATCATGACAGTCCAACTGGATCAATGGGTGTAGGGGGAGCTAATTTACAGAATTAATCATACTTGCATCAAACGCATAATTTCTAATTTTTGCACTCGAGATTGACATCATTTTTAAGCTATTGTAGTGCTGATTTTAACACATAGCTCAATTCTCATTTGGTTTAGCACATAACTCACAATTGTTTGCTCATCCCTATTAGAGTAGGAATGGTCTTACCTATAACTCACTCTAACGAATCACTTATCCAATAATGATTTAAATCACACATGGAGTCATGGATAATTTCCAATTCGAAACTAAACATACGTGACCTGGACTAACGTGAATATGCACCTATGTGCTGTGATTTGCCTTTGATTTTTGGTATGGCAAGCAATTAACCCGAACAGTGAAACTATTTGACACTATGGACTTGATTTCAACATAAATGAGTTACATATTAGAGTTAACAGTCCATCATAATTCAAAACAACTCAAATCGGTTAAACAACAATCCCAATTATACAGGTACCTATTGTCCACAAGTTACAAAACAGTACATAGCATGTTAATAATCCAACTAGTCCGTTACAGGCGCATTAATGCACAAATTTATCATGCAAATCTTAAATCTAACTGTATCATAATAAACTAAAAAAAACAGTAAAGCTTTAATGAATGTCAAACAGCAATTGTCTTGCCATTCCACTGGAGAAATTACACCAAAACAGGTTCAAATGTGTACCTGATTACAGCAATCAAAATAAGGACAAGTGAGCTTGCAGTTTAAGAAGAAAACAGCAGCAGCAAGACAGTAGCAAGCATAGTGATCAGCAGTAGTTTTCAATCAATTTCCAACCCAGAAAAGTGAAATACCAGCCCAGGAAAACACTTTCAATTCAAACAAATGAACAAAAAAAGACCTTAACCTGTCTTGACTTCTACTTATTTCAACTATCAGATAACCAGAAATTATTTCAGCCTTAAGGAAACTTTAGAAATCACCAATCACTCAATGGAACAGTGTTACTCCTTAGAGTTCTCAGAATGTTCTCCTTTCAATCTCATAAGCTCTCTAACTCTCCTCTTTTTCTTCTTTTCTTTTCCAGCCCCCTACTCTGTCTCTCTTTTTTAGCCCTCTTCAGGTCTGCCTAACTCTGTCTTAAGTCCCTCTATTTATACCCAAACACTGACCCTGCCAGCTCGTAAGAACACTCAGGCAGAATTAAGAAACTAATTCTTCTCATGATATTCTTTAGAGCTCCACTAGAGTATGTTTTGTTCCCCATTAACCCTTGTCTTTCCTTTATTTAAAGTTCAAGCAGGTATGGACAACATATTTTAATCAATTCCTTTTAAGCCTCCCTATACCATTATGTTTTGTTCCCCACTAATTATTAAAAAATGCATTATGTTAATGGTACACTAGTGCTTAGTGGACAGAACACTCAGACTACCCATTTCTTCAAGTTTTCAATTCCCAAATTACCCCTGAAACCCCTGTGATTACTACCCATCATCTATAACCAATCCACCTAACAATTAACTAATTAACCACATGAAACTAACTTTCAATCAACGCTATCACACCAGAACTGAATTTAAATCAATGATAGATTCATATCAGACCTTGAACATGACAACCTTAGGATTCAATTCATTAAACTCAGACCACAGTTTAAGCTCGAAACTCAAATTAAATGAATAGCATTAAAACAAAGATGTAGGAACAGAAAGCATACTAATGATGAGCCCTGAAGCTAGGAATCTAAGGATCACAAAATGAGTCAATCGACATCAAATAACTTGACGAGGACTACTAAACTACAAACATGAACGGACTAAGCGGCGAAACTATTTAATCGACTCAACAATTTATAGCATATGCTAATCAACAGAAGAAAATTGGACCAAGAAAAAGGTCCGAAAGAGGAGGAAGAACTACTTGACAAAATGATGAATTACAACGAAACCTAATTAGGCAAACAATAACAACAATAAAAAAAAGAGAAGAAATACCTCAGAATCTCAGACTAAACGAATTCGTCCTACTCGAAGCTTCAACTTGATTCAGAAACCGAAATGGACCTTAATCGAGTGTTCTCGACTGAGAACACACGACTAAGGTCGATTACGACCTCCGTTTTCTACTGTGTATCGATCCCCTAGCTTGGTTCTTTTAGGGTTCGTCGAGTTGACTTCAAATTCGAAAGCCTCCAGCTTGATTCGAATGATGGTGGTGCTAGATTAGGGACAAGGGAAGTTAGGTGGTGGTATGGTGTTAATTTGGGACTAATTGGGTAGGTTTGAGGTTTGAGGTCTTGCCTTCGATCTAAGATTCGAAGCAGTCGGCCATGATTCGAGGGTGATGGTTAGAGAGGTTAGGTTGGGGAGGTCGAGGGGAAGCTGGGATGTGAACTTGGTGTCCATTGGACGGATTAGGGTTTGGTTCGATTCTTCGATCTAAGATTCGAAGCGACTGGTACTGATTCGAGGAAACCTGATTCGGGATTTGGAAAGAGGACGTCGTGGGGAGGCTGTGGTGTAATTTTGGGGCTGTTTGGACCACCGGAACCGCCGTGAGGCAATTTACGGTGGGCGGAGCACTGTGGTAAGGGGCGGAGGGTTCGTTTGGCCTCTAAGGCTTAGAGACGAAGAGGTGAGGGGGGGTTTGGCTTGGGGGCGGGGTATGGTTTGGGCTTATATATGTGGGGAAGTGATTTGATCCTAGACGTTAGATCAATTGAGATCGACGGCTTGGATCAACTCACTTAAAAAGATGGTGTCGTTTCGTTTACGTCGAGACCGGATCGGTCTTTGGATGGGAATGGGTCGGGGCATGGGGCGATTTGCGACCGTTGGATTAAATAAAATGAACGGCCTGGATCGACAAGCTTGAAACGGCGTCGTTTCTTCGATGCTGGGGGTGGACTGGATTGGGGCAAGTATTGGGCTGATTTTTGGGTAAGAATTGGGTTGTGGCCATTTGGCCCAGTCCGGTTTCCATTTTGTTCCTTTTCCTTTTCTTTTATTTCCTAATTAATAAAACTAAAATTCTAAATTAAATTATAAACCAAATTAAAATACTAATTAATTTCTAATAACAATTATCACACACAATTAAATACCAACTAAAATAAAATCACACAATTGGAGATTAAATGCTAAAAAATGCCAAGTACATATTTTTGTGATTTTCATTCTCGCAAATCCAAATATTGTTTAATTAATTCCTAATTGTAAAATTAAATCCTAAATGCACATGCAACACATATTTTGTATTGTTTCTTAATTAAAGTAAAAATAAACATGCACAGACAAATACAAATAAATCACCAGCAACACAAAACTAGTTTATTTTGAATTTTTGGGAGTAGTTCTTGTAGGGGAAAAATCACGTGCTCACAATCACAATTTTACAAGCCCAATACAAAAACTTATTTAGCTCAATGCAGAGTTTTAATCACTTGCACACACATTCCAAAATTTCATAAATTAAAGGAATATTCACAAAGAGATCGAACTTATCAAATATTGTCTTTCTCAAATATGACGAAGTAATCAAGAGACATTGTTCCTTAGATCAAATTCATCCCAAGGAATTCCGCACATATTTTGTTCGAGAAATAATATCTTGTGTAATTCCCGTAATTATGGAGAAAAATTCGAAGAGAAGAATTAAGAGAATAAACAGAATTGTATCACAAAGACTCATCAATAATACTATTTTTCTTTTAAAAAAATCACTTGCACACTTACTCGGTATACGGCTAAAATCGGAGTGTTCGATGATCATTATGACACTCCAAAGCCCGTCTCCAGAAGGCTCGAGACACAGCTCGAGGTTCGACCCCGAGGGTTCCCTATGTTCGACCTCGGGGCAGTGCAAATAAGTGGCTATGATGGACAAGCGGGAAATTCCAAAGGCACGTGGTTAGAGCTGACCAGGTCTACAAGATTAGTACAAGTCCGTACCGTGACATTAAATGGTTGTACCAGCCGCATATCTTCATAATAAATGCATATGTACTATGTTGGGATTCCCCCTCCTATATAAAGGGGACCTTTATCATTTTGTAACACACATGATATTCAATACAAGAACAAGAACATTCTCTGCTCTTCAACTTAAACATATTCTACTGCGCTTCTTTGATTTTATTGCTTATATTTATTGTGTTTTATTGATTGTTCTTCATTTATTACTCATCATTAATCATAAAGAGCAATCATCAAAGTCCTTAGAATTGTTAGGTCTTCATCGACCATCCCTAGTTTGACACTTTAGCTCGACCTCGAGGCCCAGCGTATGCCAGCTCGAGACCCCAATTCACTGCCATTCGGTTTGCATAACATATTGTCCTCAAACTCTTATCTCATTTTCCTGACTCACACTTAGCATCAATTGCTTAACAACTAGCATTAAATTAAATTACGTATTTTTAGAACCACAAAATTAAATTTAATTGTAATTACCATTTTCAAGGTAAACAGTTTGGCGGCCACCGTGGGGCTAAAAATAATAGTGATTGTTTTTGTGCTGGTTTATTGAAAACACAAGTTATTCTTCACACTTTTTCTTATCCAAGAATCTTTGATTTCAGGTCAAAATGTCTAACTCAGTGAATGCACATGAAAACAACGGTCCTGAGGACCATGGAGAGAATGGTGTAGCTATTCCAGGTGCCGATGTACCACTGCGAAACCTTGAGGACGCACCAGAGCCAATCCCCATGGATGTGGGCTCACGCAACATCCAACACGTCGATATAAGCTCCCACACTAACGGGAGTATACGCCAAAAAAACAACAAGAAGCTTAAAGAACCCCAGCTCGGGAGGAACGGGAGGTTAGCCTTCACGTCATTTTTGAGATGTTGCAGGCACAACAGCTGGTGATTGCTCAACTACAAAGCCACTAAAAAACGCCAAGCACAGCGGCACCGAAAATGGCTCCTCGAGATGAACTGGTACTGGAAAGATCGAGCAATAACGAGTCAGCAGCCGACCCCACTATTATGAAGATGCTCGAGGACCTCACAAAGAGGATTGAATCGGGCGAAAAGAAGGTAGAAGCTAATGACAAAAAAGTGGAGACCTACAATTCAAGGGTCGATCATATCCCGTGCGCACCCCCGATTCTAAAGGGTGTAGATTCAAAGAAATTCATACAAAATCCATTCCCATCGAGCGTTGCTCTGAAGCCCATCCTGAAGAAATTTAGAATGCCCAATCTCCCGAAGTACAATGGAACCTCGGACCCCAACGAGCACATCACTGCTTACACTTGTGCTGTAAAGGGAAATGACCTGAAGGACAACGAGATTGAATTTGTCCTGTTAAAAAAATTCCAAGAAACACTTTCAAAAGGAGCCATGATGTGGTATCACAACCTATCCCCGAATTTGATATACTCATTTTCCATGCTGGCAGATTCTTTTATAAAGGCACATACCGGTGCCATCAAGGTTGCTACAAGGAAATTCGACATTTTCAAAATCAAACAGAGAGAAAACGAGATGCTAAGGGAGTTTGTATCTCGCTTTCGAATGGAGCGAATGGAATTACCACCAGTCTCTGATGACTAGGCAGTGCAAGCCTTAACCCAAGGTTTGAACGAACGAATCTTGATAGCTTCGAAGCAGCTAAAGCAGAACTTGGTTGAATATCCCGCCGTGACTTGGGAGGATGTCCATTAATCAAAGATTAGGGTCGAGGACGACCAACTAGGAGCTCCCTCGGGCTTAGTATATCCTAGAAGGCTCCTAGAAAAGGAACCAAGGCCAAATAAGGAAAGGTACTAACCATACACTGAAGATCGAAGAAATGCCCCAAGGCGTAACATACCCCGAAATGACCGAAGGGTAGATCGAGGTCAAAATCCTGGGGGACTCATGAGTAGAGCCAGATTTGACAGACACGCAGGACCAACGGAGGCACCTCGATTATCTGAGTACAACTTCAACATTGATGTTTCGGACATCATATCATCTACAGGTAAAATCAAAGACACCAGGTGGCCAAAACCCATACTATCAGATCTGTCGCAAAGGAAACCTAACCTGGTGTGTGAATTTCACAGCACATAGGGTCATAAAACCGAAGATTGCAGACAGCTCCGAGAAGAAGTAGCCCGACTAATCAACAAAGGGCACCTCCAAGAGTTCCTCAGCGACCAAGCCAAAAATCAATTTCGGGAAAGAGAGGCGAGCAGGAAAAATGAAACAGAAGAGCCACAACATGTCATCCACATGATAGTTGGAGGAATAGACATCCCATATGGACCTATTGTCAAATGAACAAAAATATCCATCACCAGGGAAAAGCGAACTCGAGGTTACATACCCGAGGACACTCTCACACTCAGCGAAGAGGACATCGAGGCCCTGTCTCAGCATCATAACGATGCATTGGTAATTTCTTTTCTTGTGAATACATTTCAAATTAAACGTGTGCTTGTGGATCCAGGTAGCTCAACCAACATTATCAGGTCAAAGGTAGTGGAGCAGCTTGTACTGCTCGACCAGATCGTGCCCACCTCTCGAGTCCTCAACGGATTCAACATGGAGAGAGAGACAATGAAAGGGGAGATCACCCTCCCAGTCAACGTGCCGGCACAACCCAAAATGTCAAGTTTCATGTCATTAAAGGAGACATGAGGTACAATGCCTTTCTTGGAAGGCCATGGATACACTACACGAGAGCAGTACCATCAACCCTTAATCAAATAATGAAGTTTCCAATGAAGGACGGAATAAAAATGGTATATCGGGAGCAGCATGTAGCAAGAGAGATGTTCACGGTGCACGATGTGGCACCGGCATCGACACCATCAACATTGAAGGAGCCAAAGGATAAGGAAACACCGAAGTAGCAATCACAAGATACATTCTCGGCTGCACCCGAGTGAATGAGTAAAGGACCGTACCGCATCCCCGGAGCGAGCATTTGAAGCATATCGAGGCTCGAAGTGCCATCACTACTAAGGTATAATCGTCTCTCTTTTTATTTACATCTTACACTAACCTGTGTGCAGGTGTCCGGTTAGTAAAATTGAAGCACCTTCCAGCTTGAAGACCTTAGGTTTTAAAGCATGCGTTGCACTCGTTTCCTTCGATCGGATTTTATCCCAAGAAGGGTTTTACCGGTAAGGTTTTTAACGAGGAAACATCTATATGCTACCTAAGGAGAACTTAACAAGTATTCAAGGCTTCTCTTCAATTAACCTCGAATACTGGGGGGCATCCCCCCAGGAGATCACCTCCCTGGAGAAATCAAGATGAGCCAAAGAGGGTCTCGATAGAAAAATGATGTATCGGGCCAAACGGTCAAATGAACCATGTCCGCATAGAATAATCGAACCCTCAACGACGAAAACATGTATACTTGTACCAAGTAATCAAAGGAGTATCTTTTACCATCAAAACACTTCGAGTTATGTATACTTGTGCCAAGTAATCAAAGGAATATCTTTTACTATCAAAATGTTTCGCACTTCAAAGAAGTTTGCTATTTTTACAAGAAACGGCCCCAGGGCCAGAAATTTCCCAAATACTCGGAACTGACATAAAAAACTCGAAGTTGTAAGACCTCCGGGCTAGAAACTTCGAGCTCATAAACCGTCAATGAGGCAACATCAAGTTTGCAAAGAACGGCTCTAGAGCCAAAAACTTTCGATGTCTCATGGACTGTCGCTGACTGTCACCCCATCGAGATATCAAAAACTCGAGGCCATAAGACCGCAAGCGGGCAATCTCGAGCCTGAAAGCCCTCCATGTTGAAATGCTAGAAAATGTAAGGCCTCCATGAGGCAACCTCGAGCTCATACGACCTCCATAAGGGAATACCAAATCTGCAAGACCTCAAACAAGGCATGAATTATACTTGTCCCACGTAACCAAAGAATCTGTAAGACCTTAAGTAAGGCATGTTCAAATTTATAAGACCTTACAAAGGGCGTAATCCCGATCTTAAAGTCAAGGCTATATATTCTAACTTGTAAGACCCTTAAAAAGGCATATCCTCGATATAAACACCGAGGCTATCTCACTCGGGGACTAAAAGGCTACGACCAAACACAATGACTACGGTCATAAGGCTCCGGCAAAACTAACGCAACTCGGGGATGCCCAACTGTCACCATAAAATCACTAACCGGTTAATTAGGCTACCCTCGGCATAAGCAAAAGAGCTTCAATCATGTCAGCTCCAAACAATGAAAAGACTTTGAAACAATTCAGCCATCGAGCGAAACCTCCCGACGTGCTCATTTATAGTCACATAATGGCTCACAACCGAGGTTCTTATCGAACCATCGAACAGTCGGACGAACACAAAAACTTCAAAAAGGTCTTTGACGAGGGAAAAATAAAAGCCTATATTAGAGGTCGTACCAACCCAACGCATAAGAGCCTAAGAGCCAGCCTATATTATAGGTCATACCGACCCAACGCGTAAGAGCCTAAGCACCAGCCTATATTAGAGGTCATACCAACTCAACGCGTAAGAGCCCAAGCACCAGCCCATATTAGAGGTCGTGTTGACCCAACATGTAAGAGCCTAAGAGCCAGCTTAAAATTCAAAAACTTAAGGGTCGATGAGCCCGAGTCGAAACCCGACTCGAAGACTGAGCCCGAAACGGTTAACTAAAAAGCACCTAAGGGAAAATGCGTAAGAGCCTACGGGTCATCCCAACAAGCCTCAGGGCTGATTTGTAAACCTAAGGGTTTTACCTCGAATTCCAATTCATCTGGCTAATCATTGATCAACGTTAACATTCAAAACACATACACAAGCAAAGGGAAATTCATGAAAGGGGAAAACCGAAAGGCTTCTCTTTATATGTATATGTGAAATAATACAAGGCTTTATTTACAATGTTCTCTAAGAGCATTATACGTAGAATCAGAAAGGAAAGGCCTAGTCTAATTTCCCCTCAGGGACTGCGGCCCCATCGGCCTCTTCCTCATTATCTTCGGAATCGGATACGAGGAACTTGACGTCATATTCATCTGCCTTGGCCTGCTCTATCTCTTTTGAGAGATCGAAGCCTAGTGTGGATCTCATCGAGGGTTTCCCTCCGGGATCTGCACCGGGAATATTATTGTTTCTGCTCTCCCGATCGGAATCCCCTCTCAACTCAGCTCGAGCATCGGCAATGTCTTTTAAATAGATGGCCACTTTCTTATCAGTCTTAGCTTGAATCTCTTCAGATTCAGCCTAGGCATCCATGACCTCGGCCTTCATCTTCAAAAGGTCAGACTCGAATCTTACAATCCTGCTCGTCTGGATCGAGCTGTTTTCACGAGCATTTCGAAGTTGCACCTAGAGGGCAGAAGCCTTGGCCAAAACTTGGGCATCTATCTGAGCCCTTAGCTAACTCATACTTGGCCTGACCAACTTTTCCCCAAAGGCGTTCCAGACCCTCCGTCTTTCTCTGCAATTGAAGTATCGAAATATTAATCTCCGAGGATAGAAGGAGAAACATACATACCCTCGAAACAAAGGTTACCTCTCTCTCGAGGCGGCCTTCATAGTTTTGGCTTCGATTCATCTCTTACCGAAGGTGTATCAACTCCTTTGCCCTTTTATCACAAAGAAGCCTGAGGGATTTCTCCCTGTCCAAGGCTTTCCGCAACCTGGCTTCACAGCGGAGCAGCTCGGACTTGAGCTTGTCAAAAGCCTATGAAAAATAAGCTCAGTGAGAAAATGAAAATGCAAAACTGAAAACCCAACAAAATCAACCAAAACTCACCACAAAACAGAGTCGTTGAGCTTCATCAAAAGTTGAGCGTACATCTACTGGTCTGGTCTCATTGGTCCCAGTTGAACCGCTCTCGGTGGGGATATGATTGCTCGAGATCCCCCTTGATTTAGGCGGCCCCTGTCCTCGAACATCCCTCAAAGTACCTTCGACGGGAGAAGAAGACGGCGTCAGAAAATATGTAGCCCTCGAAGTACCTTCGACGAGAGAAGAAGATAAAGGCAAAAGATCCTTGTCCCACGAATTACCTTCGACCAGGGAAGAAGACGGTAGCAAAAGAGGGGCCATTCCCCCGAGGCTAGAAACCTCGGGTATTGCAGGTTCAGCTGGCCCGAGAGGTCTCTCGGCTCGAGCCATCGATGTGTGGCCGCTCCCTTCTGTTACACCAGTGTTCTTACGATGGCTGATAGGTATATGATCTACCTCAACGGTTGCATCTCCTTTATGCCTTCGAGCAGACCCTGCCTCACTATAAATCTCCTCGCCCATCGAGGATTCATTACACTTGTTATCGCTCTTCAGCCCCGAAGCTGATGATCCTCTCTCCTCTCCGAGAGGGCATGGTCTCATCTCGGAAAATTCTCCAATGCCTGCAATAAAGAAGTTAGGAACAAAAGGGAAATATTCCTTAAATAAAAGAATCATACGGTACTCACCGTGGTGTTTTGCCTCCCATCTACCCTTCGACAGGTCTCGCCATTTACACTCATCGTAGGTTGAGCAAGCTACCAGTTTCTGAGTCTAATCCGCCAGATCAGAGACCTCGTATGGAAATCACGAGATTATTGCGGAAAGGGAAAGAAAACACCTTTATGGAGTCTTCCTCCACTATGAACAAAAATGACAAAAGCATAAGTGTACCACTTATGTGTAAAATTATATTTCTCAGGGAATGGCAGGAACTCTACGGGGATAATGTCAACAGTCTGCACTCGGACAAATCGACTCATCCACCCTCGGTCCCAGTCATCTTCATTACTAGAAACAAATGGGCGGGTGGATCGATGTCGTAGAGTAATCAGGCCTCTATAATGCAAGGGCCGGTACAATCTAATAAGATGGCTGAGGGTGAACTCGAGCCAGGCTTTATCTACAAAGAGCCTTATCATTAACACTATCCTCCTAAACGACGGGTGAACCTGTGCCAGGGTAACCCGATATCTTCTACAAAACTTTAGAATGACTCTGTCGAGAGGGCCCATTGTAAAGGGGTACGTGGACATTCAAAAACCCCTCTACATGAGCCATGATGCTCTCTTATAGGGAAGGTACCTGCAGTAGTACCGCCTTTTCTCCCCATCCACAGTCTCTCCTAACTTCCTCAAGGTGCTCCTCTCCTATTGATGAGATGAACCTCGATGTATGCTCCCAATGCGCCTGAACATTGGGAGGTCTCTCTAACGTAAAGTCCCTTCTTGAGACAAAGCATCTCGAGGTTAGCTCACTGGAAGTCGGCGTTGTACTACCGACCGAGTGGGAAATGAATGTGGAACACTCCTCTTTATGGTTAACAGATTTGGGCAGAGTAGCCAAAACTATGGTGAAATAAGAGAAGGGAAATGAAAACTTAGGCGAAAGCTTTGAATTAAAATGGTGAAAGAACTGACGCAAGGAAGGAGAGCTCTATAAAAGGATAGTTGCTCAAAGTAGCGGAATCCTCAAATAAGAAGAAAGCAAATACATATATAGAGCAAGCGGCGAATGTTCGTCTATTCTGAAGGCCAATTAATTCTGACCATGCCATTACCACTTTTGGGGAAGTTTACCGGTGGGACCACCCCGATCACTTCACGGTCATGTCATATGAATGACATTGTCATACAGCGTTCGAGAGCTATCGAGATCCCCACATCGATCTAGCCTCGAGATGGTGCCCGATCTCGACGATCTCTATTATTACAAAAATGGACTCTAATAGAGCTATCAATCTAGCCTCGAGATGGTGCCCGATCTCGAGGATCTCGGTTACTCCAATTATGGGCTCCAAAGAGCCAGCATCAAAATTCAAAGATTAACTTTGCATAAGCACTGAAAAATAAAATTTGAAGACTTGAAGCAAAGGAATCTTTTTGCATTCCCAAAAATACATTTACAAAGGATGTCTTTACAAAGCTCCCATGAGGAACCCATATACAAAAAGAAAGAAAAGGAGAAGCAGAGATGATGACGCGAGTCTATTCTTCACCCTCACCACTATTAGAATCACTTTCGGAACCCTCATCCGAAGTAGTTGAAGGTGCTGATTCTTCCTCCAAAGATCTGTCTTTCTCAATCTTAGCAGAGAGATCGATACCTTTGGTGCTTGCTTCCTCGAAGGCCTACCTCCTAGCTTGCAAACGAGCATGAGCAATGGCTCGAGCCAGCTTCTGCTCGGCCTTCTCGGATATCTCTCGGCTCAATCGTTTGTGGTGGTGGCATCTCTCTTGTATGAGGACACATATTCATCAGCCTCAGACTTGGACACATATAATGCAGTGGCCTCCTTCTGAGCACTTCGAAGAAGATCCTGGGTCGAGGCTAACTCTCCCCACAAAAAGTCTTACTCCGAGGTCACGATCTCATTTTGCCTCTTCAGCTCGAGGATCTCCGTATCCTTGGTTACAACCTTTTCCTGAAGTTTCCCCACTAGGTCATCCTTTTGCCCAATCTGCAAAGGCAAATCAAGATAGTGAGCATCAAGTTATAAGAATAAAAAGATAAACTCATGAATGTCGTGTTACTTGCTCAGCAAAGCTAGTTTGTTCCTGGTGCACTTCCTCTAGACTTTCCTGAAGCTCACTCAACTCATCTTCCTTTCAGGCAGAGGAAGCCTTCGACTCATTTAGCTCCACGGTGAGCTTATCGAGCTCCTCCACACGGCATGAAAGCTCATCTTGAAGCTTAGAAAAGGCGTGGTCATACAATTTCTTGACCTACAACAAAGCAAAAAAGTTTGAAAGGCAAGGGTAAAAATTTGAAGCGCAAATGGTATGTCAATAATATCACCTACTTTTGAAGCCTCTCAGCCTCCTCAAGAGCGACGACGGAGTCGAGATCTGTGTCCTGGTCGACACCAATGAAGTAGTCCTTGAACGTATCATCCTCTCTTTGAAAGGTCCCCATATCGGCAGCGCCCCTGTTCTGGGCATCCCTTATTTCCCCCGGAGAAAATGAAGGGCCCGATTCAATACTGCCCACGATATCAATTTCTATAGGGGTTTCTTCTCGACCCCGAAAAATTTCGGATTCAGGCCCTCCGAAATCGCCAACCGAGGATTCGCCGGCATAGATTGTACCATGTCCAACTTGAGGCTCGGGGACTGTTCCCAAACCCTCTTCGAGGGTCTCCTCAGCATGAGTTTGGTCCACATTGGCCACCCACGACTCAGCGGCCTTCCGCCCAATAGCTTGTGGAGTATCAGCGCTCCGTCTTACCCTTTTTACCAAAGGGCGATCGCCATGATCATCATCTTCGTCTTCGGCACGAAGACTTGCTACAGCAGTCGAGGTCAAGACCGTGGCGTCGGTCTGAGGCCTGCAGACCTTGGGTTTCTTTGATTTTGGAGACTCGATCGATGCCTCCTTCTTCCTCTTCTTACCCTTGTCGGGATTTAAGGCTTTCTCTTCACCAGGAGGAGGCGGTCTTATTGACATGCCTTACTCGAGACCTGCACAGGCATGATGTATTAAACCTACCGCCATAAAGAATACTCATAAGAAACTTGGTAATGACAACAACGAAAGCATGTCGTGGTTCTTGGTCTGCCAACGCATTTTGGCCAAATCACGCTAAACACGCTCGTTGTATGGAAAAGGAAGGTCTAATAGTTTGATCCATCCCGGAAGGTTCTAAACCGCGTCGGGGAACCAAAAGGTGGTTACATAATCAAAAGAAGATCATTTCAGAAGAAGAAGGGGCAATAAAATGTGCTCGATGTAGGGACACGTACGTTTCATGTTCCGTTCCTCCAGGAATGGCATCCTATCAGTAGGGATGATGTCCGAGGTTCTTACTCTGACATACCGGCTCATCCATCCCCGGTCTTTGTCCTCATCGATGCTCGCAAAGAATGTCTTGGCAGATCGATGGTAAAGCTTGATTAAACCCCTCGGAAGAGACGGGGGTTGTACAATCTGATCAAGTGGTCGAGGGCATTTCCTCGATTCGGTTAGAGAAATATCTGAGCCTGTAAACAATCCTCCAGAAATAAGGATAGATCTGATCGAGTGTCACTCAGTACTGATGACAAAAATCAAGAATCATCGGATCTATCGGTGGGGAAGAAGAATCTACAGGGCCTAGAGTGAAAGGGTATGTGTATACGCTGAGGAAGCCAGCTTTATGTGCTACTATGCTTTCCTCAGCTTTGGGGATCTCTACTTGCACTGCCTCCCCCCATCGGCAGTCTATCTTTACTCTCTTCGTGTTGGTCACCACACTAATGTACCGGTGTAGAAGGTGGGTTTTCAATGGTAAAATTGGAGACCGTATCGAAGTGGCCAGGGATACATTGCTCAATACTTGGAGTTATTTTTGATTTGCCCTTGGACAGGCATGATGAAGAAGTGGTGCCCTCTTTCTGGGGTACCATTTTGGAGGTTTTAGCCATAACTATAGCAAAGTTTCTAAGAAATAAAATGAAGAGGCAAGCACAGAGGGGAGATGAATGCAAAAGATGAACTTAGCTCTGAAAACTTGAAGATATTGTAAAAGTATAAATGAAAAACAGTTGAGGTATTTATAGAAGCTGTTTGGGCAATGTTTGAGAAGCGGAGTCGGACTAATAACGGTTCGTAGGCTTCTCAATAATCGTGCTGACAGCGGCCTCTGCGCAACCTTTGAGTCATGTCATTTAATGCTCTAACGGGCTGACGTCATGATGGAAGTATCGAAGAGGCAAGAATTCAAGACCGTTTCTTATCATTTTTACTCTAAGAAACGCGGGGACTATCTGTATACGGCTAAAATCGGAGAGTCCGATTTTATGATCATTATGACACTCCATAGCCCGTCTCTAGAAGGCTCGAGGCACAACTCAAGGTTCGACTCCGAGGGTTCCCTATGTTAGACCTCGGGGCAGTGCAAATCGGTGGCTATGATGGACAAGCGGGAAATTCCCAAGGCACATGGTTAGAGCTGACCAGGTCTACAAGAATAGTACAAGTCCGTACTGTGACATTAAATGGTTGTACCAGCCGCATATCTTCATAATAAATACACATGTACTATGTTGGGATTCCCCCTCCTATATAAAGGGGACCCTTATCATTTTGTAACACATACGATATTCAATACAAGAACAAGAACATTCTTTGCTCTTCAACTTAAACATATTCTATTGTCGCTCCTTTGATTTTATTGCTTACATTTATTGTGTTTTATTGATTGTTCTTCATTTATTACTCAAAATTGATCATAAAGAGCAATCATCAAAGTCCTTAAAACTGTTAGTTCTTCATCGACCATCCCGAGTGCGACACTTTAGCTCGACCTCGAGGCCCAGCGTAGGTCAGCTTGAGACCTCGATTCACAGCCATTCGGTTTGCATAACATATTGTCCTCAAGCTCTTATCTCATTTTTCTGACTCTCACTTAGCATCTATCGCTTAACAACTAACATTAAAATAAATTACGTATTTTTAGAACCACAAAATCAAATTTAATTATAATTACTATTTTCAAAGTAAACACTCGGATTCAAACTTTAAATATGGAGTTGCCTTTAGAAGAAAGTGCTTTACCCCTAGGTGGTATAATTTTCAGTGTGAATTCAAATTAATCGGCTCTTAAAGTGAGTTCCGGACTGAAGCAAAAGAATAAGTTATTCCATCAGTTTATAAATTTAAAGAGAAAAAGAAACAAAAAGAGTAAAAGAAAAAGAAAGGAAATTAGATTCTACTATATGCTTTGATCTGGCAGTAAGGCTCCCACATAATTGTTCAGTGAAAAAGAGCCAATGGTTGTGCCGTGCATTCAACAATTTAGCCACATGGGTATGCTACAAGTTGCTGGCTGCAGCAAAGCCAAATGTCAATAGTCCTGAAATATAAAAAACCAAAATGTGCATATATAACTTGACAGAAAATACATTAGAATAGCCATATGGGGACCGTTACGCCTACCTGACGAGACCTTTTTTAATTTATTTTAAGGAATCTTGCAAAAATGTCCTAAAAAAGTACCAACCTCTAACTATTCATTATAAACTTATTAAAATTAACCAATCACATGGAAAAATTGAAAACCCAAAGAAATAAGGTTCTTTCTCTCCAAAAATCATACACAAAATCTCATTCCATATTTTTAAGCGTGATTAGCAACATTAGATGCAAGAGGGAAAGAAAATTTCATGGATGAGGCAACAAATAAGGAGAGGAAATACAATATATATATAAATATATATACAAGATTCCAAAAATCTAAGAAAAAAAGGATTTTTTTTCAATGGGTATGGTTGAGATTCATTAAAAACATATAGATGAGTCAATATACACAATTTGAGAAAGATTGAAGGTGATTCGGACTGATTTTGTATCAAATTCGTAGTTAAAATCGAGTTTTAAAAATTCTTCTGTTACACATGTATCACGCATGTATCCAGGGGCGGATTTAGGGGGGCGCAAGGGGGTTCACCCGAACCCCCTTCGCCGAAAAAATACACTGTATATATAAGGCAAAATCTGTTTTTTACCTCTATATATTAAGTTTTGAACCCCCTTAACACAATCCAAAAGTGTAGTTTAGTGGTCAAGGGGGTTCAAAATCTACATAAGGTCATGAGTTCAATTCCCACTAGATACAAAATTTTTTTTGAACCCCCTTCGTGGAGATCCTGCCTCCGCCACTGCATGTATCTCACACGCATGTATATATTGATATACATGTAATACACATTTGATACAAATATGATACACAGTGTGATACACCTATTATTTTTTTCATGTTCATCTTCTACTTCGAATTTTCAATTCAAACAACCTCAAAATTTCACCAAATTATCTCAAAATTGAGATTCAAGCTCTTTAAAATGTACTCAATCTATTCTAATAACACCACTAAAAAAATAGACTTTGGACATGAGAAGCACGAACCAACAGAATAATACAATTCCATCAAAAACTGCAATTGAAGAAGTTGTGCAGGAAGTTCTCATTGTGATACAAGATGGTGCAAAACACACAAAACGGAGACCTGATCTAGGTCTTCTAGCAGATATATGTTTAATGTTTTTGCACAGGCCTGAACTGGTCCGACCTCCAGCAAGCCAGGATAGGGAAAGGACTCAATAAAACACCAAACTGCAAAAATTTGACCCTTTTTTTCTACAAATAGCTAATTGGCTAATATTGATAATATTTGACTAATATTAATAATATTTTATAATAAACTACTTCTAAATGGACATAACTGGCATTTTTCCCTTTATTTTATTACATCGGGTCAGTTCGAACCGGGCCGGAGGGGAAAGAAAAGACGACTGATGGAGTTTGAACGCTCCATTTTTGCGAAAGCCAAAGAGCTCATCGAGTGTGCAAGTCCTCAACCCCACCTTATCACTAGATTCAACTTTTTTTTTTTTTTTTAGTTTTTTATTTAACACCGTTTGATATTTGAATTCATTAACCTGACCGATTCAAATTCAGCCTGCATAAACTCATATAAAGGGAAGCGTATAATTATTTTTTTCACTTTCAAGGCTGTAATTGGAGACATCTAATTAGCTCTAGTTGTTTCTTAAAATATGCAATTTTATACATTTATTATTTACTGTGTTCCATAGATGCAATTTATACCGCCCAATTCAAATTGTGTATATGTCTATCTTTAGGGTAAGATTAAACTGGATCACTTTACTTGGAAAATATTAAATTTACACTCTTTCAAAGAAAGAAAACAAAGCTATTTATTCTTTCAAAACGTGGTCATTGATCATAAACAGTTATTCTACCTCTATGAATGTAGACAAGGTTTTAGTATGGTTTATTTTTCTAGAATAACCGTTTCAAATGGCCACATCTATATATAAATATAAAGGTGGGAATTCTTATTTATCTTTTTTCTTGTTTTTTTGGACTTTTGTCCTAATTTTAGTACAATTTTCATTATTAAAATGCTTTTCCTACATAATTACTGTTGTGAGTTTAAATAACGGAAGATGAGGAAATTTTGGAATTGAATTACATCTTTCATTATATACATTAATTATGAATATTAAATAAGGGAGAGGAAGTGATTCAATTTAATTGGACAAAATAAGCAGCTTTAATGACTTAAAGAAGAAAATGTGTAAAATAAAGCTGATGAGTGAGTATTAGCATTCTAACGAGAAACAGTTTCTGCCCACTCTTTTTATTTTTCTTCACAAATCCAATGAAAGCTCTTCATTTCATTTTTCCAATCGTTATTAGAAGTAATTATACAATTATTAGTATTAAATTATATTTAATCTGTTATCTATATTTTGATCTTTTCAATTCTCTGTTTGACCACCCAATTTCCAATCCAACTATATATTGTGGTCTCTGATTTTATTTGAACTATATAACTGATGAGTTTTCAAATTCTTTTTCGTTTTAACAGTATTTCGTATTACATGTTAAAATTAGAGTAAAACCAAATATTTAAGCAAATGCTTGTGCATCTACACTTATACATATCTTGTACTATATCCCATATACAAAAGGATGCACAAGTTGATTTGTTCTATATAACATATCTTGTACTATATGTCATGCAAAGGTGGTTCTGCTCGTCACTTTGCAAACGTGTTCGTTTTCAATTTGCATAATCTTCTTATCTGTCATCACGTTTCAATTGGGTGGGACAATGAGAAAAAAAAAGGAAATTAATTATTTAAACCAAAAGATATGTGTACTTATTGATTTTAAATCAATGAAAAGGAGAAGTGACAGGTTTAAAAAATCTTGAAAAATTACGTACCGTCGAAATGAGAATGATTTATACAACTATAGTTTTTTTCCGGTCAAGTTTTGGGAAAAAAGCAGTACATTCTTGATAAAAAAGCATATAGTATCAGATTTGAAAAGAAAAGTTGCGAAGAGATTTGATTGAAAATTTGAACATGTGTTGGATTATCTATCTATATCTATATTATATTAAAAGCACGAAGGCCCTTAGCGAAATGTCATTCGTCTTTTTTACCCATTAAAAATAGATTCCACAGTGGATAAATTAGTAATTTAATTATTAGTTTAAAATCAATTAAATTATTAACTATTAATTCTTTCCTTATTTAAACCATATAGAAAATCTAAATATTTTAGGAATTCAAAATCAACTATGATTTTCTTTACATAAATTCTTTCCTTATTTGAATTATGTAATATAATTTTTATTCCTTCCATATTATTTGACTTGACAGTATAAAAAAACTTGCTAATTTGTAGTACTTTGCCAACGACATGTGATTGCTCCTTAGTAGGTGAGTTCTTTATACTTTTTCCAATCGTTCTATAGAATATTGCTGTTATCTTTAGAGTTTTTTCTTGTTTTAGTTTGTTTTTGCTTTTGTTTTAAATGCTTTTATATGGGTTTTGGAAGAATTATTTTTCATTAATGTCTTTTTCTTTTCTTATTGACCATCCAATTCAACTTTTTAGGAGTAAAAGAATATGCTGATTTTGGATTAAAAGATGTTACACATTTAAAGCCTAATGTAGTTCAATATGGATTTATGTGACTAATCTGCAGGTTTTCTTTCTTAGTCAGAAGATTCTAAAATTTTTGAGGCTACCTTCTTTCCTGTTCTTAATTTACATCCAATTTAATTTTCGTTTAGTAATAAAAAATTATGCCTTGAGATTTTGGATTAAAACTTAAAAGAGAATTTCTCACGTTTGACAAAAAAAAAATCCAAACACCATTGTAATTCCTTCTACGCTACAGTCAAATATTTCATACTTAAGATGGCAAATATTAAGAATTTTGATCAATCTATTCATATATATACTATATTAAAAGCACGAAGCCCCTTAGCGATATATTGTTTGCTTTTTTTACCCTTTAAAAACTAATTTCATATTGGATAAAATTGTAATTTAGTTGTTTTCCTATATTTAGGACTTCTAAATCAAATAAAATTTTAGTTATTAAATTTTTCCTTTTTTGAACTAGGTAAGAAATCCTAATATTTAGAACTTTAAATGAATAATATTATTTTTCCATATTTAGATTTTGCAGAAGTTGTAAAAGTATGTATAACAACAAATATATTACCAAGCACACTATTATGATGGATAGTGGTACAAAGTTTATGCGTAGAACAGTGGCTAACACTTTAAAAATTTATCCCATTTTCAAAATCAACTAAAAATTTGTTATCCTTTGAATCATGTAAGAAATTTTAAACATGAATTTTAAATAAATTAGTATTTTAATTATCTAATATAAATTATTTATTTATTTAGAGAAGATGTAACATAATTGTAATCTATTAATTTTAGACGTAATATAATGGTTAATACTTTAGAGAGTTATCCCTTTTTGAAATTCATTGTAATATTATTTATCAAATCATTCATTAATTAACTACGTAAGAAGTCTTAATATAGGACTTTAAAATCATTTAATATTTTAATTATCTAATATAAATTATTTATTTATTTGGATAATATAACATTACTGTAATTCTTTGCATGTGTGTGTCTATATATATATGAACCATAATACACTTGCATATCAAATTTGTGCTACTTTTTAACCCAAAAAATATTTTTATATAATATTTAAATATAAAATTCAATAATTAAAATAAATAACAAAATTTAAAAATATAAAAGATATAAAAGAGGTAAGGAAAAAGAGAGTTCATAAAAGTAGTTGACCAGAGTCAACAACACTAATTATTCTACATATAAAGATTCAAAAGTAAAATATGATCATATTAGTTTTTTAATCCTTTGGAACATATAAAGATTCATAGTATCTACTTATAGTATGAATTATTTTCATTTATATTGAGAATAAATAATTAAGTATCTAAATTATATAACTAACTAGCTAAAGAATCCTATTAAATTCTTTTTCAAATTTATCATAAAATAAAAATACATTTTCAAGTTTACAAACTCTTTATTAGGGTACATAAATTTATTTTTACAGAAAGAGCACTGATAGTGAAAGAAATAAAAAAATCAATATAATATAGTATGAGGGTCAGATTGATAAAATGCAAATTTGAAGTAATAAATATGAAATAGTAAAAGATAAGTTGTATTCTATTTGAGTTGTCATAAATTAACTTTTTCTTTGTTTGCATTTATTCCAGCAAATGACCGGTCCATTTTTTTATATATTAATTATTTGTTCTAAATTGTTAACTAAACGTTAGTCAATTTTAGATTTTGTATTGTCATGTATCAAATTAATATTTAAGAGCTATAAGCTAAACTTCTCATTTCCAAAACTCTAAAGATCAAAGATTAAATTTCTTGATATATATTATTCATCAAATCATTAAATAATAGTTTGAAAAATATATTTATATTATTTATTTTCAGTACAATTTTCTTAAAGATTCTCATAAAGTCCTCAAAATCACAATAAGGCATTTGTAGAATTTAATGGGATATGATTACTTCATTTTATTGAGCTATAGCTGGATAGGGTCAACATTCATTATTTTTAGGAACTTATAATTTTTTAAACTTTTATAACTCAAATGCATTATTTGATACTCCCTCCGGTCCAATTTAATTAATTTTTTGGCCTTTTTAGTAGTCCATAATATATAATTTTTTCAGGTATCAAGAAGGAATTAATTTTTTTTTTTTGAAAATTGCCTTTGTAGTATTTGTTGTATTTGAACAAATTAAGCTTAATATGGTCCTAAGATTAATATGGTCAATTTTATTGTTAATTAATGTTCAAAGATGAATTTTTTAATATCAAACAATAAAAAAATCAATTAAAGTGGAACACGAGGAGTAATATCTATGTGATTTTTTAAACTTATGTACTTATCAAAAGCTCCTACCCTAACCTTAGCGAAATGTTGGCCGCTTTTTTTTACCCTTTAAAATAAAGTTTACACTCGACAAAATAATCATTTAAATTTTCTTCTAATATCTAGGAGTTTTAAATCAACTAAAACTTTGAAGTGCTATATAAGAAATCCTAATACGTAGGATATTAAAATTAATTAAATCTTTACCTTATATAAATTAAAATATTCACTTATTCTTTTATTTATGTAGACCAAGCAAGGGAAGTTTAGCATCAAGACAATGTATATAGCAGCAAGGTCTCAATTTTAGAAAGTTACATGGAAGAATCTTGTGCTGGGAGATGTTACTATATCAAGGCATCTATTTATTCTATGGCTAACTCTCAACCAAAGGTTAGCAACAGTGGATAGACTGGCAAAATGGAAGATTGATGTGCCGAAGGAATGTGTTATGCACTAGCCAGAAAGAAGAGACGTTGGATCACCTTTTCTTTGAATGTGCTTATGCTAGATCAATATGGGCTGCATTAGTAGGTTGGTTGAAAGAAAAACACAATGTTGGAAGCTGGGAACAGGAATTAAAATGGCTGATCAAGAGGACAAACAGCAGCAGACCACGAGCTCAAGTTCTCACATTTCTATTTGCAGCAACAATTTATTACACATAGATGGAGAGGAACAAAAGAAGATTTCAGAACCAGTGTATTATATATGTAGAAAGAGTTCGAGAAATAGCCTTGCAGTTGCATATCAAAGGCCAGAACATGAGCAAATGGAAGTCAATGTTAGAACAGTTAAATAGATATTCTAGCGGAAACAATGTATAAATCACGAAGAGATTAGAAAAAGTACATGACTGTAGTTATGAGAATTAAGAATTACAAATCACGAAGAGCTAGATCTTTATAAATCACGATTATTCATAGCACGATTATAAATCACGAAGAGCGGAAACAATTATTCATAGCACGATTATAAATCTCAAAATTTATGTAACTAAAATAATGTACAATTTTCTCAATATTCTTCTTAATTCTAACAAAATATATAGATAATTCAACTGACCATAGTTCTAACTTCTAACAATTTCTCAATATTTATGTAACTAAAATAATGTACAATTTTCTCAATATTCTTCTTAATTCTAACAAAATATATAGATAATTCAACCGACCATAGTTCTTAATTCTAACAAAATATAAAGATACTTTCAACGTTAATTCTAACAAAATATAAAAGATGAATAAATTATTATTATAATCTTATTATTACTTTCTTTATAACAAATTCCGCTAATTAATCGCACAAGACAGAAGATAATCACTTAACTTGGTGAATTGGAGGTAAAACGTAAATAAAATGTCTGAGGTAGGTGGGCCGAAAGTTATTCTTTTATTAAGCTTGCTAAATCGATTAACTTCAACATTGTAAAAAACTTACCCTTATTTATATATTTATTTATTTTATAGCTCAAAATAATATTTAATAATATTTACGTAATCTTTATGGATTGACGTGATACACACGTGCAACGCACGTACACTAAAACTAGTACTATATTAAAAGCACGAAGACCCTTAGCGAAATGTCGTTCGCCTTTTTTTACCCTTTTTAAAATAGAGTTCACATTAGACAAAATAGTCATTTGATTATTTCCCTAATATTTAAAATAGTCATTTAATTAATTCCCTACTATTTAGGAATAGTTATTTAATTACTATTCCTATAATACTTATAATTGACACACATACTAGGAAACATTTTCGTTCTCTACACAATAGAAAGTTTTCGTCCAACTCTATATTTAGGAGTATTATTAAATTTTTCTTTCTAATTCAGGAGGATCTTTTTTAGTTAATAAAAATTTGTCCAATTTACATACAATAGGAAGGTTTCAATTTTTCTTTAGTTAATAAAATTTTAACTAATTCACCTACTAGAAAACTTTTGATACTTTCAACTATGTTAATATTTAGGAGTATTATAATTTCACACTTGAAAAGTTCTTAAAATTTGACTAATTCATGCACACACTAGGAAAGTTTTGATATAAATTTTTGACACTGAATTTTTTATAACTATATTAGATGAAGACGAGCTCTTTGAAAACTTATAAGAGTCTTTTTTTTAATAAAATTTTCACCCAATTTTATATACATCTGTAATTCTATTAAAAGAAGTTACAATTTCACCTTTTCATCATCATAATTTTGCCTTGTTGGAGCAACAACTACAAAATTAAAGGTTTTAAGTTTTCTTTCTTTGAGCAATTTTTTTACTAGCAGTTGAATTTTGCATTCATGTATTTATATTAGTAGTTAAATTTTGCATGCACGTATTTAACCAATACATCTTATTTTGCTGATCTGGATTGTAAAGCTTGGTTGAATAGAATCCTTTTTGTATTAGACTGTATGCTTTAACCTTTAGTCAAGTTATTTCTTTTACTATTTTTTCGTGCTCTTATTGACCTTTTTCTCCGTTTTTAGTTGTTTTTAATAGTTCTTATACTGGATAAAACTATATTAAATTATTTTTCTTAAAATTTTAAGATTTTGCAAATAACTAAAATTTTAGTTATAATTTTTTTATTTGAACTACGTAGGAAGTCCTAATATTTAATACTCTAAAATCAATTAAGATTTTACCTTATGAAATTTTTAAAAATAATTTATTCATTGGAACTAAAAAACACGAAGGCCCTAAACGAATGTTGTTCGTCTTTTTTACCCTCTAAATATAAAGTTCACACTAGATAAAACAGTCATTTAATTATTTCTCTAATAATTAAAGATATTTTGTTTAATAGATTTCTTAATATTTAAGAATACTCATTTAATTATTCTCCTACTATTTGGGACTTTAATTTTTCTATTCCTTTTAGATCTACAACCCGTGCCTTTTCAAATCCATGTAGATTTAGTAGTATTAAATTGTATGAACTTTCAATTACCACTAGGAAAATTTCTGATACTTTGTACCACTTATATGTTTAAAATGATCTTTTAATAAAATTGTCGTCACTTTCAAATTCCATTTAATTTTAGACTTATGATGGTTTTTCACTTTCTACCTCCACTTAAATTTAGCAATATTAAATTTTAAACACGATTTATCCTAGGAAAGTGATCACTTTGTAACTCCTTTTAGTTTTAGGGGGCTTTTTAAATAAAATTTTGACTCAATTAAATTTCAAGCACTTTCGTTTTATACTAGGAAAGATTCGATTACTTTGTACTCATTTTAGATTAATTTTTTATAAGCTATTAGGTAAAAATAAGCACTTTGAACTCCTTTTTGTTTTAGGAGTCTCTATTTTTTTAAAAAAATCTTTATTTATTTTAACTATATATAATTTTACTTTACATAAATCTTTTCCTGTTTCAATTATATATGTAATGCTTCTATAAAAGAAGCTTTACCGTTCTACTATTTTTATCATCGAAACTTACACAATTTTACTTTAGAAAGTGTCAAAAAAATTGCATTGAACAAAATAGTTATTTAATTATTTTTGAATATTTAGGACTTTAATTGTTTCTTAAATATTTAGGACGTCAAAATTAATTAAATTTATGTATTAAATTTTTTTCTATTCTGATTATGTACTATGCCTTATTTGTAAAAGAAAATCACGTTTTTAAATTTAGAAGCTTAAAATCCATATATTACAAATTCAAATTAGGACTTCCAAGTTCCAAGGCACATAGGCCATATGCCTTGAAATTATACTTTTAGCTTCGAACATCAATTTTATGTTCAAGGATCTTAATTATTATAGTTTTAAATTTTTTAAAGCGGGTAGACACAAAATATAGTTTCACCTTTCAATCAAATGTTATTCCTCTGATATTTGTATATAATAAAGCAAGTATTAGAACAAACTAAAGGAAAAACTACTAGAATAGATCAAATTTCTAAACATGATTAACACAATTATCATTTAAAACTAATAATTTTTTGTTAATTCTTATATTATAATGTAAATACATCTTTTGAATAATATTTATGTTATTTTTAAAAAATTATTCTCATTAATACGAGGTAACACCCAGTGAACGTACAATAAGATGCAACGCGTACTTTCCATCTATTGATACTATATTAAAAGCAAGAAGCTCTTTAGCAAAATTTTATTTGCATTTTTTATCCTTTAAAATAGCTTTCATATTAGTCAAAGCTATAATTTAATTAATTCTATTATCTAAAATTTTAAAATCAAATAAAATTTAATTATTAAAACTTATTTTTTTTCTTAGTTTAACTATATAGAAATTCATAATATTTAGAACTACATCGTCAATAAATTTTCTTTCACATATTTGACATAAAACTTTACTCTCCAAAATATTGTTACTACAGTTTTTTTATCTAACATTAAATGTATGTACAATATTTTACTCCTATGATTAATATTTTCTTTTAGTAATTTACATGTATTTTTTCCCACAATAATATATATGCATATTTACTTTTAATATTCTTTGCTAAAATATTTGCCATTTTAGTAAATGCATCATAACAAACTTAATCAAATTATCTGTTGTAGGTCCAACTCTAACTAACTATCGCATTAACCTAATAAACAAATCTTTGCATCTACTTTAATGTCCATTACAATTTTACACCTTGTTCTTTTACATAAATTTTAATAATTTACACCTTTATTACTCATAAAATTATTTTGACTAAGAAAAGACATGTTGCTAGCTCCCATCACTAGAAGCAACAAGGTTTTTAGTGACGACGTTATGTGGTGATCGTATTTCTATGGCGATCTCTACAACCGCCACCAAATTTTAATGCCTATATGTTGCTATTTCGTGAAACGACTTACCTAAAATCTATGCATTTGTTTACTTTTTGTGATGGACGTAGCCGTTACAAAAGCTAATAATAAAATAAATCAGTTTTTGTGAAGACTAAACTCGAGACAAATAGTAAATAAATGTGCCACAAAATAGATTTAAAGTAGGTCACCTTTGAAAAGGCAACTTATAGGCACTCATTTTTGGTGGTGCAACAAGAATCACCAAAGAGTGTCATCCCTGAAAACCTTATTTCATGTAGTGAATTCGTTGAACTTTGACTAGAATCTTTGAAAATATGCTACATAATTAATCAAGAGGTTTTGGCATCGTCAATTATATGGTGCATCTTTGTTCATTAATTTTTCATTAAGTAACGATCCGTGTAATCCCAAAAAAAGATTCTTTTTGGGGAAAAATCATACAAGTTAACGTTTTATTTAATCATAATTTTACTGTTGGCCCTTTCTATAGTCAAGTGACAGAGCAATATATTGTGCAAAATATTTAAAAAATTCGGCACGAATGATCATTTACTCAAATAATATTAGCCATAGATTTCTTGTAAGACAATGCATTAGCTATTGATTACTCTTTTTTTTCTTCTAATTAGGAACTTTTATCATCATATTGCCTTGAGCTTTTATCATCTAATATTACGAAGGAAGATGTTAGAATGAAAAACAAATGTTCTATGACGTAAGAAAGAAAAGGAATACTAATACTAGCTACTTAAATATACGATATGTAAATTGCACCTTTTATAAATATAAAAAAAGTAAGTTTAATTAGTTACGAAGTTTGAAAAAACAATTATCTCCCTGGTAGTTCAAACGAAAAATATTTTTGTTACTTACTATTTTGGGATATATATAGAACGACCATTTTAGTTATACTTGTACTCTCCTAATTATGGTTGTAGAATCTTGAAAATTTTGGTAAAAACAAAAAAGGTAACAAGTCCAAAACCAAAATAAAGACAGATTAGATATTCCACCAGAACTAATCATACTATACAACTAATCTTTCTTCTAATTGCGTGTCTATTGCCGTCTTCATACAAAGCATGATTCATCGCTTATTCTCTTAATTTTAGCTTAGGAAGAAGTTTGGCAGGTTAATGAAGACAAATTATCTTAATCTCTTTATACCTGAGCCAACTTTAATAAGCGGTCCTCCTCTTACAAATGAATAATTCCGAAAATGAAACTGTATAACCAATTTCAAAATAATAGAATATACATTCTGTATATTATATACAAAAATTATATAAACTTTATACACTTTTTCTGTATCGAATATAAATAATTTTTGGCACAGGTTAAAAGTGAAAAAAGCCCATGATAATTCTTATTCAAAATAGTGTCACATAAAATGGAATGAAGTGAGTAAATAGTTATAGTAAGAATTCATCGGCATCCAGTTTGTACATAAAACTAAATTAATAGATGAATGATATGTATTTTCACATAATTGTTTACTTAATCATATTTATTTAATATATAGTTTCACTTTCACCATCCATTTCAATTTAAGTGATATAGTTTGACCCGGGATACAACTTAAGAAAAAAAACTTTTGAAACTTGTAGTCTTAGAAGTTTAAACAGTAAAAACTTATGGGGCTATAATATTTATGTGACTATAAAAACTTCTCATGAAAGAAAAAATGAGTAAAAATTAAAAAATTAAAATTAGATTATTTTCAAATATATTTTTTATTGTTATTTTGGAATAAACTAAAAAAGAAAGTATGTTACGTAAATTGAAACAGAAGAATAATATATTTTCTTATCGTAATAATTATTAATTACGAGTAAGTATTTCAAATACAAAGTTTTGTACATTTGCAAAATATGTTAGTAGAACTTGTTCTCTTTTCTTCAATTATATGATCATTTTCTCTACTTGTACATACACACCAAAAATAGTTGTGCAAAATTGAAAGAATTTTAGTAAAAAAACAAAAATCAAAAGAGTCCAAAACCAGAACACTGACAGATAAGATCCAGCCATATACCTCACTCAACACTAATCCTTCCTATAAAAGCAACATTCATCCCCTCTTTCTTTCTTGCCCTGCCACTTACTAATCTTCCTCCTCCCTTCGCTCCGCCTCCACCCACCATCCGCCGCCGTAGGTATGGATGTAAAACACCCCCAACCACCACCTTCCACCGTCAAAATCAAAAGAACCACCAGCTCCGACGGTAGCGGAACCGGTACAATAATTCTCAATAAATACCAACTCGGTCGTCTTTTAGGCCGTGGCAGCTTTGCTAAAGTCTACCTCGGCCGTTGTTTAGATGACAATAATACAGAAGTCGCCATTAAAGTTATAAACAAAACCGGTTCAACAACTACTTTTGATGCTTCTATGGAACCTCGTATAATCCGAGAAGTCTCCGCCATGCGCCGACTTAATCACCACCCAAACATCCTTAAACTCCACGAAGTCATGGCTACAAAAACCAAAATCTACTTCGTAATGGAACTCGCACACGGCGGAGAACTTTTTACGAAGCTCAACCGCCGTGGCGGCCGGTTTTCTGAATCAACCGCTCGGTTTTATTTCCACCAGCTTGTCTCCGCCCTACACTTCTGCCACCAAAACGGCGTCGCTCACCGCGATATTAAACCTCAAAATCTCCTCCTAGACAAAGACGGTCACCTTAAAATCTCCGACTTCGGACTCTCCGCCTTGCCGGAGCAACTACGTAACGGTCTCCTCCACACCGCTTGTGGAACTCCGGCGTATACTGCACCTGAAGTAGTTTACAGAAAAGGATACGACGGAGCTAACGCAGATGCATGGTCATGTGGGGTTATTCTCTTCGTATTTCTCGCCGGTTGTTTACCATTTGATGATTCAAATTTACCTAACATGTATAAAGCTATACATCGCCGTGAATTTAAGTTTCCCGATTGGATTTCAAAGCCGGCTCGGAAAGTAATAAACCGGTTGCTTGACCCGAACCCGGATACGAGATACAGTATTGAGGAGTTGATGAATACTTCATGGTTTAAAAGATCTTCATCAATGAAACAAGAAGAGATTAAGCAATTTGGTGAGGGGATTTTGGAGAAGGAAAGTAGTAAACATATGGGGAGAATGAATGCGTTTGATATTATATCGATGAATTCGGGGTTGGATTTGTCGGGGTTGTTTGAAATGGGATTGAATAAGAAAGAAATGAGGTTTACGACGAATGTGGGGGTGATTGAGGTTGGGGAGAAAGTGATGAAGATTGGGAAAGATGGAGGGTATAGAGTGGAAAGAAGGAAGAGTGGGGGAATTGGGTTGGTGAAAGGGAGAGTGGTTTTGTTGGTGGAAATGTTGGAGGTGGCAAAGGAGTTATGGTTGGTGGAGTTTAAGGTTGTGAATGGTGGAACAGAATTTGAGGATTGTCAATGGGAGGAATTGAAAATTGGGTTGAAAGATATTGTTGTTTCATGGTACAATGATGGATCTTGAAGAGGATTGGTGGTGGTGGTGGTGGTGGAACATGGCAGTGGCCAGTGGCCAGCGGCCGGCGGCAAAGTTTGAGTTCCCTTTGTGGTGGCAGATGGCGGCGGATGGAAGCGGCATTACATAGTGGTAGGTGTCTTTGATACTTGATCTTCCAGGGTGTATAGGCAATTTAGGCATTAGGCAGTAATTAGGGAGCTAAAATGTAGTTCTTGTTAGTCTTTTTTGGATTCTGTAAATTGAAATGGAAATCATATTTTTGGTTTAGTTGCACATATTTTTTAATCGTTTCTTTTTAATATTTCCATTTGATTTGAATCTAGTGCTAGACCCATGGATCATGAAATATATCTCTATAATTTTTTCAAGGTTAGGTAGCCCGATGCGAGCAGTGGCTGCTCCCACGGCTCGATAATCAAATTTGGTTTGTAAATCTTTCAGAAAATAGTTTTAAATGGGTGGGTGGCTGTGGAATTCCATTCTTTTAGAAGACACTGAAAATGACAAATTAGATAATGATTTCCAATCTCAGTGCAAGCTAAGTAAGTTCTATAAACGGTTCAAAAAATCAAAATTTTCAACGTCTTCATGAGTTTCTTAGTGTTTTCCCTGCTTCAGTTTCTTTGAATCAAGTCTGAAACATGGCAGTGGCAAAAAACAAGGTAAGTCACCAATTTGACAGCACAAATGACAGCAGACAGAAACAACACAGAATTTGAAGTTTGTAGGTTCTTGCAGCAACCTCTCAAGTTAATATATACAATAATAACAAAATTCACATATTTAGAGGATTTCTTAACATACATATAGGGATGGGACATATTTAGAGGATTTCTTAACATACATATAGTGACGGGACAAAAGTTATTGGATTCACGTGAACCCGTAATTGACACGGTAGATCCGCCCCTGGACAGAAAACTCATGGCTGCCATCAAAAGTTGCTTAAGCAACAGTAAAAATCTCTTTTGGTCCCCCTCCCCCCACCAAGTAGTCCCAATAAGGTTGATGCAATGAAAGACCAAGAACCAAATATTTGACATACATAAATATAGTAGTATTAACTTTTGTCAACCAAAGTTTCACCCAAGTATAATTTGCTGCAAACATAAATAAACAAGTTGCAGAAAAGAACCAATTGGAGATAAAATCTTGTACAGTGCAGAAAAAGCATAGATCTCCATTTCACCACACAACAAATACTAGCAGCTGTTGAGCTGGTTGTTGGATCCAGCAGCTTAATCAACAAGGTGCTATTTCAAAGACATTACACTGCTGCAGCAAAAAACACTAGAGAAAGATGCACTTAATAATTAAATGTATAGAGCTGGCAAAGAAAATATCTACACATGCTAGACAGGCTTAAACCACTTACAAGATAGCATCTAAAAGTATCTCCACTAGCACATAATGTAATGTAGTTTTCCTGTTAATGAAAAAAATATAATGACCTGAAAAAAGGGATTTGGATTCCTCTGATGCTTCTGTATTGATGATAATCCTATCCCAGTTTAATAATGTCATGTCCAACTTTACCATGTGACCAGGAGGTCACGGGTTTGAGCCGTGGAAACATCCTCTTGCAGAAATGTAGGGTAAGGTTGCGTACAATATACCCGTGTGGTCCGGCCCTTCCGCTGCCCTTAATATGTCAAAAAGAAATGCTTAACCTATTGATTATTGTTTAGTGGAGGCAATAATAAAGTTATGGTAAATCTGTTTTCTGAAAATGAGTTAGACGTTGATTAGCACTAGTCGTCATTTTGCAGTCTTGTTTCTCAGGCAGTAGCACTCCAAACAAGTCAAAGTTTTGGCTCAAACTGCTGCAGAAACTGAGTTTTAATTACCTAACAGACTTCAGCAACTAACAATTCTCAACTAGTAGATTACTGTAAGCTTCCATTAGTTCATACAGTTCACACCATTGAAAGGCAGCTCCTTATTCTTAAAGCAGGTTCAAATTAGCGTCGAGAATTGAACCACTTACATACCATCAGATAGTGTTTGTTAAGTTTTTGATGCATACCATTAGTATTAATAAGTTTGGCAAGCAACAGTCTTTGACGCATCAGTGACACAGTTAAGTAACAATGTGTCTTTACTACTTGTATTCACAGTTCCTCAAGCTACCTCTCTCTGGAAAAGTGCTTCTTGCTTCCCGTAGCATACCATCAGATGACGACAACAACAACAACAACAACAACAACAACAACAACAACAACAACAACAAACCCAGTGTATTCCCACAAGTAGGGTCTGGGGAGGGTAGTGTGTACGCATACCTTACCCCTACCTTATGAAGATAGAGAGCCTGTTTCCGGTAGAGTTCAAGGAACAATGAATCGAAACAACAAACAATAGCAACAAGGTAATAGGGTAATGAAAGCGAATAACACAACATGTACTAATAACGAACCAGGAATAAGCAAATACAACAATGGGGCTAGTTTTATGACAAGCCTAGGAGAGACTCGCGACTATCTGTCAACCTATAATCCTAATACTCGTCCTTCACGCCTTCCTATCGAGGGTCATCTCCTCGGTAAGCGGAAGCAGTGACATGTCCTGCCTAATCACCTCACCTCAGAACTTCTTAGGCCTAACCCTACCTTCCTCAAACCCGCCATGGTCAACCTCTCACACATCCTAACCGGGACAGCTATGTCTCGCCTCTTCACATGCCTGAACCATCTCAGCCTCGTAGCATCCCATCAAACAATGTTTGTTAAGCAGAAATATGGAAGTGGAGAAAACATTACAAATGGTACCTGCTTAATAAATGGGCTTCAAGTGATAGTCCTCCTCCAAGAGAAGCAACCTGTAAATAAGGAATTGCAAAAGCTTCATACAACTGTTAAATTTAGAACTAAATGAAGATAGACCATGACCTCAACAACTAGAATCCCATTCTATAAAGCCGTATGTCTCATTGAGTAAAGACCAGTTAGAGTTATTATCATTAGTTGACTGATACTGCTTTCGCAGAGTAATCAGCTGCACCCCTTTTTATTGGTGTTTATAATTAACTCAACATTTTAAAAATGTTCCTGGGAACAGATTTAGTTATAGTAGGTAAAATTGGGATCACCCTCAAGAAATTACCACAATTGCTCCTTTATGTCAAAGGAAGAAGCATTTCTAATGTAGTCTAAGGGGACATATGGGGTTGAGGCACAGTCAACTGATAGTTGATCGATTGCTCTTGAAAATACCAGGAATAGTCCTTACTTCTAGGTAGTCTGCCATGAATTCAATAAATAAATTATGCTTACTTCCAATCTTTCACAAATATAAACATCAAAGGCAATGACAATCTAGAACAAGATGATTTAAAATGCCAAAAGTTCGACAAGATGAGAACTAGACAGCAAATTCACAATTTCAATTTCACTCCAACTGTAATCTGTTTCTAATTCCAGTTTCAAAATGGGCAAGACAGAAGTAACAATCCATCTTTTCAATGCAAGTATTCAATAAGCATTGAAAGTTGAAGTTACATGGTATACTAGTATCTATAGGAAGAGCTAGGCATCTTCTCTATCAGGACTGTCAGTATCAAGCACACCGATTACAGAAGATAACGTTGAGCTCCATTTTTGCATGCCACTCTGAGGATCCTTTTTCCTCATAAATTCCAGCTTCCCAACAGCCTCCTTTGGAACACCACATTTAAGAAGAACAATTCCAAGTGACTTGAATGTTGAATCATCAGGTTGGATGGAAGAAGAAAGCATATCGTTGTAAGTCGCCAAAGCTTCTCTAAACCTCCCATCAGTTGCATACAATCCAAGCACATTGTTGCAACTTAACAAGTCAGTCAGAAGTCCGAGTTCTCTCATTTTACGGGCAATTTGAATGGCTTCCTTAAACATTCCGGTTCTCTTGTACATACACAGCATCATCGCGTAAGAAAACTCATTTGCATTTCCCTTTCTCTTTAGGTTCTCAAAAATCTCTTCTGCTTGTCCAACCATCGAGCGCTCGCTGTACAAGTCAATCATGCAATTCGAAGAATATACATCAGCCCCTGCCTCAAACGACTGAAGCATTTTGTATGTTTCTTCGGCTTCTCTCAAATACCCGACTTTGGTGTATAACTTAATCAAGGAAGTATATATAACAACATTTGTCTCTAAACCAGAGTTTCTCATTTCAATCAAGTATTTTGTAGCTTCTTTAACACTTCCTATGTCGGCAAAGGCATTTATCAGTACACCATAAACAACAACATCAGGCTTGACATCAAATGCAATCATTTCGTCAAATAATCTTACAGCCATTTCCAGCTGACCTACTTTAGCAAAACTAGATATCACAGCACAATAAGGGATACAATCATCAACTAATCCCGCCTCCTGCATTTTCCTCACGTAAGATGCTGCCCTCAGTGGCAGATCTGCAGCAGCAAGCATTTGAATGAGCGAACTAAAGCTGCATCTATCAGGAGATAAGCCATGTTTCTCCATGCTATCAAACAAATAACACGCCTCATCGTACTTCTTGCTAATTCCATATGCTTTGATCATTACATTGAACTCAAGGACAGTAAGTCTTTTTCCCTCCTTGCAGCAGTTAAAAACTCTCTCAGCTTCCAAAATATGGCCACGTTCGCCGAAGGCATCAATGTTGGCAGAGTAGCATTCAGAGGCCATTTTTCCAGCAAGATGAAACCTTTGGAACCAGGACCAAGACTTCTCTACCATCCCAGCTTCTAGATACATCCTAGTCAAAGCTGACTGAGTGAATTCATCAATCTCTAGATCTTTCTTATCCATCTCCAAAATGAGCTTCTCTGCTTCAATTACCATATTCCTTATTGAAAATGCATACAAAAGAGTGCGATAAGTCACGGCATCGGGCTCTAGAGAAGCATCCTTCATAAGTTTAAAGTAGGTGGCAGCCATTCCTATGTTGTCGTGCTTGGCATGAAGGGAAATAAGAATATTATATGTTCTTGTATCAGGATGGCACTGAAGTTCCTCCATCTTCCTCATCAAGGAAGCAACTTCTTCCATTCGGCCATTATTAC
Source organism: Nicotiana tabacum (assembly GCF_000715075.1). Lineage (NCBI taxonomy): Eukaryota > Viridiplantae > Streptophyta > Magnoliopsida > Solanales > Solanaceae > Nicotiana > Nicotiana tabacum. The sequence continues at coordinate 14,193,216 of NC_134086.1, forward strand.
CACACATGTGTATCATTGTATTGAAAGTAACTGTTGTTGGCAGGATCCCTTCCTTCAACATCTCGTGAAAAGTGTCATATGCTTCTTTCACTTGCCCTGCCTTCCCATAAGTGTCAATTAAATTATTATAGGTATGTGAGCTCAAACAAACACTTGAACCAGAAGAACCATTGACCCTAATACCACTTCTTGTCGCACCATTTACGCGTTCCTCCACCAGACATTTGCATAAAGACCACTTTTTTAAAAATTCTTCTGCCATCTTAAACTCCCCCGCCATTTTATACATCTGAACGACAATTCCCATTGTCACCTCATCCGGTACCATACCTCGTTCATTCATCAACTTCAACCACTTCATTGCCTGCTCCCTACGCCCACCCTTGCTGTAGACATCGATCAGAGTCCCATAAGTTGAATTTATTGGCTCAACTCTCTTTACCCTCATTTCACCCCACAACCTCTCAATCTCGCCCCACCTCCGTGCTTTACCCAGAATCCTAAGCATAATATTATAATGTATAACATTCAATTCATGGCATCCTCTTCTCTTAAACCACTCAAAAATCTCCATTGCTCGTTGCCACTCCACCTGTTCCTTCAATATAATAGTCCTTTCTTTTTTAGTCAAACTCTTTTCCCATGGCTTTAATGCCTCATCCAAATCACTAACCGTCTCCAAAGCTTCCAGCATAACAGGAATGCAGCCTCCATATCTGGCCCATTTTGTCGAACACTTAGTCTGCACTTTCTCCGCCACATTCCCCGAGCTCAACTGACCACTAATTTTGTTCTTATTCTCACTTCTTTCAACTGGTTTCCTCAAAAAACCATTTTGGGTCTTTAAACCGCCATTTTTCACAGCATGAGTTACATTGACCCATGTCGTCGAACATTCTGTCTGCGCTTTTTCCATCACATTCCCAGTGCTCAATTCACCACCAATTTTCTCCTCACTCTCACTTGTTTCAACTGGTTTCTTCGAGAAACCATTTCGGGTCTTCACAACATGGGTTTCATTGGCCCATTTCGTCGAACATTCGGTTTGCACTTTTTCACCATCAATTTTCCCCTCAGTCTCGGTTTTATCAGCCGGTTTCTTCAAGAAACCATTTTGGGTCTTCAAAACACCATTTTTCCAAACATGAGTACGCGAGTTTTTGCCAATTTGATAGTCCAGCTTCTCTTTTACATCACTGTCATAGCCAACTCCAGGCCTGAATTTGAACCCAAGATTCTTGCTTTTCTCAATTTTTCCATTTGGGTCATGCAATTGGTTCTGCTCCTTGTATTTCTTGGTGGTTGGAATTGAAATTCCTATACTTGGAATGGATTTAGTTGAGTTTAGTATGTGGAAGCAATTGCTGGTATCAACATACTGTAACTTCACAAACATTTCTTCAACCTGTCAGTTGATTAAAATTTCAGTAAATGTTTTAAGACATGAAGCACATTAGGAACTTCAGAACGAATTGGTGTAAAGAAAGTGAACGAAAGAAGATGAACAGAATGGCTAAGCAAGAAAAAAAATTAAGACGGAGAATGTTATTTATATATATTAAAACATATAATCATGCACTACGAGCAAGCCGTCTTAGCTCAGTGGTAGAGCGCGTGGCTTTTAACCACGTGGTCGTGGGTTCGATCCCCACAGACGGCGATTTTTTATTGGTTTTTGTAAAAAAAACTTTGTCTTGGGTTTATGTGGATTTTCTTTTAATTTGACTTATATATTACTCAATTCTTTTGAAAAATATTAAAATGAATAAAATAGTCTGAAGAACGTTAAATGAATATGAACTCTCAAAATAATTAGAAGTCGTGGAAAAAATATTATCTGTAATTACGTTCCAACATAGATGTGTAGTACGAATTACAATAAAGGAAATATTGATTCAATCGCTCTTTTCTTTTTCCGAAGAAGACCCTTTCGATATCTATCTATTACTCCATCCCTCCTGAAATTATTTGTGGTATTTTTTTTTTACGCACCTTGAGAAAATATTAATTAGAATGGATTTTAGATTATTTTACCCTTCGTTGTCTTAAGATATAATATCTCTTCATTGAATATTTACTCTATTTATATGCTATCTGTTGGGAAGCATGTCATGCTAATATTTAAAAGAGAAAAGCAATAAATTGCACAAGACAAAATTTACGTGGTTCAACAATTTTTGCCTACTCCACGACCACACAAAGAATAACTCTTTTTTAATTGAAGAGAAAGAAGAAGTTGAGGGATGATCTGCAAATGAAAATGCAGACCCTTTTTATAGGTATTTGAATACCCTGCCAATGTAAGCGCTTACGTCATAAGAATGCCGACGTAAGCACTGACGTCATAAGAAATGCCGACGTAAGCACTTACGTCATAAGAAATGCCGACATAAGCACTTAAATCATAAGAAATGCCGACATAAGCACTTACGTCATAAGAAAAGTATTCAAAGATGAATTCTTTCGCGTTTCATTTTTCTTCTCTCTTTGACTTTTTCATGGCTCGTGAGTTGGAGATGGATATTTCTTATCAGTAGGTGGTGAGCATTGCTAGGAGGATTGAGGGTATGCATGCTAGGGAGACAGAGGAGAGGGAGGCCAAGAGGTCTCAAGAGTCGGGCCATTATTCTGGTGCCCGTACCCCAGCTGCAGGTCGTCATGGTAGGGGTTATATGAGTCGCCCTGTTCATTCAGCTCTTCCAGCAGCCAGTAGTGCTCCAGCTCCTCCTAGGCCTCATGAGCCTTATTATGCACCTCCGGTTTCAGCGCACCTCCTGCGTGGGGTGCTTTCAGAGGTCAGTCCAGCAGACCTGGCCCCATCCAGTCACAGCCACCACGTCCTTTCAGAGCTTGTTTTGAGTGTGGTGACACATGCCATATAGTGAGGGATTGCCCCAGACTTGGGAGGGGTGCACCTCCACAGACTTTTTAACGACAGTGTGTCCCGCAGAGTTCTCAGGCTATGATTACAGCTCCAGTTACTAACCCACCTGCTCAGCCAGCTAGAGGTGGAGGTCGGGGAGGTATAGGTTGCCCTAGAGGGGGAGGCCAGGCCAGATACCATGCCCTTCCTGCCCGTACCGAGGCTGTTGCCTCTGATTCTGTCATCACAGGTATTATACTGGTTTGTCACAGAGATGCATCAGTTTTATTCGATCCAGGCTCCACTTATTCTTATGTGTCTTCTTATTTTGCTCCGCATTTGGGTGCACCTCAGGATTCTTTTAGTTCCCCTGTTTATGTTTCTACTCTCGTGGGAGATTCCCTTATTGTGGACCGCATTTATCGGTCGTGTTTGGTTGCTCTTAGTGGTTTTGAGACCAGAGCCGATTTATTTCTGCTCAGCACGGTAGACTTTGATATTATCTTGGGCAGGGACTGGTTGTCGCCCCATTATGCTATTCTTGATTGTCACACCAAAATCGTAACGCTGGCTATGCTAGGTGTACCGCATGTTGAGTGGAGGGGTACTTTAGATCACACTCCCAGTAGAGTTATTTCTTTCCTTAAGGCTCAGCGTATGGTTGAGAAGGGGTGTGACGCGTATTTAGCTTATGTGAGAGATGTCAGTATTGACACCCCTTCAGTTGACTCAGTCCCAGTAGTACGGGATTTTCCTGATGTGTTTCTAGCTGATCTTCCAGGCATGCCGCCTGATAGAGATATTGATTTTGGTATTGATCTGTTGCCGGACACTCAGCCCATTTCTATTCCTCCGTATGGTATGGCTTCTCATGAATTGAAGGATCAATTACAGGAATTGCTTGATAAGGGTTTTATTCAGCCCAGTGTATCACCTTGGGGTGCTCCTGTCTTGTTTGTGAAGAAAAAGGATGGTTTTATACGTATGTGTATTGATTATCGCTAGTTGAAAAAGGTTACAGTGAAGAACCATTATCCTTTGCCTCGTATTGATGATCTGTTTGACCAGCTTCAGGGTGCACGAGTGTTTTCTAAGATTGACTTGCGCTTAAGTTACCATCAGTTGAAGTTTCGGGAGCCAGATATCCCGAAGATTGCTTTCAAGACTCGGTATGGTCATTACGAGTTCCTTGTCATGTCATTTGGGCTGACCAATGCCCCAGCAGCCTTTATCCATTTGATGCACAGTGTATTCCGGTCGTATCTTGACTCGTTCATCATTGTCTTTATTGATGCTATTCTGGTGTATTCTCGGAGTCGGGAAGATCATGAGCAACACCTGAGGACTGTGCTTCAGACTCTGAGAGAGAAGAAGTTATATGCTAAGTTCTCGAAATGTAAGTTTTGGTTGGATTTAGTGTCATTCTTAGGTCACGTGGTATCGAGTGAGGGTATTCAAGTGGATCCGAAAAAGATAAAGGTCGTGCAAAGTTGGCCCAGACCATCCTCAGCTATAGAGATCCGCAGTTTCCTTGGTTTAGCGGGTTACTACCGTCGTTTTGTGGAGGGGTTTTCATCGATTGTAGCCCCTATGACTAGGTTGACCTAGAAGGGTGCTCCATTTCAGTGGACGGAGGAGTGTAAGGCGAGCTTTCAAAAGCTCAAGACAGTTTTGACTACAGCCCCGGTTTTGGTGTTGCCTTCAGGTTCGGGGTCTTATACGGTCTATTGTGATGCCTCAAGGATTGGCCTCGGAGCGGTGTTGATGCAGGACGGTAGGGTGATTGCCTACGTGTCCAGACAGTTGAAGATTCATGAGAAGAATTACCCCGTTCATGACCTTGAGTTAGCAGCCATTGTTCACGCCCTGAAGATTTGGCGCCATTATTTATATGGGGTTCCCTGTGAGATTTATACTGACCATTGGAGCTTGCAGCATTTGTTCAAGCAAAAGGACCTAAATTTGCGCCATATGAGGTGGTTGGAGTTGCTGAAGGATTATGACATCGCTATTTTGTATCACCCGGGCAAGGCCAATGTGGTGGCCGATGCTTTGAGTCGCTGGGCAGAGAGTTTGGGGAGTTTGGCATATTTACCAGCATCAGAGAGGCCTATGGCGATAGATGTTCAGGCCTTAGCCAGCTAGTTTGTGAGATTGGTCTTTCGGAGCCCAGTTGGGTTCTAGCTTGCATGGTTTCTCGATCTTCTTTATTTGATCGTATCAGGGAGTGGCAGTATGATGACCCTCATTTGCTTGTCCTCAAGGACAAGGTTCAGCACAGCGATGCCAGAGATGTGACTATTAGTGACGATGGGGTATTGAGGATGCAGGGTCGGATTTGTGTACCCAATGTTGATGGGCTTCGAGAGTTGATTCTGGAAGAGGCCCATAGTTCGCGGTATTTCATCCATCCGGGTGCCACGAAGATGTATCAGGATTTGAGGCAGTAGTATTGGTGGAGGCGGATGAAGAAAGATATAGTTGGATTTGTAGCTCGGTGCCTCAATTGTCAGCAGGTGAAGTATGAGCACCAGAGGTGGGGTGGGTTGCTTCAACAGATAGAGATTCCGGAGTGGAAGTAGGAGTGGAGCACCATGGACTTTGTAGTTGGACTCCCACGTACTTTGAAGAAGTTTGATGCTATTTGGGTATTTGTGGATCGGCTGACCAAGTCCGCTCATTTCATTCCTATGTGTACTACCTATTCTTCGAAGCGGTTGGTGGAGATTTATATCCGGGAGATTGTTTGTATGCATGGTATTCCAGTTTCCATTATTTCAGATAGAGCTACTCAATTCACATCACGGTTTTGGAGGGCCGTTCAGTGTGAGTTGGGTACTCGGGTAGAGTTGAGTACAACACTTCACCCTCAGACGGACGGACAGTCCGAGCGCATTATTCAGATTCTTGAGGATATGCTTCGTGCGTGTGTGATTGAGTTTGGAGGGTCTTGGGATCAGTTCTTGCCATTGGCGGAGTTTGCTTACAACAACAGTTATCATTCAAATGGCGCCGTATGAGGCTTTATATGGTAGGCGGTGTAGGTCTCCCGTGGGATGGTTTGAGCCAGGTGAGGCTAGACTATTGGGCACAGATTTGGTTCAGGATGCTTTGGAGAAGGTTAAGGTGATTCAGGATAGACTCCGTACATCCCAGTCCAAACAGAAGAGTTACGTGGACCGGAAGGTTCGTGATATTTCCTATATGGTTGGAGAGCGGGTTCTGCTTCGGTTTTCGCTTATGAAGGGCGTTATAAGATTTGGGAAGAAAGGGAAGTTGAGTCCAAGGTTTATTAGCCCTTTTGAGATATTGAGGCGTGTTGGGGAGGTTGCTTATGAACTTGCCTTACCTCCTAGCTTGGCAGGAGTTCATCGGGTATTTCATGTTTCGATGCTCCGGAGGTATCACGGTGATCCGTCGCACGTGTTGGATTTCAGTTCAGTCCAGTTGGACAAGGATCTATCCTATGTTGAGGAGCCAGTGGCAATATTGGATAGGCAGTTCAGAAAGTTGAGGTCAAAGAACATTACATCAGTGAAGGTTCAGTGGCAGGGTCAGCCAGTTGAAGAGGCGACCTGGGAGACCGAGCAGGATATGCGCAGCCGTTACCCTCATCTTTTCACTACTTCAGGTATGTCTCTATGCTCGTTTGAGGACAAACGAATGTTTAAGTGTAGGATGATGTGACGACCCGGCCAGTCGTCTTAAGAATTAACGCCCCGATCCCCTATTAACTGCTTTCCCCAAGTTTATTTCTTCTATTTTGATTTGCCGGGATGTTCGATTTTGAGTTTCGGAGAGTTTTGGGACACTTAGTCCTTAAATGTTGGAAAGTTGACCGTAGTCGGAATAGTGTGAAGACAGCCTCGAAATGGAAATCTGATGGTTCTGTTAGCTCCGTTGGGTGATTTCGAGGTTAGGAGCGTGCCTGGATTGTGGTTTGGAGGTCCGTAGCTAATTTAGGCTTGAAATGTCGAAGGTTGAATTTTTGAAGTTTCCGGTTCGATAGCGAGATTTTGATCCGAGGGTCGAAATGAAATTCTGAGAGTTGCAGTAGTTCCGTTATGTCATTTGGGATGTATGTGCAAAATTTCAGGTCATTCGGAGGTGGTTTGGTTGGGTTTTTGATCAAAAACGTAATTCGAAAGATTTTGGAAAGCTTAGGCTTGAATCCGATGTGTTTTGGTTGATCTGATGTCGTTTGAGGTATTTTGAAGATTTGTACAAGTTTGAATAAGGTTTTAGGATATGTTGATGCCTTTGGTTAAGGTCCTGGGGGCATCGGGTGTGATTCGGATGCTCAACGGATCATTTTTAGTTGTTAAAAAGTTGCAGATTTTGTTCAGCTGTTGCAGAGGAATTTTACCCTTCGCGTTCGCGAGTGGACCCTCGCGTTCGCGAAGAGTCAGTTGAGGAAGGCAAATGTTAAGCCTTCGCGTTTGCGATGGGAGCTCCGCATTCGCGAAGGGCTGGATACTTGTGAACCGCGTTCACGATTGGGCTTCGCGTTCGCAAAGGAGGAAATTTGGCTCAGTAGAATTTACTCATCGCGTTCGCGATGAGAGGAACACGTTCACGATGTTAGCTGGGTAAAGCATCGCGATCGCGAAGGCCTTTTCGCTTTCGCGTAAGAGTACTTTTGGTCAATGTCATTTTTGTGCTTCGCAAACGCGAGAGTTTGACCGTGTTCGTGAAGAAGGAATTAAATGCCTGAGCAGAATATTTTAAAAGGTTTATTTTGCGAATTTTAGCCTAGGTTCCTCTATGGTTAGGCAATTTTGAAGCTTTTTGAAGAGGGTTGAAGAGGGATTCAAGGGGAATCACTTGGAGGTAACATTTTTGACTTCATAACTCGTTTTTTATGTGATTAAGGACCTAATTAGTGGTGAAAAATTTGGGAAAAATGGATAATTAGGGCTTGAGTTTAAAAGACCTTTAAATGAGGATTTGAGTTCGATTTCAGTGTTCTTGTTATGTATAGACTCGTGAGAGTACGAGGTTTCTGAAATATAAATTTCGCCCGATTCCAAGACGTGGGCCCGAGGGGCATTTTGGTCATTTTACCTAATTTCGCGTATTAGCTTAGAATTAAATTGTAGAATCAATTGCTTGAAGTGTTATTTACATTATGAAATTGAATTGAATATATTTGGACCATTTGGAGTCGAGTACTTGTGGCAAGAACATGGTCTCGGGTTGATTTTGAGCCGGTTCGAGGTAAGTGGCTTGTCTAACCTTGTGTGGGGGACCTTCCCCTTAGGATTGATATATTTGGTAATTGAAATGCCTTGTACGTGAGGTGACGAGTGCGTACTTGTGCAAATTATTAGAAATCCGATTTTCTTTAAGTACTTATTAGTATGTTTCTTCTCCTGTTTTTATTACTTGTATTATTAAGCCTGTTGTTAGCTTAGGAAAGCATGTCTAAGTGATTTAATTGCTTTAGTTGCTCAATCTGTTTACCTGAACTCTGTGCAGCATGCTAGGCTAGAATTATTTGTTGCCTTAATATGAAATTTCCTTTTCTCTGAATATTTTCTTGCTGCTACTGTGTATTTACATTGGGACTACGGATGTGAGATTCCAGCAACTCCCACTTGTCTGTTTACTTTGGGACTACGGGTTAGATTCTCGGTAGATCCCCTTGCAAAGTTATATGGAACTACGGGAATGCACCCGGTAGATTCCCTCAATACTAGGTATTTACATTTGGGACTACGGATCGGGATTCCGGTAGATCCCTGCGCATTGATAGTTGGACTACGGGACGGGATCCCGGGAGATCCCTCAGACATATATATGATGGACAACGGGACGGTATCCCGGGAGATCCACTGGATAGTTGTAATTGGGACTACAGGACGGTATCCTGGAAGGTGCCCCGGTTGTAATCTATGTGTTGAGTTGTATTTCTTCCGTGGTTTGTTTGTCTCTGTTCTAGTTGTCGTTGCTCTTTCAATTCTATGTTATTTCTTACTGTTGCACTTAATTATACTGTTTTATCTCACACTGTTAACCCTTATATTTTATTTAACCTTAGTAAGGCGCTGAACTTCCTCGTCACTACCCGACCGAGGTTAGGCTTGACACTTACTGAGTACCGTTGTGGTGTACTCATGCCCTTTTTACGCATGTTTTTCATATGCAGACCCAGGTACCTCTACTCAGGCTTACCATTCTTGAGGCAAGGCAATTCTACGGGACTTCGAGGTATATCTGCCGCATCCGCAAACCGAGGAGTCTCTTTTTATTCCTGCATTTTAGAATTTAGCCCTTCTGTACCTTGTACTTGTTAGACATTTTGGAGATTAGAGCTATGTAGTATTTTTCTCAGCTTGTGGATCCGTGAGTTTTCGGGTTTTGGGATAGTGTATCAGATTTCGAGAAGTTATGTGTATATGTCGAGCGACATTTAAATATTGTTTCCTTCAGTTATTTTCGGCTTTTGATTATTTATTCTGCAAGTTAGTTTATTTTCCGCATTTGTTAGGCTTACCTAGTCGTAGAGACTAGATGCCGTCACGATAGTTCACGGAGGGCGAATTGGGGTCGTGACACTTTGTAGACACAAGTTCATTATGTACAGTATGTTAGTGGCCTTGTCGGCCCTCATTTATGTGTTCTTTCTGGGTTGTCCGGTATTGATACTCATACTGACCTCCTCGGCCCGAACATGCATTGATGTTTTGAGTATGATGGTTAGTTGATATAATGCTTGGCTGCCTATGATATAGTACAAGTTGCAGCCATGTTAGCCTATGTATGTTCTGGGTTACGTCCTGCATTCAAGAGTTGCAAAGTGGTTCGCTCGGGCCAGTACGACACCGAGTGCTAGCCACACCTCACTTAGGCTGGGGTGTGACATCACATCGTGTGAAACCATTATTATGCATGAATCTATCAAATTTCGTGTACCATTGTAGGGGAGCTTGTTTTAAACCATACAAACTCTTCTTCAACTTACACACAAGGTTTTCTTTACCAAAAAACTTGAAAACCTTCTGGTTGCTTCATGTTGATGTCTTCTTCAAGGTCATCATGCAAGAAAACAGTTTTAATATCTAGCTGCTGCAAATGCAAATATTCTGCAGCTACAATACTTAGCACCAACATGATAGTAGTTAATTTGACTCCAGGAGAGAAGAACTCGGTGTAGTCAATTCCTTTCTTCTGCTGAAAGTCTTTTACTACTAATCGTGCTTTATATCTTTTCTTATCGTTATGCTCTTCCTTGACCCTCTACACCCATTTGTTTTTCAATGCCTTCTTTCCTTTTGGTAACTCTGTAAGTATCCATATTTTATTCTTTTGAAGAGAATTCATTTCTTCTTTCATGGCTAGCTTCCACTTATAAGAGTTTATCACTTGCATTGCTTCAACAAAATTCTCTGGTTCTCCAGCATCAGTCGGAAGTAAATAGTGGAGAGAGAGAGAGAGAGAGAGAGAGTTAACCTATCTGGAGCATTTGTGACTCTATTAGATCTCCTCAATGTAGGTTTAGGAGTAACTGACTCCGAATTTGATTCAAGTCTTGGCTCCAGATGTGGTTCTCCATTTGATTCTATCTCTGGTTCTGGTTCTGATTCTGATCCAGGTTCAGCTTCTGGTTTTGCATCTTCAATTTTAGAATAAGTTGTAATCTCTCTAGCCACTTCATTTTCTGAGATATCTTCTAACTCAACTGTTTCGAATGTCTGTCTGCTGGTGCTAGTTGGTTCTACTCCAAGCTTGTCCTTGTACATCACATTTTCATTGAATGTGACATTCCTTTGTCTTAAGATCTTTCTATTCTGATCATCCTAAAATCAATAACCAAAATTATCATCACCATAGCTAATAAAGAAACATTTATTGGGTTTAGGAACAAGCTTATCTCTATCATTAGAGTTTACATGCACATAAACAACATAACCAAAAAAATTCAGATGTGATAAAGTTACCTCCTTTCCTATCCATACCTCTTTAGAAATTTCAAAATTCAGCGGTACAGAGGGTCCCCTGTTTTTGAGGTAAGCTGTCATGTTAACAGCCTTGTCCCAAAAATATTTCTGCAATCCAGGATGTATTCTCATACTTCTAGCTCGTTCATTCAGGGTTCTGTTCATTTTCTCAGCAACGCCATTTTGTTCCGGTGTTCCAGGAACTGTCTTGATCATTCTGATCCTATTTTCAGGGCAGAATGCTTTGAACTGTTGACTATCATACTCTCCTCCATTGTTAGACTTCAGACATTTTAACTTTAGGCTTGTCTGATTTTTAATTTCAGCTTTCCATCTTTTAAAGGTAACAAGAATATCAGAAAATAAACCCATACCTTTCTCGTGGAATCATCAATGGAGGTGACATAATAGTGTGAGCCTCCCAGAGAAGTTATAGGAGCTGGTCCCCACACATCTGTATGCACTAGTTTTAGCTTCTCTTTTTTTGGCGTGCTTCCCGCCTTTGAGAAACTAAATCTCTTTTGTTTTCCGTAAATGCAATCTTCGTACAAACCTAATTCAACATGCTTTAGGTTTGGCAAGTTTTCTTTGAATTCCAACAACTTCATTCACTTCTCACTCATATGCCCGAGCCTCCAGTGCCACAATGTTGTATCACGACCATGATCAATTGTTGCTATAGTATCCCTCTGTATTGCAGTTACATATAGTGTTCCCTTCTTGAAGCCTCGTGCCACATCCAAATTTTCTTTAGTTATCTTCCACGATCCGTTACCGAATGTTGTTGTATATCCTTTACTGTCAATATGACCCATAGATATCAAATATTTCTTGAGGCCAGGAACATGTCGTACATTTTGTAATTTCCATAGCGTGCCTTATGAAGTCTTTATATGAACTTCACATTTCGCGACAATGTCCAAAGGTTCGCCGTTTGCTAGATAAACTTTCCTGAATTTTCCAGCAATATAATTATGCAATAATTCTTTGCATGATGTAGAGTGAAAGGATACATCTGAGTCCACAATCCAAGATTCGTTTGGATGTCTGCACAACAAATTAGTGCATCACCAACTTGTTCAGCAATTACATTTGCTGAATTTTCTTCCTTCTTCTTATTTGGTTATCTATATTGACTACTGTAGTTACCCTTTTTATCGTAATTCCAACAAGTAATGTCCTTGCGATTTTTTGATTGCCCTCTTCTCCTTGACTTTGATCTGCCATGATCATGACTTTGTCCTCTTTGGTTGCTTCTCCCCTACTTTCGATATTAAAAGCAAATCCTTGGGAATCACTTGATTCTCTTCGGTGAATATCTTCGCTTAGAACCAAGTCTCTAATATCATTTAATTTGAGTTTCGTAGTTCCCGATGAATTGCTAACTGCAGTTAGGGCTGTGTACGGATCGGATCGGATCAGATTTAGTACATCTCAGATTTCGGATTCTAGAAAATGTAATCTGAATCCGATCCGAATTATTTCGGATTAGATCGGATTTTAAAGTTTGGATCGGATCGAATTTCGAATATTATTATGCCTCAAAGTTACAAACTAATATGTATATTTTCTTTGTAAAAGAGGCAAGACATTAAGAAAAATTCATGTTTATGCAATTATGAGAGTACTATGGTGCCAATATAGCTAAATTTAGCAATTGTAAAGGTAATAACTTGGAGAAAGATGTAAAGGAAGTACTGACTACCCGAAATTAAAGTGTCATATTTATACATTGCCTAATAATTTTGGATTTCGGATCGGATGGATTAAAATATACCAATCCAAAATTCGAAATTTTAATAAACACAATCCAAAATCCAAAATCCGAAATTGAATGGATCGATTTGGATTTCGGATATCCAATCCAAATGAACAGCCCTAACTGCAGTTACCATTGCAGACAAACTCTCCGGTAGATATAATAGTAGAATCAATGCTCTGACTTCGTTATCAAATGTTATATTAACAGAATTCAACTGAGTTAATATTATATTAAATTCATTGATATGTTCCGTGACAGATCCACCTTCTGTCATTTTAAAGTTGAATAATCGACGCATCAAATAGACTTTATTTGAAGTAGATGACTTCTCGTACATATTTGATAACGCCTTCATCAGGTCTGCAATGGTCTTCTCGTTAATGATGTTAAACGCCACATTTCATGTTAGTATCAAACGAATCACACCAAGATCTTGGCGATCTAATATATCCCAATCCGCTTTGGCCATATTTTCTGGTTTTACCTCGGTTAGAGGTAAGTGTAATTTTTTCTGGTACAAATAATCCTCTATTCGCATTTTCCAGAATCCAAAATCTTTGCTATTGAACTTGCCAATCTTAACCTTCCTTCTTCCGATGCCTTTTTTATAATTTTTATGTGAATAATGCTTGTGAATAGTAACGACGAATATTATTCCATGTAAGAAAAAATATCCCAACCGTATAAGGTAGACAATAATCACTACTGGTAAACAATACTATAACGATGATCAATAGTGTAGCACTATTCTTGTGAATAGTACCTGCACCAATACCGTACTTTTCTATCATAATTACTGTCTGTGCTCTGATACCAGTTGTTGGGAAGCATGTTAGGCTAATAGAAGGGAAAAAATATTTAAAAGAGAAAAACAATAAATTGCACAAGACAAGATTTACGTGGTACGATAATTTTTGCCTATTTCACGGTCACACAAAGAATATTTCTTTTTTAATTGAAAAGAAAGAAGAAATTGAGAGATGATCTGCAAATAAAATGCATACCCCTTTAATAGGCATTTGAATGCCTTGCTAACGTAAGCGCTTACGTCATAAGAATGCTGATGTAAGCACTTACGTCATAAGAAATGGCGACATAAGCACTTACGTCCTAAGAAATGCAGACATAAGCACTTACGTCATAAGAAAAGAATTCAAAGATGAATTCTTCCGCCTATCATTTTTTTCTCTCTTTGACTTTTCTTTCTTTTGTTTTGTCTACTTTTCTTTCTTTCGCATACAACAACAAGTTTGTTCCTATCACTATCTCCATCTTCAAGAACAATTACTATTAAGGGTAATGGAAAAAAATAATTAATTTTATCTTGAACTTCTAAAATGGCAAATAATTTAAGACAATTATTTTTTTAAAAATTAACACAGATAATTTGAGACGGAGCAAGGAGTACATAATTTCAGTCTCCAATTTTTGTTACTGCTGGAATTTCGGGAAAAATTTAATGGCCATAAGCAAAAAGGGGAAAAAAGGAATTTCAAATACTTTATGGTTTATTAAAAAAAGGAGCACTTATCCCTGAAAAAGTGCACTATGCATTTGATCAATAAGAGACATTTTCAAGTGCTATATAGAGAATTACAAGCAATTTAGTATAGTAGTATGATCATGATGAATTTGAGTCAATTATGACCTTCATTTTCTTGGAAGAGCAGGCCGTGAGTCTCTGAACATTTTGTTGCAGAAAGGAAGGGGAGCGGGGAGCAATGGTAAAGTTATCTCCGTGTGACCTATAGGTCACGGGTTTGAGGTGTATAAGTAGCAATTAATGCTTGCATTAGGGTAGGCTGTCTACATTACACCCTTTCGGGTGCAACCCTTCCCTAAATCCTGCGTGAACGCGGAATGCCCTGTGCACTGGGCTATCCTTTATTCTTGTTGCAGAAACACTGATTTATGCGGCAATCTATGAGCAGTACTTCTTAAACCACACTCCAACGTTAAGAAAACTTTCAAAGTCTGTTCTTGGTCTGCCAAAAAAGTAAACACATGGCATTAGATCTCACTACATAGCATAACATGAAATTTAATTACACTGATGGATAAGTGGAAAACTGTTATTGATCACCTCAGGTGAGGGAAGTAAACTAGTGCTCAAATTTAGAGGGAAGGAACACAATTACCTATCGAGCTCGTGTATATCATCAGGAAACATCATCACCTTAACTTCTGCTCCGTTCTCCTTTAATGCTTGCGCATACTGCATCAGACACAGAAGAACAAAACACGTTTACTGTGATACAACGTTTTTATCAAACACCGAACTTGCAGGCAAGACGTACTAAGGTTCCTCCATTAGAATGAAAGAGAGCGCGATAGCACTGTAGGAAGTGTTTTCATATTTGTATGAAAACTTAACTTCATTGTCACAAGATGGTCAAATAAGCTGAATAATTTTTTTTATTGAAAGTCCCAATGAATAGGAGAATGTATGCTCTCTTGTTAAGACTCGGATAAAATTGGAGAACTCAAGCGACAAAAAGGAGCCAAGGAAGCGATGATTTCCATTGTTATTACGATTTTATGTCAAAAAAAGAAAAAGAAAAAGCAATGTACATACTTGTAATCCATCAGTAATGGGCACGCGAAGGTCTTGAGCACCTAATACCATGAGCGTCGGAGCTTTGACCTGAAAGATTACCTCCACGTGAGTATAGAAGCATCGATAAGACAATCTAGTGCCATGTAAATTCCAATATGCACCAGCAAATTATATGTCTAAAAGGAATTAACTGTAATTTTCCCCCCTCCCATTTCCAGTTTCTTTTTGTTTGGATGTCAATGAGAAGTAGAAAGAACCAGATGTAAAATGATGAGTATAATCTTTGCATTTTTCAGTTGCCAAGTTCTACGCTCCTGTGCAATAAAACCTAGTGCTAGTAGCCTTATTCGACAATAACAGCAACATAGCTGATGAAGCAGACCTTGGATACATGTGAAATGGGGGACTTGTCGTAGAATAGAGCAAGATGTTCAGCTGAAGGTGCTGCTGTGAAGTTTGATATTGCTTCACTTCCAAATGCCTCAAAATAGCACCAATCAGGTATATCAGTTGTACCAACCATTAGAGCAAGGTTGCACACTGGGTTCCTAGCAGCTGCAGCAGCAAACTTGTCCGGTGCCTGCATGAAGTGCATGAGCAAGAAATAGAATAAGTTTTTAACTTTTCCTATCACCTTACGACGAAGTATCAGAATGTTTGATCTTATGGCCACACGCAAACATTTAGTAGATGTGAATATAGGTATAGTGAAAACAGGTAGGTTGTGGAACTAACAACCTGGCCTATCAAGTGTGTCGTCAAAAATCCACCATGAGAAATACCAACAGCAGCAATTTTGGATGGATCTGCAAGTCCCATACTAGTGACATGGTCTATGGCAGCGAGTACATCATTAACATCCTGTGGAAATGTGATACAATTGAATGAAATTTAAAAGAAATGTCCTCATTATGGATAAAAATATGATTGGAGAGAGCATCAATGGGCTGTCATAAAGAAGCTTGGACGAAAAAGCACCTGCGTACCCGCTCTCCCTGGAAGAGATTGCAGTGCTTCCTCACCAAATCCCAAGGAACCTCTGAAAAGAACTCAATAAGGGATTGATTTTGTAATGTAATCAGAATAATGCTAAATTCGTGAGATGAGAGGTTATCAGGTTTTCTGAGTTCTAACTAGCTGAAAGAGTAATGTGTTCTGCCTTGAATTTCCTCATAAAGCCAGAGACCTCAAACTATAAAATCAAGAAAATAATATTAATGTAATGTGAGAAATTCTAGAATCAGCAACTCTGATCAACCACTTGTACAAATATATCAAATACTGTTTTGATAACTAACTTTTCAAAGTACAGTACTTAAGGCAAATGCTCAATTCACTGCAAAGATAAATGGTACCTATAAAGAATCTCTCTTTACAAGTTTATTAGAATGTGAAATTTAGGACTAAGTTATTATATCAAGCACCTTCTGCTTGTTCAGCACAAGTTATGGTACACCGAAAAGCCCATCTCGTTTGCCATTTCCTGGCAAGAATTATGGATGCCAAAAAGTATTATGGTACTATTTAACTTACCTGTAACTTACAAGAAGCAAGCTAAATCCAAGCGAGCAAAGGAAAGCTGAAGATTTTGAGAAGCTTGACAATGAAACACAGTGAGGACCCCCATGAAGGACTACGATTAGCGGGTCACATGCATCATGCTTCTTTGATTTGGACGACGCAAAAATAGCTTCATACGGTTTGTTTGCACCTACCATGAATTAGATACATGCACTAAATTAGAAGCAGAGAAACACAAAATGTGTGCTGAAAATAAATATTACATCTGTTGGTTAAAAAGAGAGATTACACCCACTAAACATTCTTGACATGCATAATGTCACATACCTTTTGTAAGGTTCTCACAGAAATCTCTAACAGGTATCGGCATTATACAGAACTCCTTGGATGACAGCAAAGACCTCACCTTTGAAGAATCGCAAGAAAGTAATTAGGACTGTGCTAGTCTTTATTCGTGGTAGCCTAGCCCAAATGGTTTAAACAATGTGGACATTATATTCACCTTTTCGGAGCATTTGGTTATGGGGCTTGAGATATCTAGCCAATTCCATTTAGTGTTATCGCAAGCATTCCCGACAAGATAACCATACTTGATTTCAGGAACATCAACTGGACTGCTACATACTTCAAAGATATAAAAAACATCAGAAGAATCTCTTGGTTTTTGATTAGGCAAAACCATTTCAAGCATATCAAACCGAAGATTTCAGGTGTCAACCCCGACTCTTTCTTTGACACGTTAAAATGTCAGCTTAAATGGAGCAACATGTCTAGTAAAGAGTCATATAGCCGACTCACAACCTGGTTGGCATTGAGGCAAAGTTATTGTTGTCAGTTAAAAAGTCGACGTTGTTATTTTATTTACATAGGGGGTAGGGGGGAAGGGGTAATTAGGGAGTGGATTACAAGGTCCGGAATCGAACTCTCACCAATAAGGTGAAAGTTCAGGTACACAACCAATTGAGCTACTAAGATTCCCGAGTCGACATTGACTCTTACCTGCAATTATATTGTCACAATCCAGAGTAAGGACGTCCCATGAAAACTCTGATGTGCTAGGGCTGATACGTGATACATCTCCGCTGAAAGTAAACGAGCATGTGGTCGAACACAGAGGAAGATACACAACATTTGAGTACAATGGAGATAGAATGGCTTCCGTCTTTACCTCAAGACATCCACGGCCAGTACAACTAGGGTGCTGCCCCAGGCAGATGATAAAATCATAGTGCGACCATCAGAAAGCCACGGGTTACTAAGAATATTAGAACAGTATAACCCAGGGAAGCTTCCATCTTCAGCACACATCACAACTGGAACCTATAGATGTCATTGAACACCAATAAGAAGAAGTGGTCTATGTAATAAGCTTGATCAAGTGAAACAACAAATTACGAACTCAGCAAATGGAAAAGGTGAAATCATTATTCCATCAGTGTGTTCAATTCAACAAGAGTTGTGAGCGCCAATGTTCAGCCGCTCGTATAAGTTTGTGAGCAAAGCAGAAAAATACTACCACATCAACAATTTTGTTATGCGGACATGGCTCTGCATCAATGGACCAATCAATTCTATGGAGTGAATCTGTTGCATTATGCGCTCCAGAATCTACAGCACATTTTGAAGATAAAAACACCAGAAACTTTCCATCTGGGCTGAGAAGTGAGAAAAACAAGAATGAGGTTGTTAGATTTTATGTTATAGTTTGAAAAAGTTATTTAATTAGAGTTTACGATTGATATTTGCCGCTAGGCTATGCAATCATATCACCTTTTTATCTATTAAAGAAAAATTAAGCCAGGGAAATAAAATGCATGAGCCTCTGAAGTGAACTTCTGAATTGTTTTCTTTTTGTTTCTTACCTATTTGTTAATACTATTTACTTTTTAATTGTTACTCTTCCCTTTTGCTTTCTTCTTTTCTTGGTAGGAGTTGTTGAGAGCCAGTAATTATAACAAGTAGACATACCTAAAGCGAGGGAAGAACGCACCACTTATGCTTTCTGTCAGCACAACCGCCAATAGGTTTGCATTCGTTCTGAAGAAGGAAAAAAAATGAAATTACAAGAACATCAAAGAAAATTTATCAATAAATACTTAGTAGATTCAGTGGAAATAGGAATGAATGTTTAAGCTTAAGCATGATGTCGAAATCTTTGAAAAAAGAAGGCTTCTTTAGAGCAAGCAACCTACGCAGATTGTTCTGGTTCTGATCTAAAAGAAGTAACTCTAACAGCATACAAAGAACATGGCCTATTAGTGCAGTATTTGATACCAAACTTTCTCGTCCCCGATGGCCATCCTACGAACACTAGATATTGTAGTGAGTCCTTCACCGATGGAGCCCAAATAACTTGCCCAACACTCACTGACTTCTCGATGCCATCTACAGCATGTACCTCTCCACTGCAGAAAGTTGCGTTAAAGGGTTCCCTCATCAAGTTTAAATGAATAAAGTTTTCCAAAACTACTTAAACAGATATCAGCTATATTAACCTGTTAATGTTGATTACGAAAAGCTTAGGTAGTGTTTTCCCCGCATATGCTTCGCCCCAACCCTCTTCCCAATCCCCTTGACCTTTCCAGCTATTACAATCTTTATCTGGACAATTCCCTTTCTTGCCGCCAAGACATGTAAATGTCGGTTTTGCAGAAACAGGCTCCTCGGCAACATAAGCAATAAAAGTTTCATCAGAATTCCAGGAAATTCCCTCGAACCTGAGACAGGCAACCGATAGAAATAACAACTAATGATTGCTAATGCTATCACCACAGGATACAGTACTTTTTTGGATAGCGAATAAAGTTACCATCCATCTGAATATACAGATCCGTGCATAGACGAAGGAACATGAAACTCCCTTTCCACCTGAGATGAACTCCAAATCTCAAAGCGAGTAGGAGAGTCATTTTCAGCAGTTCGAACAACAAGAAGCTTTGAACCTGATGGAGAGGGAACCATCAAAGATGCTGTCCCCATCTCAATAGGGAAAGCAGCCCAATGAAATTGTACAGAATCATCTCTTTCTTTGGCAATGTGACTATATGATACATGTCTCCTTTTCTTGTTTTCCAGGAGATTAGGTTGGCTAATTGAGAACATAATCTGTGAGCCTCCTAACACTGCGAAACAACCAAAGAACATCACAAATCATCTTTTGTACATATTTATTTCTTAGAAGAACTAGAGAGAATCAAAGTAGCAATACCGGTATTAGATTTTAAAGTCCACGCCTTCTCAATTGTGGGGATTTCAGTAAATTCTTTGAGTAATGTAGACTGAGAAAAGTATTCTTCCTCCGAAAATGCATCTAAACCAACAGGAATTTCTTTGAAAAGGCTTGCTCCTGAATTTTCCATTTGCAAGTAAACTGACAAAATTCAATTACGGTTAGGCAGAACTAAAATAACAAGAACTACAATTAAATGATAATTTGCTTTAGAGATCTACAAGAGATGGATAGGCATTATTGGATTTATATTTTCTATTGTTCACCAAATTATTAAGACCTAATAATTGAAAAACAATCTGATCACTCCTCACTTTCATTACTCTTGATACCTACTGTTAACAAAGAAAAAGAATCAATTCCTTCAACCTTCTTTCTTTTGCAGCATTCTAACTGTAGCATTTTAGGACTATTCAGCTCATTCTGAACATAAAAAAATAAATCTTGGCTAACAGAAACTACACCAACAAAAAAAGAGAATTCAAAGATGATGGAGAAAAAAATGACAAAATTATGCATATACATACACACAACAACAACAACAATAACGACAAACCCAGTGTAATCCCACAAGTGGGGTATCGGGAGGGTAATGTGTACGCAGACCTTGTCCCTAACTTGTGAAGGTAGAGAGGTTGTTTCCGATAAACCCTCGGCTCAAGGAACAGTGAAAATCAGAATACAGACACACAGTATATATGATATTCATACTTACACATGCAGATGAAGATAAACCAAGAAAGCTTACATGGAAAATGAAAAAGGGTCTAGCTGATAATAGCTTGAGGAGAATTGGAATTAAAACGGAGGAAAGGAGAAGAGTAGAGTAGCAGCAGAAGTGATCACTTTGTCACTAAAGTTCAATCTTTTTGTTTTGTCTGTTTATTATGTCCCACTTGCCAAAGAGCATCTATAAGTGACTTTTCTTTATTCATTTCTTCTCATGGTGTCTCATCATTCTCATTGAGTCATTGTGTCATAACTTAGTATAGGTTTTTAACTCAATTTTGGAAATATTCCTTACATCTTGGAAAGTTCTTTTTTATTTAAGATGCATTTGATGTTTTAAGATAAAAATAATTGAACGGGTTCAAGTCGTGAAATCTGTCACTACTGCTTGCATCAAGGTAGGTTATCTACATAACACCTCCTTGAGGTACGACCCTTTCCTCGACCCCGTGTGAACATGGATATTTTGTGCACAGTGTTGCCCTTTTAGTCTCTATTCAATAAGTTATGCATCAAGATATTATCTTGACTCATTTGTATAAAGTAACCCTTCTCTCATTTACATAACACTAAATATGTTTTTATTAAACTACTTCCTCTATCCTAATCTCTTTGATACCCAAAATCATGAATTTTCAAGGTAAATCAGATTAGATTAATTTATTAGAGAGAAGGAAAAAACAAATACTATTTCTAAGAAAATCAAAATTCTTTATACTTAATTTATCATGACTCATGAATCTTTTTTGCGGCTAGAACTTAAATGTCAGTATTTTGCTTCAACTGAGATTTAGGGCAAACAAGAAACATGTACAACTCTTTTGTGAGCAAAACTAGCAAGAAAGAAAAAACTATACAGCTGAATCAAATAGTATGACACTTTTCATTTTTCACTTGATAAGACTAAAAACAAAACCATATTAAGTTAAAAATGCCTTGTATTATGTTGTTAAAAAGTTGTGAAATCATATATTTTTTTAAATAGAAATTGGAGATAATATCATCAAATATTAGTATTTATGAAATCTTACCACTCCTGTCTATATATGTGCAGTACAGTTGGAAATTTATACAATCTGTTTTTGCGTATAAGAAATACTACAACGTAAGAAACTTTTAACAAATGTTGCTCCCATAAATGAAGAAAACGTCCTTTTGACGATTTATTGAACTGTACAACGAAAGCAACTGTCATTTTGAGTTTGACAATGAGTGCTGAATGGCCAGTCACTGCAGAGGTCAAATATATATGACAATTTTCCCTAGGTAAAACATGTTATTAGAGTGTTCATATCTTCAACTCAGATGCGAGCTTGAACGTCAACGAGAGGAGTATAATCGTCGTTCTTATTGAGGGGCAGTTCTGAAATTTGACCTGCAAATCACTTCATCTTCTTCTTGCAAGTGAGAGTGGAGGAATGTATGAAATCTCTGCCAAGATATGAAGAATATATGTCTATTTGCAATGCTTCTTAAACCACACTCCAATATTAAGAAAGCTTTCAAAATCAGACTGTGGTCTGCAAAGACAGAAACAGGTTCCGTTTCCAGTCGGAAGTGAAAACAAACATGAAACTCAGCATTACCACGGATGCATATAAATTGGTTCAGGACTATCCTACCTATCAATTGCGTGATTGTCCTCACGAAATACCAGCACTTTGACCTCAGTTCCTTTCTCCTTCAATGCACGTGCATACTGCGTGCAACGAAAGGAAAAGCATTTACTTTCTGAAATTATACATCTTATAACATGGACTAACCACAATTCACTTATTCATGTTTCTAAATTGATATTCGGAGCAGAAGTTATTACATAGTTAATTGATTGAGACTGACTTGTTCAAGAAAAGTCCTTTTTAAAAAAGATTAGTGATAAATACAAAAAGAATAGCATCACTTGTCTTAAAGTAGAGCCAGCCAGGGGATGTTCTTCTAAATGATACAACATAAAAGGCAGCCCGGTGTACTAAACTCCCGCTATGCGTGGGGTCCAGGGAAGAGCCGGACCATAAGGGTCTATTGTACGCAGCCTTACTTTGCATTTCTGCAAGAGGCTGTTTCCACGGCTCGAACTCATGACCTCTTGGTCACATGGCAACAACTTTACCAGTTACGTCAAGGCTCCCCTTCTTCTAAATGATATAATCATACTAGGAATTGGTTCATGGTGAAAAATGAAAAATATATCATCCTTGTGGGAATCAATGTTACATGGACTCAACTATCTGGTATGGGTCTGTGTAAGTATCTAATATGGTGTGTTCAGGTTTTCGCTAATTTTTTGTGTATCTTCAAGAATCTGCATAAAACCCACACTCATGACACACCCGTTCAATGCAGGTACATTAAAGCAAATGAATGATCCTTGCAATGTACAACAACAAACCCAGTATAATCCAACAGGTAGGGTCTGGGGAGGGTAGTGTGCACGCAGACCTTACCCCTACCTAGTGAAGGTAGAGAGGTTGTTTCTAATAGACCCTCGACTATACATGATAATATAAACCAGTCAATATCATGTTGAGAATGAAATGTAAACATGTATTAATAAAAGAAGTACGAAGAAGATGATATTAAATCTTACTTGCAATCCTGTACATATTGGTACACGGAGGTCCTTGGCACCTAACAGGAAGAGTATAGGAGTTTTGACCTGCAACATTAGAATAACAAAGATGTAAGGAATGATTTCAGAAATATAGGATCCAGAAAATTGCATCCCTAGGTACATGATTTACTTCTTCTACAACTATTACCAGTTATCCCTGAAATCTTGAAAACATAATATTTCAAGTTTTACTCTATAATGGGAAACACGGTTGTGTAAAATGGAAAGCTTTTCAAAATCAACATTTTGTTGGTTACAGGCTTACAGCAGACCTTGGAGATGTGTGATATCGGTGATTTGCTGTGAAAGACAGCAAGGTGTTCAGATGAAGGAGCTTCAGTATACATCGATTTTCCCTGTTTTCCAAATGTCTCCGCATAGCACCAATCAGGGATATCAGCTGTACCAACCATCAACGGGAGGCTGCAAACGGGATTCCTTGTAGCTGCTGCAGCAAATTTATCTGGCGCCTGAATAAACAGTAGCAAATGAATAGATTGTAGAACCCATAGTTAAGCCAATATTTGTAGAACTAGTGGACCTGGCCGATCAAGTGCGTTGTCAAGAATCCACCATGGGAACCACCAAGCACAGCTATTTTAGCTGGATCTGCGAGTCCCATATTAACGACATGATCTATAGCAGCTAGCACATCATTAACATCCTGCACACATTTATATATCAAAAGTTAAAAACAAGGAAGAAAATTTTCCAGCTCCAAATCCGTAATAAGCTAGAAACTGTATGCAAAAGATAAGGATCGCAGAAGAGTACTTGTGATCCAATTTTCCCTGGAAGAGATTGCAGTGCTTCTTCACCAAATCCCAAGGAGCCTCTAAGATAAGGTAATAAAAAGGAAGGAAACTTAATCAAGGTGATAACTGTTGCTTAGTCTAACACAAAGTACATCAATTAAATGTTTCTAGAACAGTAGCAAATCCATATATGCACTTTGTCTGGCTTGGATTGCCTCAAACGAGAGAGTAGCAATTACTTTAGTATTTGTCTGGTCAGGATTGCCTACAAGGAAAAGGTCTCATTCTCGAAAGTCGAACCAAATAGGAATAGGTATTACAAGTTGATAATTAGATTGAACAGCAATTTCCCTCGATATCTTGAGGAAATTCTGAAACCTTAGGAGTTTTTATTTTTTATGAGCTTTGCTTTTCAATTTATGGGGTTGAACATTCATCAAGCTATTTCATATGCATTACTACTAGTATTTCATCATACTCAAATAAATTTCAGCATCCTTCAGAAGCCAAGAGGCATGAAAGATTCTCACCTATAATTAACAATCAACAAGCTATAACCAATTGAGGAAAGGAAAGCTAAGGACTTGGAGAAGCTTGACAATGAAATGAAGTGGGGACCCCCATGAAGGACAACGATTAGCGGATCGCACAGATTATGGCTCTTAGACTTGGAGGATACGAAGATAGCCTCATATGGGTTGCCGGCACCTGAAAAGAATTAAACTCGGTCGTGATTACAGTTACAGAAAATTATTATAGATCACTAATCTGGAAATTGACTTGGCAAATCGCACAAAAGCTCATAAGCATGCAGAGTTTCATATGATAAACCTCCCGCGCAAGCTCCAAAGGAATTACTAACCCTCATCAAACATTTGCAATGAGTGACCAAGAAAACTAGACAGAACCATCAACAGTTCATTCGCTCATCCTAACACATAGTTAAATAACACTACAACAACAACAACAACAACAACAACCCAGTATAATCCCACTTAGTGGGGTCTGGGGAGGGTAGTGTGTACGCAGACCTTACCCCTACCCTGGGGTAGAGAGGCTGTAGTGTGTACGCAGACCTTACCCCTACCCTGGGGTAGAGAGGCTGTTTCCAAATAGACCCTCGGCATCCTTCCCTCCAGGAACTTCCCACCTTGCTCTTGGGGAGACTCGAACTCACAACCTCTTGGTTGGAAGTGGAGGTTGCTTAACATAGTTAAATAACACTATTGATTAATATTCAATATTGCTGTAAAAACATTCTTTCTTTGTAGTTCTCTGACACTAATGTGTCAGTTAATCAAGATGTATATGCTATATGTCAGTTAAAAGTGTAGGATAGTACAATGTCTTTTCATCTGGACATAAGTGCATAAGGTTAAAGCAAGAAGTTGATAAAAGGATCTCTCCTCAAAACTTAAAACACCCATGTGCACATCTATAAGCAAGTCTTTATTCGGATCATGACGAATTAGTACCTTTTGTAAGGTTCCCGGAGTCATCTCTGACTGGAATTTTAATAATACTAAATTGGCGGGATGACAGCAGAGAAATAACCTGTGAGCATCATAGATGGATATGGATATCAGAAATGTTATTCTCACAAGTAAACACCGAGCAGAACAATCAGCATGATACATTAGTTAATGAACAAACAAAAGAAAGAGAACCTTTTCAGAGCATCTATATATGGGACTTGAAATATCTAGCCAACTCCATGAGGCCTCCGCAGATGATTTTACGACAAGGCTACCGTACTTGATTTCAGGAACATCAGTGGGACTGCTACAGACTTTGAAACAGATAAATATCAGCTTTATTCAAATTGGATTGATCAGAATAAACAAGTATATGAATAATACAAAGATAAACACTTTGTGCAAAATAGATGCGAGTCTTACCAGCAACTATGTTATTGCCATCTAGTGCAAGCACGCTCCAAGAAAAGTTCGAATTTTCTGGGCTAATGCTTGACACCTTTCCACTATTGATTAACAGGCAATCATTAGTGCAGAGAAAATTCAAAGAAATCCATGACACCATAATGTTAGTGAAAAATAGAGTCACATTAGCCATAGTTACCTCAACACATTCACTGAAAGTATAACTTCAGTGCTTCCCCAGACAGAAGATAAAATCATGGTATATCCATCAGAAAGCCAAGGTTTAGTTAGAAGATTAAAACAGTAAAGGCCAGGGAAACAGCCGTCTTCAGGGCACATCACAACAGGAACCTGCAGTAGTCACATAAGAACGAAAAATGAACAATAGTAACAATGAACTAACTAGCATATGGGAGATTTTTTCAATATTAATAAGAGTATCAACTTTATAATGAAAGTAATAATGAACGATTACTGACCAGCCTCAAAGTACTGATACAAGTTAACAAAACAGAGACAGTAGCATACCACATCAACAATATCAGCATCTGGACTTGGCTTTACATCTAGCGACCAAGCAATTCTATGAAGTGATTGAGTTGCAGAATGTACCCAAGAGTCTACGGAGCTTTTTGCAGACAGAAACACAAGGGCCTTTCCATCTGGGCTGGAAAATTCATAGCTAGTTTAACTTTTTCAAAAACTTAAGTTTAGAAATTATCCAAGATAATGACAGATCCTTTATGAAGCTATTGTTGACTCCCAATAATAATCAAATAAAAGCGATATGCGACTAAGTAGCAACATGCATTCACTAACTTCAGAATTACTTATTCATCTACATGTCTCGTCTTTCTAGAATCTGTATAAGCAGACATACCTGAAACGAGGAAAGAATGCACTACTTATTCTTTGTGTCAGCTTAACAGGAAATGCTTCTTCACTTGCATTAGTTCTGAAATTGTTAAATGCCATCAAAACATGTAGGAGAATACATGAAAAATAAGGAAATTCTCCCTAGCTCGGTCGACTGTGCACTATATTCACACAGGAGCAGTTGCAGCTGATCCAAAACATATTTATCTTAGAAGCTAGCCAGTTACATACCCAGATTTGTGATCTTCTGATTTTGAAAATGGAGATCTAACCGCGTACAAGGCACACGGCCTATTATAGCAATACTTAATGCCCAACTTTCTAGTATCTGATGGCCACCCAACAAAAACCAGATATTGTTGCAAGCCTCCAGAAGCTGGAGCCCACACAACTTGTCCAACACTAAGCTTCCTTGTTCCTTCAACAGGATGTACTTCTCCACTGCACAAATTTATATTTGTCCAAAGAAATCAAATATTTACCCTTTACACTGATATAAGCATTTATTTTGGTAATGATGACGATATGAGTTGAGCTTAATGAAAGGAATGAGGATTCATATCGCCGACTCCAACTTATTTGGGACTGAAGTATAGTTGTTGTTGTTGGTGTAGACTGATATAAGCAGACAATATAAGTTATCATACCTGTTAACATCGATAACGAAAATAGCAGGTTCTCTTTTTCCAGGGTAAGTTTCCCCCCAATCCTCTTCCCAATCACCTTGACCTTTCCAGCTACCACATTCCTTATCTGTAGAATTCCCTTTCTTGTACCCTAAATGAGTAAACACTGACTTAGAGGGAGCCGGCTCCTCAGCAACGTATGCAATAAAGTTCTCATCATCATTCCAAGAAATTCCCTCAAACCTGCATTGTCAAATTCTAACTAACACCATATGATGGTGAAGTGAAAAATCAGAGTCCTTTAGTAGGTAAGATATTTTACCATCCATCCGAATACACCGAGCCATGGGCAGAGAGCGGGACATGGAACTCCTTCTCGACTCGAGATGGACCCCAAATCTCGAATTTGGTTGGAGAATCATTTTCAGGATTTCTAACAACAAGAAGCTTTGAACCTGAAGGTGATGGAACCATTATCGACCCACTAGACGTCTCAATAGGGAAGGCATCCCATTGAAAGCTTACATCATTTGTACTTCCCTTCGAAATATGACTAGATAATATGTATTTCCTGTTTTTGTTGGCAAGGAGATTTGGCTGGCTAACTGAGAACATACACTGGGAACCTTTTTGTGCAGCAAAAAACAAAAGAGGGTCATTTAGCAGCTTTGAAGAACAACAATTCTTCTCTCTTAAAAGTCGAAAAACAATAATTCACGAATAGATATTCTTTATCCTCAGATTCTATATTGTCATTTTTATCATCAAAGTTTTTTAAAGATATAAAAAGGAGAATGATAGAAAAGAAAAAGAATTCATACCACTGGTAGATGTGAAAGTCCATGCCTTGTCAATGGTAGGGATGCTAGCAAAATCTTGGAGCAAAGTAGACTGAGAAGCGTATTCTTCTTCAGTAGTTTCATCCAAACCCAGGGGGAATCTTTTGAGAGGGCTGGAATCAGCATTTTCCATTGCCGAGCAAGAGGACAAACGTCGTCTAGAAATTGGTATACAACAAAGGACCAATCAATGTAGAAAAACTGATAGCATCAAGTCATTTTTTAGCTTACAATCATGAAAAAAAGAGAGAAACACCACAATGTATAGGCATGCAATCAACGCGGCGATCAATAATTGAAACAATAATGGAAAAAATTCCTGATAAGGCGCGTTTCCCCCTTTAATGGACCTCACACGGTAATCCAAATTAGTCGAGGCCCCAAAGGGGGTATTGGAAACCGTGGGAAACAAAAAAAAACGCAAAAACGATACTTGAAACAAAGAAACTGTACTTAATTTTCCTGATTACAGCACCTTATCATGACCCCCAATATACAATAGGAGCTCATGACAACCCAAAAACACTCTTCTTAATTAATTCATAATAGTATGTTATTAAGACTCACTTGTCTTCCGGGGCTTGGGCTCCTTTAGCCATCTCTTCCTGTCTATTCAAGCCTTGCATCAGTCTGAAATCTATTGGTAATTGATATTTAGGAAGAAGCCCCATTAAAGCCTACGTCTAATTCAAAGTAAAGGCTGAACCCGGGCCAATGGCAGTTCAACTGTTCTTTCTAGCAGGTGCAATAGCGCACTAGGATTTCCAAATCTTAAGAACTGGAACTCCTCGGCTTGAGCCGAGTGGGGTGGGGTTTGATCTTTTGCTGCTCCCATTGACCACAGAGGCATGCGAGAGAAAGCGCTGAACAATGATTCAATGATTGAAGAGGCTTTGACAAGACCTCGGCATTCTCGAACCATTTAAACATGTTTCTTGATCAAGTATCAAGTATAAATCAACCAAATGGGATACATTAGGGGTGGCAAATGGGTGGGGTCAAGCAGATATGAGCGGGTTGAATATGGATAATGCAAAAATGGATAAAATATCCGTTCCGCCCATATTTAATACAGATAGAAAATAGGTTAATCGGTGTATAATATGGATACACATATTATCCATGGCTTCTTAAATGTGATTACTTTTGGGGAGAATTTCTAGTGTCCCAAATATGAGGAACACCCAATTTGAGTCTTTCCAGATGTAAAAGTTAAACTCATTGGTTATCCATTAAGTATCCATTTTTTTTAAGTAGATACTATTGATATTATCTATATTTGACTAAGTTTTAAAAAGTTCATTATACGACCTATTTTTTAGTGTATAATATGAATGTAAAATTATTTTTTAATCCATTTTACCACCACTAGATACGATGAAGAAACTCTCAATACACTAAGCAAACACAATCTAAAGAGAGACAAATACAGGTAATTGAGCAAACAGTAAACTTGCAGACTTAATCAACATCATTAATACACTAAGCAAATGCAATCTACTGTCTAATATAACAATATATATATATGCATAAGGTAACATATTGAGAATAACAGAGATAAAGAGAGAGGATTTACAAGAAGGGGTCTGAAGTGTAGCTGCTTGAAAAAGACAATTTGGGAGAGAGATGAACAGAGCAATGAGAACTGTCAACTGAGTAGGAAATAAATACTCGGAATTAGTTGAGGAGCGGCCAAGCTGCAGGGAAACCACAGTTATAATAAAAGGGAGGCAGAGTAACAGTGTTAGCAGCTCCAGTGGGGTGAATCTTGGTGCTGTAAAGTGAGGAATACCAAGATTCTTTCTTTTCCAATCTGAATAATTTGCCAATTATTTGCTTTGTTAATTGTTAAAGATAAGGGGAGGATAATATATATATTCCCATGGACGAAGATTCTATATATTTTTTGTTTTTGGACTAGAAATGTTAATACAGTAATAATAAATGGTAAAATTGCTATTCCAAATATGAAGTGATAAGATGATAAATGCCATGTAAATAGTATTACTATTACATTAGTACTACTAAAGATATAAAAATATAAGCAACTAAAGAAAGTTGAATATAATATTAGGAGGATAAAATTGAGTATGGACAACGGCTCCTTTGTCACAATTCGAAATCTTACCAATACTTATGATGGCGCCCAATCTGCTTGCTAGGCAAGCCAACACTCAACTAAACTAATATAATTCAATTATTAATCCATTAATTGATCATGATATAAGTGACAATGCAGGGAGAAATTCAAAAATATCCAGATTTACAATTGGTCGTTCAAAAATAGCCCAATTTCAAAAGTAATTGAAATTTAGCCAATTTCATGTAAAGATAAATTTGAGCGAAAACAATGTTCAAAACCCGGAAAATACGCCAGTATATTATGCTGGAGTTCCAGCATAAATATACTTGAACTCCAGCATATTATACTAGAGTTCCAAGATAAGTATGCTGGAACTCCAGCATAATATGATGGAGTTCCAACATAAGTACACTAGAACTCCAGCATAATATACTGGAGTTCCAGCAAGTATACCGGTCCAGCATAATATAATGGAGTTTGGAGCACCGGTGCCCCAGTCTCCAGTATATTATACTGGAGCCAGCAAAGTATACCGGTCCAGCATAATATGTTGGAGTTCATACACAGGTACACCGAACTCCAGTATATTATGCTGGACCGGTCTCTGTTGCAGCAAAATAGTGGCTATTTTTCATTGACTTAGTAAATGCTGGCTATTTTTAAATGATCAGTCCGAAAACTGGCTATACCGTGCTATTTTTACGACAATGCAAAATAAATCTCAAACCAAAATCAATAATACAAAAATTAAAGACAGACCTAAACACGCTCTCTTTTCTTAATAAAAGCTTGAAAATCATTTTGTCCTTATATCGTCCTTATATTTCACTTGTAACTGAAAAGAATAATGAATCATTGACAGTAATATGACATTTTATTTTAATAATATAAGAGGTTAATGTTGGTAACTGTGTTATATCTTTAATTAAGTACAAATGCAGGGGCGGCTCAATGATATTTGTGGCCTAAAGCCGAATTTCATTGAGGGGCCCTAAAATTTTTGTTGCAGAAGAAAACTCATAATTTTATTTGAAATTTATTTTTCTAGCTTTTTGAGATGCAATATTATTAATAATTTGTTTATAATCGGTTTCTTCTAATAATTCCTTTTCAATTGATAATATAGCTAATCCATTTAATCTCTCTTGAGACATTATTGATCTTAAGTAAGATTTTATTAGTTTTAATTTTGAAAAGTTTCTTTCCGCTGAGGCAATTTCCTTAGCAGAAATCATGGTAGTTGCAAATCCTTCTTCTCTATATTTTTTGAAAAAAGAAATCAAACCCCTAAGTTAATCTATGGCAACATCAATATGCATATCTTTTGATTGTAAATGTTTGCTAACTGAATTAACTGCAAATAGTATATCATACCAAATAGTCATACCCAGTAAAAATTCAAAATTTTCAAGCTCACAGGTTGCTAAACAACTAGCTTCACTTTTAGTTTTTGGATCCTAACTAGCTTCTACTAATTTCAATAAAGCATTTCTTATTTGTGGAGTTTGAAATCGTATTGCTTTAACACTTTCAATGCGACTTTCCCAACGCGTTTGTGATAATGGTTTAAGAGTTAGGCTGGATACATTATCTTCCAAAATTTTCCATCGCAAAAATATATTCCTTTCCCAATTGTTCTCCAACGGCCTCTTTTCCTTGGAACTTGCATTTTTTTCTTTTCAAATACTTAATATTGTTAAAAAAAAGGGACAAAATACATTAAATGTAGAAAATTTTGGGGCCCCTACAAATAAGGGGCCCTAAGCAAGTGTTTTACTTGCTTGGCCCTTAGGCCGGCCCTGTACAAATGACAACCATATTTCAATCTCAAACAAGTTGGAGTTAGCTATTTGAATTATTACCGTCTATACTGCTTCAAAAATTATGTAAATTTAAATTATGTTATATCTTGAATCGAGTCATAAAATAAAATTGTTCAGTATAATTTGTTCAAATTAATATTTGATCACTTATCGTAATGGTCATATCAAGTCAAGTTTATACACATAAATGGAAGAATTTTTTTTTCTTTCAGTATTTTCCATCCCTCTCAAACTTTCTCATCCATTTATCGAGTAGATATATACTCATAAAACAGAAGGATGGGGAGTAAATTTTTTATTTTTTTTTAGAAAAAAAATTCATTTCCCTGGAAATTTATCATCTATATATATTGAGTGGTAAGGAAGAAAGTAGACATCTTAGTCAAGACAAGAGTATTGGAAGGCTGCTTCTCATAGCTAAAAAGATAGTAGTCTTGTACTCTTGTTTCCAGTTTTATGGTCCATTTTCTCACTAGTGGCTATTGTAGCTACTGCCACTAATTCCACAACAATGGCAACTGCTGCCTCAACTCTCTCCTATGCCTTCAGCAGCAGGTTCTTGATCAAGAATAATGGCTCTTTTCGCCACCGTCCAAATGTCACATTATCCACTGAGGAGCAACCATGTTCCTCTTCAGGTCATTCCCCTGAACCCCATCTTCAATTGCTCTATATACACTTCTGTTACAGTATATACATTGTTCTATTATGCTCGAGGTCGGAGACGAAGCTATATGTGGCTAAGGATGGTCAACTGAACATCCTTAGCTGAAAAATTATACTGTGCATAGAGTAAAGTATTAGTACTTGTTAGTAATCAGAAAATAGACTTCGAACACCTTTGTATAGCATACTGGCAAAACGTATTCAAAGTTTGAACACCCTTGTTGAATTTTTTGGTTTCGCCACTAGATTGGGTCTACCAGAAATAGCTTTTCTACCTCACACGAGGTAGGAGTAAGGTATGTGTATACCCCACCCTTCCAAGACCCCACTTATGGATTATATGGGATACGTTGTGGTTGTTGTTTGTTCGTGGTTGTAGATATAATAAGCCTAATAATGTAAATTTCGACGTCTATTTATTGCTTTCATCAGCATTATTGTATTCTATTGTCCTGTCTCAATCAAATGTACTAGTTGATCATTTCGGCGGGCACAATGGTAAGATGATAGGCACACAGTCAAGTGTCAACCCACAGACCACAGTTACAATGGGGTACTAGTACAGTAGCTTCTTTTTTTTTTCCTGATAATCAAGAAATTCTGAGGGCCAGTGGCTTATGGTTCAAAATTCAGTAGAGAATGGGTACCCTTTTCCACTTAAATACAAGGCTTTTTGTGTGCAACAAGGTTCGAACTATTGACGTGCGCCTATATTATGTGCTGCATTTTCACCACTAAACCTACTGATGCCTTTGCTTCAATTGTGGTTCAGTCTTTTTAACTCTTAAATTGACAACGACTCAATTCCAAAAAAATTATGTAGGCAGGGAACAAGAGATGGTTGTAAATATACATGTCAATCATTTATTTATGACAAAGAAACCAAAGCCTTATTTTTTACAAAGTCATAAGTAAATATGGTGGTTTTCATTATGGTGCCTTTGTTCTTCCCCCCTTGTACTATGAAAATTTGAACTAAAATGGCAATTGCAGCCTGCTATCAAGGGGCAATACTGTCTTACGGTCTGCAGAAGCAACGAGTACAGTTAAATAGCACGTCGAAGACTATGACAATGAGAAGACTTGGAAGACAAAAGAAAGCAGTAGTTAGATGTAACATTGAACTTGAGGACTTCATAGGTGGAGATCTCATTAAGTTGGATTTAGGTCAATGGTTATCTGATGTTGAAGAACACAAAGCCTTAGCAATTTATTCTCCACACGAAGGTGGTTATGAAGGGCGCTACCTTACACGTCTTAAATACCAAGGATATCATTTCTTGGATCTTTCTGCTCGTGGCCTCGGTGATCCTGAAACCACTCTTACTAAGTTTCACCCTGTCTGCCCTGTAAGTTAAAGCAATTCGCGCGCAATATGCTTATTCTTAAATACAAGCTTGCGGTATATGATTGACTCGCACTTGCAATTATGATGTTGCAGGCGCATGTTGGGAAGCAACCAATAGCTAGATGGTATTTTCCTCCAGAAGTTGATTATAGGCTTTCTCTACTTCCTCCAAATGCCAAAGGACTAGTGGTTTGGATAATCGAAGCCAAGGTTAAATTTACATCTTAAAATGTGCATAGTCTGATTAGTTTGTTAGCTGTATTTTGGCTAGATCTGTTAACTTCTTGACTTAAACTAATCAGGTATTATCAAAGGCAGAGCTGCAGTTTCTTGCTTTACTTCCTTCGCTTCGTCCTAAAGTAAAGGTCATCGCAGAGTGTGGTAACTGGTAAGGCTTCCCTTTTCATCTACTTCGTCGTTGAAACAACATTTTATGCAAAAGCTACATGGATTTACTTCGCTTTAGGCTCCTATGGTCAATGCAGAATACTTTTGTTATCATTCTTAGGCTGTAGATTCAAGAGTCAGGACAAGAATTTTAACAAAGAATGTTCATGTTTATTTTTGTATGTATAGGAGCTCTTTTATATTTTGATTCACCGCATGACAATTCTAGTTTTCTTGTTTTCGTTATTGCTTGTTACTACTGCTCTATTTTCATCTTTCCTCGTGCCGAGGGTTTACTGAAAACAACCTCTCTACATTCATTGTAGGGATAAGGTTTGCGTACTTACCACCTTCCCTAGACCCCACTTGTGGGATTATACTGACTTTGTTGTTGTTGTTTGTTGTACATGACAATTCTATTTATGGCATGTACAGGAGAAAGTTCATGTGGAAGCCACTCAAGGAAATTGCAGGCTTATCTCAATCATAGGAATAATAAGTCCACCATACTGGAACTTGACTATGCTTTTTTTGGGCCGAGGGTCTCTCGAAAACAGTTTTTCTACCTTCACAGGATAAGGGTAAGGTTTGTGTACATACTACCCTCCCCAGATTCCACTTTGTGGGATTCCCTGGGATCGTTGTTGTTGTTGTATATTGGAACTTAAAGCTATAACATAGACATTTGCTTAAGGTGTTGCAAATGTATACATCAATGCATATGAAATTAGCAAAAATTTCAGATGTTGTCTTTTATATAATCATGCATTATCCCTCCCATTTTCCTCCTGATTAATTAACTACATCACTGTGTCATGGCATCCTTGCATCATCCCATAGTCAACTTTCCAATGTGCTAAGTCCTACGACACAGGAGCGGGATTCTCTAAAAAGCCAAGGTCATGGGTGGCTACATATATGTTTGAAAGAGTTAATCAATAACCAATGATAGCGCCGCTCAATTCCAAACTAGCTGAGGTTGACCATTTGAATCATCTGTATCTGCTCCGACGCGTTGTTCAGTCCCATTTATTTTAATACTAAATAGTTTGTCTCTTAAGAGAATAAGAGTTCTCTAAAATTAGAGATCCAATTCAGGTAAAATGCATTGTGCAAGTAACAAATTTAAAGGGGCAAAACACTCTTCCAACATCAAAATGAAAATAAGGGACCTTTAGTGAACCTTATTACTAATGAAAAAAGAAAAGGTTAAATACATATACGACCGTTCAAACTTGCCAAGATTTTTCATTTAGACACATGAACTAAAGGTGGCAGCTATTTAACACTTGAGCTCGAGTCAAACTATGTCTAATTCATGGTTCAATTTGCACAGTAACAAACATAAAATCATTCTTGATATGTCTTGTGAACAGTTTTTGGTCCATTATTAGCTGATGGAGGTTTAAAACATGTGCACTTATGTGTAGTCAAGGAACATATTGGAACCCCTTCATACAAACGCCCCATTGCTTCCTTGTCCTAACACCATTGACATTGTTGAATAAGTTAATGAAAAGAAAAAATCATCAAGAAGCTAAAAATAATTGGTGAGTGTATAATCTATGTATAATTCATGTATAATATATGTATAATCAGGGTATAATCTATATATACCGGCTAAGAAAAGTAAATAGTGAATCTGAAACGTATTTGTGTGAAGATCCCCTCCTTTTCACACATTGCTAAACTTTACTCGAACACAAGTTTTTAGGTAAAAATATGTTAATTACCAAGTTCTTTTACCATGTATTTGTGCAATATTAAGCATTAATATTAAAAAAAACTGTATTCATAGAAGAAAAGATAACTATATCTATGTATTTATCATAACAATTTGGCTTGTAGATTGAAATTGCTTACCTAACAAAAAAGCAAAAAGGAGACCAAGAAAATCTTTAGAAATGTTGCCTTCTCCATTCTCGTCCAAGTTTTTGTGGTAGCACTATTGTAACTATATGACTATTATTATTAACTAGTATCAGT
This sequence comes from Nicotiana tabacum, assembly GCF_000715075.1. NCBI lineage: Eukaryota > Viridiplantae > Streptophyta > Magnoliopsida > Solanales > Solanaceae > Nicotiana > Nicotiana tabacum. Next base: position 14,229,697 of record NC_134086.1, read on the forward strand.
ACCCGTGCGATGCGCGGACAAATCATTTCAAATTGCGATGTAGGTTATTTGAATCATGTACAAATAATCTTAAAATATAAACCTCTCAGATAAAAATTATATAACATGAGAATTTAATTATGAAATATGATATGAAATTATTGTTCAAATCTCGTAGTAAACAACCAATCTTTTTAATATATATTTGTAGCAACCTAACCCCTTGATTTTGGTACTTGTATTTCGTTCCGCTGTCGATATTAAAGAATACTAAACATGCCATATTGTGATATATCTTGTTCGAGCACATTAGATAATATTATCTTAACAAAATTCTTATCATCACTTTATTTTTATCTGGAAGTCAAATATATCTTATTCATCACATCACTTTTACATAAATCTTTTTTTTGTTCTTTTCTTATAGTTATTGTATTATTTAATATTTAATCATAATATTTTAATTATTTAAATTTATCAATAATATTTTAAATATAATTTAATTATTTTATTTTATATATTTTTAAATTAATTTAAAGTATAAGTATCCTCACACAACCTCTATTTTTTTTATGTACATTTTCTTCCCTACTACAAATGTTAATTAGTTTTTATATTAATGTTTTACCTAGAGCCAAAATAATGTCATATTTTGTTTTAAATTGTAACTTTTAATTAGTCTAAAATATTAATACATAAGTTATTTGATTATCATGTTCCAAATGTATTGAGTTCTTCTTATAATTAATTTTGTATTAGATGCAGTTAAATTTTCTTTCTTTTTTAGCTATAAGATACAATTTAATTTTTAATTTTCATTAGTAAGATTACCAATATTAGAAATTTATTTTGTATTTTTAAAATTTTATTTAATCATAGAAAAAAATTTCTTAATTGTTTGAACACATTACTTCTAAATATTGTAGTAATATTTTTACTGTCATTTTAGTTCTTTACGTAATATTTTTTTAAAAAAATAATCTTATCTCAAATTCAAATAATTCTTATCATTCTATTTTCTAAAATGGACTGCATTTTTAAAAAATTATGCTATGCATTCAAACTCAAACTAAATGCACTCGATTCAGATATTAATCGATAAAAAATATTTTCTTAATTGTTTGAACATATTATATCTAAATGTTGTAATAATATTTTCACTGTCATTTTATTTCTTTACATAAATTTTCTTTCTTTTTTAGTTTAAGATACAAATTTAATTTTTGTAAAATTACCTATATTAGAAATTTATTTTGTAATTTAAAATTTTGATTTTTTATTATTGTTTTATTTTTCATAAGTAAGATTCAATTTCGTGGTATTATCCATAATTTGAGCATTTACATCATAGTTTTTAAGAACTTTCTAATCTCAAATTCAAATAGTTTTTTTCTTTTAATTTCTAATAATTTAATATAATTTTACTATTTTTTTAATCTAATATATAATCTTACTACGTTTTATGTGGCTTTTCGTTAACTTGTAAATTTATTTAATATCATTATCGACTACTTTTCTTTAATAATATAAGATAAATATATAATTTTTTAATTATGAAATAAATATTTATTTTGTTTTAAAAACATTACTCAAAAATTTTAAATTATTTAAAATTTAATAATATTTTTAAGTATTGTATATTTATTTTATTTTATTTTTTAAACTTATGATTTATAAATGTCCTTACATTATCTCTAATTTATTTTTGTTGTTCAATTGTTTTAGTTTTTTATTTTAACTATTAGACTTGAGTTATGTGGACTTATATTATGACTTTTTTCTTATAATATAAAAGCTTTCTCATCTCAAATTTAAATAAGTTTTACCCTTTTTCTATGATAAAAAATCTGAATTTTATTTTTTTCTCTATTTATTCTTTATTTTTTATTTTATATTATTCAATACCTAATATTATTACATTGTCACGTGAATTTTTATTAGCCTGTTTGAATTTAGTATCTATTTTTACCACACTCATTCTAATATAATATAGATAAAACTTTAAAAACTTTCTCATCTCAAATTCAAATAATTTTTATCATTCTATTTTCTTAATTGGACTATATTTTCAAAAAATTATGTTATGCTTTCAAATTTAAACTAACTGAACTTAATTCAAATATAATCATAGAAAAATATTTTCTTAATTGTTCAAACACATTATATCTAAATGTTTTAGTAATAATTATGTATAAAATATTCGTTTGCACTATTTATTAGTATTAATATCAATTTATTATTCTTGTTATTAAAATATCTTTTGTTAATTATTTAATTTTTCTCTTACCTTATAAATAATTTGTATACTTTATGTAAGATCTTATTTTGCTGCTTGAAATTATTTAATTTTTAAACTCAATAAATCCTTAATATCTTAAGTAATAGTTTTATTTTATAATTTAACTTACTCCAAAGTATAAATAGTTATAGGTTATCTCAATTTACGTCTTTATATATTTTTATTTTTTTCTATTATAGATTTAATTAATTTTTTACCTCCATATTTCTAGCTAATATAGAAAAAAATCTATGAGTAGATCAATATATAATTATAAATATAGATATAGATATAGATATAGATACAAATATACATATAAATTTAATTAAAGATATATAAATTAGATTTGTCTAAGATCTATTTAGATTAGTATAAGATTCATTAAACTACTTCCATTAATTATGTTTCTATATATAATTTCTAGTTATTAATGTTGTCCTAAAATTGCCAAGTTGTTTCATTTTAGCTTGCCACTTGGCTTAACCACAATGCATACTACTCTCCTTTTAATATAATATAGATATCTTTTTGCAATTTTAATTGTTGCATTTAGCAATGTATTTATAGGAAGCAAAAGAACTGCACCAACGACTAAGCTTTTAATTGATGCAGAAATAGTGAAAAAATCAAACAACTTTATGGGCTTCCATAAATAGTGTATCTAATTAAGGAAATTAAATATAAGACAAAGGTAAGACAATCTTTTCTAGCAGGGAATATTTGGGAAGTGAGTTACTTATTAATTTGCCTTTGCCTTTGCCTTTGCTAAGTAATCTAAATTCAAGTTCATTTCTAGTATATAAACTCATTTATTGTTGAAATATGCAATCAGAAACCTCCTTTAGTAAGTATTGAATAATTTTGTTATTTTATCCCTATGCTCATGCCTATCTGTAAAAAGAAGAATAATGTTCAGCCAACTAGATTAACAACTAAAACTTTTAACTAGTGTCACAGCTCGAGCGATTCGCGATTAATATTAAAGAAAATTAATCATAAAAGATAGTTATCTTATTTGTTTGAGCACATTAAGTTGTTATTATTAGTACACAACTTCCTTTGTTCTACTATTAAAAACATTTCCTCCCATTTTAGCAACGACCACCTACAGCATTAGTTTTACAAAAGAATTATATTAGAACTTTTATTAAAATAAATCCTTATTTTTTTTGTTAATGTACATTGAAACAAAAATCAAATAACAAATTATTATAAAATAAAAACTTGCACATATAGAGCCCACTATGATTAATCTAGGGAGAATGACACAACTATCCATAAAAATAGAACTATTTACCCTTGTCTATCCATTTATTTTTCTACCCACAAACTAATTACATTTTTTACCCATAGCAGTTTTTATGGCAAATTTTCTCTTTTTTCTCCAATTCTTTTTTATTTCTATGTTTCTTTTCCTTTTTCCTTTTTTCTTTCTTTTCTCCTTTTCTTTTTTCTCGTTTTCTTCTTATTTTTTTTATTTTTCCTTTTCTAATTTCATTTAACTTCTTTTTTTATATTCTTTTCTCTTCATAATCTAATTTCTGTTTACCTTTTTTTATATAACTAGTATAATATACCTTTTGTCTTTTTTCTCATTTTTTAAATTTTATTATTAAATTAAAATAATATCAGTTGTCACTTGATCTAATTCACTGAATATCACACTGACTGCTGCTGAGCACCATAAATTACATAATCATATTTTAAGAATCAACACGTGATTGCCATGTAATAAATTATAACATCATATTGTATATTATAATAATACATTATTGTAATAAACTATATATTATTGAATTATATATTATATACCAAAATAGCATACAATATATGAAAATGATATTTTATGTTTTTCATTCAACATTACACTATTACATTAAAATAGTATACTATAATGGTATATCATATATTATTACAGCATACTGTTGTAGTATATTGCACATTATTACAATATACCGTTACAGTATATTATATACTATAATAGTATACAGTTGCATTATAGCTATATACTCCTACAGTATATTGTATATTGTAATGGTATATTGTTAGGTAACTGTGTTCTTCTTCAATAGTATAACGTTGTAGTACATTGTATACTATAATAGTATATTGTTACAATATAGCTACATACTCCTACAACATATTGTATACCATAACAGTATACTATTAGGTAACTGTGTTCTTCTTCGATTTTCAGCGGAAAAATTCGATCTCAATCATCTCAAATCAACTTCAAATGTGATCAAATTTCAGTATAAACTTTCAGAAGGTAATATAAGCAATATTTAATAACATCCACTTTGGATCAAATAAGATATCTTCAAAAATAAAAATTGAACTTCAAGCCAACAATAGTGGATATTCAAACACACATAAAAATTCAGATTTGGGAAACTTACTCGAAGGTACTATAAGCAATATTATATAGCACCCACATCAAATCAAACAATAAATCTTCAAAATAAAATTTCAAATTTAGAAGCTTCAAGCTCAACAATTATGGGTCTTCATACACACACAAAAATAATAAGGAAAGGAGGTAGATCAATAGCTTGGGTTGACCATCTTAATGAAGATCGATCTGGTAGAGAAGAAATAGATCCATTCAAGTCCACTACCAAAAAATCTTGCAAAAAAAAGTCGAATGTTTTTAACATTCTGTACTTCAAATGAAAAAATGGGTGGGTCGGGTAAATAATTTAGGCTGCATAGGTAGGAAAAATAAATAGCTTAAGCTTGAGTATTAAAGGGTAAATAGTTTTGACTTAATGGGTATAAAGTGATATTTTCTCATTAATCTAAGCGTATGCTATTAATCATCATACAACATTTCTATCACTGATTTAATTATAGAACAATAAAACTAACAAAAAAAATTAAAAAGTTAAAACTTTTGATATTTGGTGAAAAGATATTTGATTCTTTCTCGCTACCTGAAGACTTGGATAGTATTTGCTGTTACGAGCAACTGCTCTCGGGGCTCCATAAACCGGAGTTCTCGGGGCGGCTTGCCAAATGGTTAGTTGAAACTTAGTGATCACCATATCATATATCAACTCCATACTGCCATCAAGTCACATGTTTTAGCGGATTTTGTAGCTGACTTCTGTACGTGTATACTACCTGAGGCCGAAAAAAGAAGCGCTTCTAGGACTCATATTCCCGGAACCTGGATCCTCTATACAGACGGGTCATCTAATATTAAAGGTTCTGAACTCGAAATAATGCTTTCCGCACTATCCCAAGAAGTGGAGAAATGTCACTCTATCACTAAAAATGAAGCAAAGTGTTGGCCCAAGTGAAGGTTAATTTTGAAGATTGACAAAGGAAGCTCAGACATGAACCAGGTCCATCCCTTGTGGTGCATAGAAACGGGTAGATTCGAGCATATAGAATGCACGTGACAGAGATAAGCTTAACTTGGTATAATTGATATCTCTTGATCGAAAAGGTTGCATAATTGATAAGGAGAAGGACTCCTTAATCAAAGAGAACACTATCCAAGATAGGGAAGGAGTTAGAAGTTGAAATCAACTAGACTTCATCTACAACCTCTATAAATTGCAGGATGTTCTCACTTTACAGGTATGCACAAAAATGCAGAAGTTAAACGTGAATTGAGAGCAAAATAACAAGGCTTTTTGCAAGCAGTTCGTGTGTGATTCAAGTGTGCAAACCTGAAGCTACGTGAACCAGATAGAAGAATCAATTCCAAGTGTTGTCTTTTATTCTAGTTCAATTATAGTAAGTGTTTACATATTGTACCTTTCAGCTTTATCTAGGGGCAATTGTAATAGGTACTCAGAGTATTCAAGTTAGAGTTAACTTGAAGTTGTCGCAACAGTTAGATGCTGTTTGCTATAACGAGATTAGAGTTAGTCCTAGGTTTACAAAAGTGTTTTATAAATGCAATTTTTGACTCAGTGATTTAGTGAAGAGCTTGGAAAAATCCTACTAGGAAGTAGATCGTTATTTTTTCACCTTTTGAGCCATGTGTTTTCCACATAAAATACTTGTGTTCTTTACTTTCCGCATTTACTATTTTTTGCAATAGTAGGTTAAGGAACACTTAGAAGAACCATGTCCTTCCATAATCAATTTAAGCGAAAAATTGGACACCACACAAATTACCCCCTCCAGTGTGGTGTTGAAGTTAAAACATCACAGAGTATGAAGTTGTGGTTTGAAGCTTGAATTAGCCAAGGGACTCGGTGTTACACATCGACTTGAAAAGTGACTCTCAACTCGTGATTAATCAAATTCAAAGAACACATGTGGTGCGAAAACCCCAAATGCAATAATACTTAGAGAAAGTCAAAGCTATCATTTCTTGAATCATATGTGTCCATTCGATCTATTGAATCCTGTTTAATTTACCACCAAAGGATGTGGTGCAGCGAATGAGGCTGCATTTCTCTTAACCAGAGGTCTCGAGTTCGAGCCCTGAATATGGAAAGTCCTTGGTAGGGAGCGCTTCTCCCTGAATGGGGCCTATGCAGGGTGAATTCGGATATAATCGGTCTTCAATGTGGGAAACCAAAAAAAGTCAAATTTAATTTAGTCCTCAAATAGGAATTCTTTAAAAATTAAGTTCCTTAAATCCCTTAAACATAATTGGCTCGAAGAAATTCATAGAAGGAAAAATGCATTATGCAAGTAATAAATTCTAAGGGAAAATATCCCTTTCCATCATATATCAAAATGGAAATAAGCGCCACCAAAGGATGTGGTGCAGTGGATAAGACTGTTCTTCCCTTAACCAGAGGTCTCGACTTCGAGCCCTAGGTATGGAAAAATCCTTGGTAGGGAGCGCTTCCCCCCCTCTCCCCCCCGAATGTGGCCCTACGTAGCCCGAATCCATATACAGTCGGGCTCCAATGCGGGAACCGGACACCGGATGGGAAACAAAAAAAATGGAAATAAGCTAGGGACTTTTATTATATTGATCCTTATTACCAAATGAAAAATACAAAACATATAAATCAGTTTTGGTCAGTCTTCTGAACTCTTTTTGCTCCATTATTAGCTGCTGGAGATTTTGGACAGAAGCACGCTTTTGTAGTTAGGTCGCATTTGGGATCTGCGGTGTCTATGCATTTCATAATTCCAGCGCAATCGGCATCGTTAGAGCAAAAAAATATCCCATTGCTTGAATGTCCTAGCAACAATGACATTGTTGAATATTAAGTTATTAAAAAGAAAAAAATTAACTAGGGTTATCATATTTCAACATATAAAAAGACACAAATTGCTATACTTTTTAGGGTACAATTTGCTAGAAAAAGAAAATACATGTAGTACAATACATACCATCAATACTCAAAAAAAAAATAATTATTTGTAGAAGAAAAGAAATTTAGTATCTATATATTTATAACATTTTGGCTAATATAATGCAAAAATAAAACTAGACACTTGATCTTTGAAGTATGAGCGATATCTTTTAATTACTAATAGCATGTTTCGTCAATTTTTTGGGAAGTTAAAAGTGCTAATTTTTCAGATAAAAAAATTATTTATATTAAAGTCTGACAAAATATACTTTTCAAAATAAGCGTATTTTGGAAGCTTGATCAAAATAAGTACTTTTTTGAAAGCACTTCTGACAAAAAAGTGCATTGCCTCAAATCTGTAAACAAAGTGTGGCTATAACCTGGTTGAATATGAACTTTTACGTAATATATATAATATAGATAAGTTGATCTAAATTGCGTACCTAACAAAATAAGCACAAAAGAGACCAAAAAAATCTTAAGGAGTATTGCCTTCTCCATTCTCTTCGAAGTATTTTGGTAGCACTACAATAACTATATGATTGTTATGTTGATGTCTTAATTGTTGCTTTAACAATGTATTTATAGCCTATAGGAAAGAAAAAGACATGCACCAAACTTTCAATTGATGGAGATATAGTAACAAAATAAATTCTAATATGAAAAAAGTCAAACAACTTACCTTCCCATAATAGTGTAGAAAATTAAAGAAATTAAAGCTAAGAGACTAAGGTAACATAATCTTCTCTTGTAAGAACTATTTTGGAAAGTGAGTCACTTAATTTTCCTTGATATTTGACAGGTAATTTAAATTCAAATTCATTTCTAATAAAATTAAGATGGTCAAATATACCATGGTTATTTTTCAATTACGTAGATGAAAGGTGGCTATTTTTTAATTTTACCCAGGGAAGTGCACAAATAGCCATTTCTCTATTCCTATTAAAATGATAGCCAACTTCGTAAACTTTTTAAAGTTTAGCCGTCATAGAATCAAACTCATACCTGTGGAACTGAAGTTGAAAATTTGGGGTATGAAGTTTCAAACTTTAGTCCTTAAGGTCTGAAGTTGGAATTGCCAAAGGGTCTAATTTCAGTTCTAAATTAGAATACAACTTCAGACCTTTAGGCTGAAGTTTTCAGGGGATGACGTTGAAAATCTCGGGTATGAAGTTTGAAATTTCAGTCCTTCAGGTTTGAAGTTGGAATTGTTAAAGTCTAACTTCAGACCTTTGGGCTGAAATTTGAAAACTTCACCTCAAAAGTGTGAAGTTGGGAACTAGCTAAGTCTAACTTCACCCTTTCGAGTTTGAAGTTAACATATAGCTACAAAAGCTTCCTCCATTCATAATTCATGTACCAAATTATGAGCTTTAGGAATAAATAAAAATATATAGTTAATTACTCAAAATTTTCAAGTGACTATGATGGTAAAGGTGGCCATTTTTGAATTTTACCCAAGGAACTGCACAAATAGCCATTTCTCTATTCCTATTTATATGATAGCCAACTTCGTAAACTTTTTAAAGTTTAGCTTCCATAAAATCAAACTCATACCTGTGGAACTGAAGTTGAAAATTTAGGGTATGAAATTTCAAACTTCAGTCCTTCAGGTCTGAAGTTGGAATTGCCAAAGGGTCTAATTTCGATTCTCAACTAGAATACAACTTCAGACCTTTAGGCTGAAGTTTTCAGGGACTGACCATGAAAATTCAGGGTATGAAGTTTGAAACTTCAGTCCTTCAGGTCTGAAGTTGGAATTGTTAAAGTCTAACTTCAATTAGTTTACAACTTCAGATCTTTGGGTTGAAATTTGAAAACTTTACCTCAAAGGTCTGAAATTGGAACTAGCTATGGAATATAAAAAGTTAGTTTGAAGTTAGCATATAGCTATGGAATATAAATATATATACTAATTTCTCAAATTTTTCAAGCGATTGTGATGGTTCTGTTGTGCCTGTTAGAAGCATCAACAGATTTATGATGGTACGACAAACATGCGTGAATTGAGGTCTTCTTTTTTATTCTCCTCCCCTTTGATTCTCCTTTGTCAAAATTATTGTTCCTTTGGTAACTCGAACCCATGACCCTGGGGTTGTAGATGGGGTGTTGACCGTCTGACTAACCTCTTGTCCGTAAATTAAGGATTGATTATGCATAAAAGCATGGTTTCTTAACTCATAATGGTATGTGGGAGGGACAGCCTTTCTGATTGAAGCAATATATGCAACCTTATTTTACCTCTAAATTTTGAGTCACCTTATAGCAAGTAACAATAGCTAGCTGAGCTACTTTCTTAAAAAAGGTATTCCGATACTCAAAGTATTTCGTGTTCACGCACAGTTCGATGAAGGGCATGTAATATAAATAACCTACTCTAATGTAATTGGCTTCTTCCATGACTCGAACCTGTGATCTGCATATAGGTTCTACATTTTTGTGAATTATTTATTCTATTGCTTCAACAGTATGAATCCATGTATACAAAGTTATATAAATTTTCAATTTTATGCCCTTTAGATACCGTTGACAACTTTTGATCGCTTCTTTTAAATACTAAATAACTCGTCTTTTAAGGTTAATTAGGAGCTCTCAAAATAGAGGTGCTTCAAATCTCTAAAACATAATCGGGTAGAGGTTAATTGAGAATAAATTGCATTGTGCTAGTAACAAATTCAAAAAGATCAGTAAACAAAAGTCAGAGTTCAATTCACATTACGAACTCTTGTAAATAAATCAACGTTTACAGTAGCACTCTTTTAAACATTTCATGAAACATGAGGGAGTCCATGATCGCATTTCAATCGCATTTCATATGGATTATACACATATTTTACATGTTTTAGTCTAAACCCTTGGATGGGCGGTTATTTAGATCTATTCTTCATAAGGGGAGAAGAGAAAGTATTAATTATCATATTCTTTTAGTATGTATTGGTGTGATATTTAGTGTCAATATTTAAAAAAAATCACCGGAAATGCGATTTTTCTTCTCCCCTTATGAAATACAAAAAATCACCAGAAGAAATACAAAACAACATTATCTATATTTGGTGTGACAACATTATAACTTTTTTTGGGCTATGTAGTGCAAAAAAAGGGAGAAATTCAAAAATAGCCAGATTTACAACTGGTCGTTCAAAAATAGTCCAGTTTCAAAAGTAGACACTTTTCATATAAAGATAAATCTGAACGAAAACACTATTCAAAACCCGGAAAATACGTCAGTATATTATGCTGGAGTTCCAGCATAAGTATACTTGAACTCTAGCATATTATACTGGAGTTCTAAGATAAGTATGCTGGAACTCCAGCATAATATGATGTAGTTCTATCATAAGTACACTAGAACTCTAGCATAATATACTGGAGTTCTAGCAAGTATACCGGTCCAGCATAATATACTGGAGTTTGGAGCACCGGTACTCCAGTCTCCAGTATATTATACTAGGGCCAGTAAAGTATACCGGTCCAACATAATATGCTGGAGTTCATACACAGGTGCACCGAACTTCAGTATATTTTGCTGGACTGGTCTCTGCTGCAGCAAAATAGTGGCTAATTTTCATTGACTTGGTAAACGCTGGCTATTTTTGAATGACCAGTCCGAAAACTGGCTATACCGTGCTATTTTTACCAAAAAAAAACCCAAAAAGAAGTACCAATTACTAAGCTTCTATTTTTTTTCTTTTTCAAGATTTAAAGGGGATAATAAGAGATCTAATTGGGTCAACGATGATCTTGTACTTAATGTTCAAATAGTGACCTAATTAATTGGAGGACGTTGTCGCTGTTTTTTCTGGGGACAACCTCCTCATAAATGGAATATAGAGAAGAAAGCTAGATTACTTCCCTAAATGGAAGATAGAAAGGTTGTTTCCAAGAAATACTCGGCTCAGAAAAAATATAATTACAACATTATTGAAAAAAGAACAAGAAAATATTTTGAAATATTTCCTTTCCAACATATCAATATGAAATTAAGGGGCCTTTATTGAACCTTATTTTTTATGAAAAGGAAAGAAACAAAAACCATGGTTCAATTTGCACAATAACAAACATAAATCAATCTCGATATGTCTTGTGAACTCTTTCTGCTCCATTATTAGCTGTTGGAGGTATTGCACAGATGCACTCATGAGTAGTCAAGTCACATTTTGGGATTCATATGCAGTTAATTGTGCAATCGAAATCTTTAGTACATTTAAACGCCGCATTGGTTGATTGTCCTACGAACATTACCATTATTAAATAAGTTATTGAAAAGAAAAAATTTATTAACTAAAGTTATCATATTCATAATATAATAAACATATACAAATTGTTTTTAGAGTAAAAGTGTAACGACCTGACTGGTCGTTTTGAGCATTTGCATTTCGCTTGATTGTTTGAGGGCATGAGTAGCTCCGTATGATGTATGTGGATCGTCGGTTTTGATTTTCAGGTTATTCGAAATTGATTTGGAAGAATGATTCTCAGCTAGAAGCTTTAAATTTGAAAGGTGTGACCAAGTTTGACTTTTTAAAATTTGACCTCGGATTGGATTTTTGATGGTTCCATTAGCTCCGTTGAGGGATTTTGGACTTAGGAGCGCATTCGGATTGTGATTTGGAAGTCTGTAGTAGAATTTGGCTTGAAATGACAAAAGTTAGAATTTTAGAAAGTTTGACCGGAAGTGGACTTTTTGATATCAGGGTCGATTTCTGATTCTAGAAGTTGGAGCAGGTCCGTAATGTCAAATATGACTTATGTGCAAAATTTGTGGTCAAACGGAAGCAATTTGATAGGTTTCGGCATCGGTTGTGGAAGTTGAAGCTTCAAAGTTCAATGATTTTGAATTGAGGTGTGATTCATCATTTCGATGATGTTATGTGTGTTTTGAGGCCTTGAGTAGGTCCGTGCTATGTTATGGGACTTGTTGGTATATTTGGACGGGGTCCCGAGTGACTCGGGTGAATTTCAGACGAGGTTCGGATCATTTTCATTCCATGTTACATTGTTGAAGATTTTCTGGTTCTAGTATGACCGCACCTGCGGAGTGTTGAGTGCAGGTGCGGAGCCGCAAATGCAGCAATGCCATCGCAGAAACGAGAAAAGGAGCTAGGCATGAAGATTGCAGGTGCGGGAGCTTGGACGTATCTGCACAACCGTAGATGCGGTTCAAGAGCTATCACGACCCTAAACCCAGACCCGGTCATGATGGCGCCTCTTGTGAAGACAAGGCCAGCCGACACACACCCAATTCATTTTAAGCCATTAAAATAATACAAATTAAGTCTTTAGCATAATAGTAATCCCAAAATAAAGGTGAATAATGCAATTTGCGGAATAGACATAGCCCAACATTGGGGTGTCACCAGTCATGAGCATCTACAAATCGATTAAGAGCAAAAAGAGTCTACATAGTCTATTATAGAGCTAAAATAAGAGAAAATAAGATAAGGGAGAAGCACTGGGCTGCGAACGCCGAGCAGCTACCTAGTGAATCTCCGAATCTGCCTGAGCTGGAAGAATCAACACTCGCTAGTGGGACCTAAAGCGCCTGAATATGCACACAGGGTTCAGGGAGTAGAGTGAGTACTCCAACTCAGTGAGTAATAACAATAAATGAAGGCTGAGCGATAAGAAATCACGTAAAAGCACATCAACATGCTATAAAGAAGCCGTATAAAACCAGTAAAAGCAATGAAACAGTGAAAACATATAAAGACATCTTAGTTCAGAATAAGTTTCTTTAAAGCACCTTTTTAACAGTTAAACAATTAAATGAAAAGCAGCTAGAACAGATAAACACATAAAAATCTGCCCCTCGGGCACAATGTCAATAGAATCTGCCCCTCGGGCAATATCATGGAAAAATACCAGCTCCTCGGGCTATATCTCATATCACAATGGGTACTCGCACTCACTGGGGGTGTGTAGACTCCGGGAGTGGCCCCTTACGGCCCAAGCGCAATATTAAGCCATCTTGTGGCATAATCAATAGGCTCTCGGCCTCATATCAACAAGCTACCTCGTGGCGTACAAATCTCAGGCCCTCGAACTCATAATCATAAATCAGTATATCCTCACAACATAGGCCCTCGGCCTTACTCAATCGGAATCTCATAAAGCACTCGGGCAACAATAAGACATGATGCTCAACCCAAAATATCATTTAATGTGTTAAAACAGAGTAAACATGGCTGAGTTATGAAAGCAGTAGAATATAGCATGACTAAGTACAAGTATAATGTCAAAACAGTGAGGAAATATCAGTAAAAATCCCCTAAGGGTCCAAATAGTTGGCACGAGACCCAAATATGACATTCAGCCCAAAACATGATGATAGCAAACAATTTTCAATCAAATACGCGGTAAAACAGCCATTCGGGATGGACTAAGTCACAATCCCCAATGGTGCACAACCCCACACTCTTCATCTAGCGGGTGCGTCACCTCAATATAGCACAATGATGTGTAGTCCGGGGTTTCATACCCTCAGGACAATATTTAAAATCATTACTCACCTCAATCCGGTCCAAGCTCTAGCCCACGATGCCTTTGCCTCTCGAATCAGCCTCAACTCGCATTGAATCTATCCAAAATCAGAATCACGATGTCAAAATATGCTAAGGGAACGAAACCCATGTGAAAATAATCAATTTACAACATAAATCTCAAAATTAACCAAAACTCGAACCCCAGCACACATCTCGGAATTCGATAAAATTTACATCAATAGATTCCTTATCTCCCCACGAGTTAATAGATTCAAAAGTCCCAAAATCCGACCACAAATGGCCCCTCAAATCCTCAAGTCAAGGTCTCCAATACCAAGCCCTAGTTCCCCAATTTTTAACCCTTATCTTCCATAATTACAACTCGAATTCGTGAAATAATACTATAGAAACGAGTTTTAGGTTCAACAATCTTACCTCCAGGCATTATCTCTTGAATCCCTCTTCAAAATCTTCCAAAAATCTCCAAAACCGACTTAGAAATGGTGGAATAACCCAAAAATTCGCGAAGGAAATAATTTATACCTTCTGGCCCAGGCTTTTCGCACCTGTGGCCCTTTTACCACTTCCGCAGTCCCGCTTCTACGGTCTAGACCATCGTACCTGTGGTTTCCACTTACTTGACCATTTCCGTATCTGCGGTTGAAATATCGGACCTGTTCCACCGCAAGTGCGCCTCATCGATCGCTTCTGCTGTTCCAGCTAACTTTCCACTTGGCCGCATCTGCGGCTCCCTTTTCGCTTCTGCGAGACCGCACCTGCGGTCTCCTAGCCGCAAGTGCGGTTATGACAGCAATGGAACATCTTCAGCTGCCAAAACCAACTTCCAAACTTTCCGTCAACCATTTGAAATCACTCCAAGGCCCCTGGGACCTCAACCAAAAGCACAAACAAGTCACATATCACCATCCAAACTTATACCAATCTTTAAAACACCTCAAACAACATCGAATCAACCAAATCGCATCGAATTCAAGCCTAAGGTTCCAAAATCTTCCAAATTACGCTTTTGATTAAAAAGTCTACCAAACCACGCCCGAATGACCTAAATTTTGCACACACCTCCCAAATGACACAACAGACCTATTGCAACATCCGGAATTCCATTCCGACCCCTATATCAAAATTTCACCTATCAACCGGAAAACGCCAAAATTCCAATTTCGCCAATACAAGCCTAAATCTACTCCAGACCTCCAAAACACAATCTGATCATGCTCCTAAGTCCCAAATAATCTCCTGAAGCTATCCGAACCATCGAAATTCACATCCGAACCCTCTAACACATAAGTCAACATTCAGTTGACTTTTCCAACTTAAGCTTCCTCAAAAGAGATAAAGTATCTTAATCTTTCTCAAAAACCTTTCTGAACCCGAGCCAACCAATCCAATCACACATAGGACCGATAAACAAAGCAATAAGAAGCAGAAAATGGGGGAAACGAAGCGGTAACTGATGAAACGACTGGCTGGGTCGTTACAAGAGCGTAGAAACGTGATCGTAGAAGCGTCTTCAAGACCGCAGGTGCGAAGGCAGGGCCTCCAATGCTTCTCCGCAGAAGCATGTTTTTGGTCGCAAAAGCGATGCCGCAAAATGGCTAATGTATCACAGATGCGGTATAACTAGGTAGAGTTATTAAAATTGAGGTTTTGGTTCTTTCTTTATATTTTAAGTTGTGGGACTCAGATTGAGGCGACTTTTGAAGCAAATTTCATCACAATGATTGGGGTAAGTGTTCTCTACTCAGTTTTGATTTCATTCCACGAATCTATATTCATTTTTGGCAATTGGTTGATGAATTTTAAAGAGAAAATTGGGGGGTTTGGCCTAAAATTTCATAATATGAATTTTTGAGTTTTGAACATCGAATTGGAGTCAGAATTGAGTGAAATTAGTATGGTTAGACTCATAATTGAATGGGTTGTCGGATTTTTGGTCAAGTTTCGAGGCGTGGGCCTAGGTGTATTTTTGGTCGGTTTTGAGATTTGATGTTAGATTCGATCTTTATCATTTATAATTGTGTCCTTCGACATTTTTTGATGTATTTGAGTTGCTTTTTGGCTAGTTGTGAGCCGTTCGGAGGTCGCTACGAGCGTGATGGCATTTTTGGAGCATTGTTTGGCTTGCTCGGTATTGGAATTGGCTTATTCAAGATAAGTAACTCTTCTAAACTTAGTGTTAAGGGTATAAAACCCCGAAGTTTATGCTATCTGATTGATGATAAGGTGACGCACATGCTAGGTGATGGGCTTGTGGGCGTGCACCTTGTGAATTGTGACTCTATTATTTTTATGGCACTGTTTAGTGGTCTTATTTTGTTGATATCTATGTTTTCACCATGTGATAAAGTAACTGAGTTGTTAATCATGCTAGATATCATGTTTAAGTTTTATGCTGATATTGTTAGGGGCCAGGGTGGTCGTTGCTTGCTGTAATCTCACTGATTTTATTGATATTTTGTACTCAGTCATATTCATGCATTCATATCATATATCAGTCTCAATTGTTATTTATTGACACATCACATCATTGTTCCGAGTTAGCCTTCATGACATTGTGAGCCCGTGGTGAGACTGGAGAGATTGATGACTGAGTGAGGCAGAGAGCCTGATTATGAGTGACATTTATGGGATAAGGCTGCACGCCATATCAGTTATATTGATTTATGATAGCGCTTGGGCTGAAGGAGCCCCTCCGGAGTTTGCACACACCCCTAGTGAGCGCGGATGATACTATTGAGGGATAGATTTCCCCTGACATGGATTTGTTCAAAGTCCTTACTATCTGGAGATGGATTTCTCCACAGGGTTACATTGCCCTATTTCCTCGGTATTGGGTGTCTTATAGTCATTGTTGTATATGTTCTAGGATGGATTTTCCTAGGCAGTATGGGTCATATACAATACCGAGTTGTAGAGCATGATGAGTAAAAGTGTGAGGTAGTAAGATTGTGTACTCTAAGAGTGTGAGAACATGATTCATCTCTAAGATACATGGCATTGGCATGCATACATGACACACATGCATAGAGATGCATATTTTCTCATGTTGTACGGTATTACTTTATTCATGACTTTTACAAACATTGATATGTGGGCGTAGAGGAGTATTTCACACTTGCTATCTGGAAAGAAAATGAAACATCTTATCTATTGTGAAAAGGATTTTGGAAAAATTATAGTTTTCAAACTATCTCATATTTTTCGATGATTTCGATAAAAGATTTGAGTTTTCACTGTTATTCTTGAAAAACGGAACTATTTTCGGAAAAATTGTAAAAAAAGTTGAGCATTTTACTTCTGAATTGCTTCCTTATTTATATGCTCTATATTGTTATAAATTGTTGTTGGCTACTAGTATTGGTCCCGACCTTTGTTCCAGCTCGTCACTACTTTCAACCTAAGGTTAAGTTTGTTACTTATTGAGTACATGAGGTCGGTTGTACTCATACTACACTTCCTGCACATTGCGTGCAGATTTCGAATATTGATGTTGTCGTGTTTGAGGGGAGCTGGATTGAAAGGTGTACATGCGTCCCTATTGCAGCTGCCTCTTGTTCATGATAGCCTTAGATTTTAAAGCTCTTTTTATGTACTTTTCAAATAGAAAGTGTATTAGTTCATATCAGTTTTGTAAACTCTATTCTTAAAAGCTCATGATTTGTACTACCAGTCCTTGGGAGGTGTATAAGAGATCATTATTTATCTTCCCTCAGTAATTTATATTTTTATTGGACTTGATGAGTTGGTTTACCTAGAGGGATGAGTTAGGTGCCATTATGACTAGTTGGATTTTGGGTCGTGACAAAAAGTTGCTAATATGAGTTGTTTTTTCAAGGCATGACCAAGGAAACATGACAACTAAAACAGAATGAATAGATTATTAATTACCTCACGGTTGCCAATAAAGTGTGACTATAACCTGGTTGAATATGAACTACCACATACAATAGGTAAAATAGATCTAAATTACTTACCTAGCAAAATAAGCAAAAAAGAGACCAAGCCTTCTCCATTGTCTTCGAAATAGTACTACTGTAACTATATGATTGTTTTTATTGATGTCTTAACTGTTGCTTTAGCAATCTATTTATAGAAAAACAAAAGATATGCACCAAATTTTCAATTGACAGAGAAATAGTAACCAAGATAAATAACTCTATGTCCTTCCCAACAATTACAGAAATTAAATCTAAGACTAAGGTAACACAATCTTATTTTGCAGGAATTACTTTGGAAAGTGAGTCACTTAGTTTCCTTTGATGTTTGATAAGTAATCTATATATAGATTCATTTCTATAAATTCATTAAAAGCTCAAAAGAATTTATGTCCTTCTCATTGACATAATTGGTAGATAATTATAAAAATTAAATATGAGAATTGTTTTGACTAAATCAATTGACTCTTTGACCAAAACTGCTCGTGTACTGTGAAAGATTGAGCTAAAGTGACGTTCTTTACTTCTAAAACTTCGTCCCATAGTGAGGTCGTTGCAAGTGTGTTAGCTAGGAATATCTAAGAAAAATCATAAGATCAAAGAAAATGGAAAAATTGAGTCAATTGATTGGGATTAGTGGTTTGGATAATAGAAGCCAAGGTTAAATCTGCCTCTTAAAAAATGTGCATTGTCTTAAAGGTTAATACATGTTACTTTTTAACATGTATTACTACAACATTAAGCATTAATAAAAAAAAATATTCATAAAAAAAGATAACTATATCTATGGTTTATCATAACATTTTGGCTTACATATCTAAATTTCTTCCCTAACAAAATAAGTAAAAAAGAGACCAAAAAAATCTTTTGGAATATTAACTTCTCCATTCTCTTCCAAGCTTTTGTAGTAGCACTTGTCATGATCCAATTTTTTCTATAGGTCGTGATGGCGTCCAACGTTACCACTAGACAAACTAACAGTGAACTATCCATGTGATTGTTCCTTTTAACAATTCAGAAATAGTTGGTTTTTAATTATTAGTTTAGTAATAAGTGAGAAAGTTAATAAAATAAAGAGTAAAAAATTATAAGAACAAATGTGACGAAATAAATACTCAAAAGTCATCAAATGTCTACTAGCATAATTAGTAGCTACACACAAACTCTCGTCACCTCGTGCGTACGTAGCCCCCACAGTTAGAAGCAAATATTAAATTTAAATCACTTATGGGAGTAAATTCCCTCTTACAAGGTTAGGCAAAAGACTTACCTCGTCTCAAAGCTCACTTTCCGGCCAACAATTCGTTCTAAAGCCTCAACTCGGCATCGAACAATCTGAAACTAGTCAAATGTTATATAAATTAATCAATACATGTTCAAAAGTTCATAATTTAACTATTAGGGTAATTACTCAACTCCAATTAGAAGATTCCTAAAATTTACCATCGGGCCCACATGCCCAGATTCCGAAAATTTTCAAAGATAAATGTTACCCATAACCTTACGAACTCAAATATATAAATTTCACCCAATTCCATAATTATTTTCGTGGTTAAATCTCATTTTTATCTAAACCTAGGCTTTTCAACTAAACCCATAATTTTCACAAATTTTACATGTTAAAATCTACCCATAATCTATGTATTAAACTTATATTAGGTAGGAATCATTTACCTTCAATAGCTAGGTTGAAACCCCTCTCTTTAAAGCTCCCAAATCACCCAAGAAGTGTAATAAATGAACTCCAAAAGGGTCTAAGTCCATCTTTAAACGACCTCACTGCCTTCAGTGATTTCGCTTCTATGGACAGTCTCCCGCTTCTGCGGAAGCTACGTCGCATCTGCGATCCAGGCCTAGCCAGTATTATCTCGCACCTGCGGTCCATTCATCGTAGAAGTGATTTCGATTCTACGGAACTCCCTCCACTTCTGCGGTTTACAGGCCACAGTCCAGGCCTCTTCTGCGATAAAAATCCCGCATCTGCGCCTTTGCAGATGTGCCCAAATCCCCGTTTCTACGACTACTAGGCAGCACATGCTAGGTCACTTCTGCGGCCTGTTACGACCCAAAATTTCAACTGTTGTGATGGCGCCTATCTCAATACTAGGCAAGCCGACAACCTTAATAAATCATACTTTCTTTTAAGTTTGAAAACATAATAATTAGATTTAATAGAAAATCTCACAATTTCGGATACAAATACACTCCCAAAACCCGGTGTCACTGAGTATATGAACATCTAAATGATAACACAGTCTGACGAATAAAAAACTACCTAGAAAAATAGAACAATACAAATAACTGAAAGAAAAGAGAGTCAAGGTCTGCGAACGTAAAGGTGTGAACCGCAGAAGACCGAGTTGCAGCTGCAGTGCTAAATCTTCCACGGCCGCACAATTCTTGTGCGGTCCGCAATTCTGAGGGACTTGGAACTTAGGAATTTGCACACTCTTTGAAGTTGATCTCAAGATCATCTTTTGCGGCCGCACAATTCTTGTGCGGTCCGCAATTTGCTAAAAAATCTGTTAGGCTTTCCTTCATCATCTACGGCCGCAGATGAAATTCTGCGGCCCGCACTTTGTAAGCTTCTGTGTCTTTTATTGCCTTGTATTTAGATTACTCTTTTTTGAGTTAGATTTCATCTAGAGAGCTCAATTTCCATCATTCCTGTAATTTTACATAATTTGATCAGTTTCAGGGACACAATTCACTGCTTTTAGACTAAAACGAAAGCAAAAAAGGTGTTAATAATAAGTCAAAATCTCCACTTGTCAGACTGCGTGAGTTGATTCTTGAGGAGGCTCATAGTTCGCTATATTCCATTCATTCGGGTGCCGCAAATATGTCTCAGGACTTGAGACAACATTATTTATAGAGAAGAATGAAGAAAGATATAGTGGGATTTGTAGCTCGATGTTTAAATTGTCAGCAGGTGAAGCACGAGCACCAGAGACTGGGAAGATTGCTTTTGAGACTTGAAATTTTAGAGTGAAAGTGGGAGCGGATCACCATAGACTTCGTAGTTAGGCTCCCACTAATTTTGAGGAAGTTTGATGCTATTTGGGTGATTGTGGATAAGTTGACCAAGTCCGCGCATTTTATTCTAGTGGGTACTACTTATTCTTCAAAGCGATTGGAGGATATCTATATCCGCGAGATTGTTCGCCTTCATGGTGTGCCAGTGTCCATCATTTCAGATAGGGGAACGCGGTTTACATCACAATTTTGGAGAGTGGTGCAACGAGAGTTAGGCACACAGGTTCAGTTGAGTACAACATTTCACCCTCAAATGGATGAACAGTCCGAGCGCAATATTCAGATATTGGAAGATATGTTACACGCTTGTGTTATAGGTTTCGGGGGTTCTTGGGATCAGTTTCTGCCACTAGCAGAGTTCGCTAATAACAATAGCTACCAATCGAGCATTCAGATGGCTCCGTACAAGGCTTTGTATGGGAGATGGTGCCGGTTTCTGGTAGGTTGGTTTGAGCCGGGTGAGGCTAGGCTATTGGTTACTAACTTAGTTCAGGATGCTTTGGAAAATGTTAAGTTGATTCATGATTGAATTCGCACGGCGCAATCTAGACAGAAGTGTTATGCTGACTGAAAGGTTCATGATGTTTCTTACATCGTAGGAGAGAAGGTATTACTCAGAATTTCGCCTATGAAGGGTGTTATGAGGTTCAGAAAGAAGGGCAAGTTGATCCCTCGGTATATTGGACCTTTTGAGGTACTTGAGAGGATTGGAGAGGTGACTTATAAACTTGCATTGCCTAGTTTATCGGGTGTTCATCCAGTGTTTCATGCATCCATGCTCCGAAATATGTCGAAGATCTGTCTCATGTTTTGTATTTCAGTACAATTCAGTTGGATGATAATTTGACTTATGATGTGGAGCCGGGGGCCATTGTTGAACGGAAGGTTCGAAAGTAGAGGTCCAAGAACATAGCTTTAGTGAAAGTGCAGTGGAGAGGCCAGCCAATCGGAGAAGCTACCTAGGAGACTGAGCGGGAGATACAGAGCAAATATCCATACCTATTTGAGACTCCAGGTATAATTCTAAACCCGTTCGAGGACGAATGTTTGTTTAACATGGGGAGAATGTAACGATCCGACCGGCCGTTTTAGGTATTACAGCCCCGTTCCCCCATTTACTGCTTATTCTATGTTTAATTATAATTATGTGACTCTTCGGGGAGGTTTCAGGATGAAATGGAACACTTAGTTCCAATATTTAAAGCTTAAGTGAAAATAAGTGACCGATTAAGGAAATTATGTACACGACTCCGGGATGGAATTATGATGGTTCCAATAGCTTTATATGATGTTTTCAGACTTAGGAGTGTGTCTGGATATTTCTTTTAGATCTGTAGTTAAATTTTGGATTAAAATGACGAAAATAGGAAATTGAAAGTTTGGAAGTTTGGCCGGTAGTTGACTTTTTGATATCGGGGTCGAAATCCAATTCTGGAAATTTGAATAGCTCCATTATGTTATTTTATGACTTGTGTGCAAAATTTGAGGTCAATGGGCTTGATTTGATAGGTTTAGATGTAGAAGTTGGAATTCGTTAGTTTTCATTAGACTTGAATTGGGGTGCGATTCATGGTTTTAGCATCGTTTGATGTGATTTGAGGCCTTGACTAAGTTCGTATGATATTTTAGGACTTGTTGGTTTATTTGGTTGAGGTTCCAAGGGCCTCGGGCGAAGTTCGGATGGGTAATGGATCGAAAATTGGACTTGGAACAAAGCTGGAAAATTCTGCCTTCTAATGTAATTGCACCTGCGGAATTTGGCTCGCAGGTGCAAGCTCGCAGAAGCGAGATGGGCACCGCAAAAGCGGCTTGGCGAGGGGACGGGCAGTACACGCAGGTGCTAAACTTTTGCCACATCTGCGAAGTCATAAAAGCGGCTTCTTGATCGCAAAAGCGATAGCGTAGAAGCAGTTAAAAATTCCGCATAAACCAAACCCCTGGGCAGAACAAAATCAGAAGGGTCCGATATTTTGTCATTTTTGGAGTTCAAACACACTGGTTGGGGGAATTTTTGAGCATAAATTCATGGAAAATTTTGAGGTAAGTTACTTTTGATCATTGTTAGTCAATAATATTGAATTATCATCGAATATTTCGGCTAGATTGCGTATTTTTTAGGAGTAAATCGGGGTTTGGGCCTAGGGATTTGAAAATACGATTTGAGGATTTGGAGGTCGAGTTGATGTCGGAATTTCGGTAAAATGTTTATGGTTGGACTCGTGAATGAATGGGCATTCATATTTTGTAACTTTTTTCGGGTTCCAAGACATGGGCCCCACTGTGATTTTTGAGACGGATTTCAAATTTTTATTGGAAAATATAGTATTTTCTTATGGAATTGATTCCTATAATTTGTGTTGACTGTATCGAATTAATTGTGACTATATTCGAGGTGTTTAGAGGATAATTCGCGAGGCAAGGGTTTGCTAGCGGAGTTATTCAAATTTCTGAAGTAAGTATCCTATTTTAACTTGGTCAATGCACTAGTTGTCCGAATTGTTTTGATAGCTACATGCTATTGGATGTGCACAGGTGTGGGAATGAACCCACGTGAGGGCACATGAGATTTATTATTCATGATCAGATTATGCCCGGGTTCTTTTAAGTTGAGGATTTACTGCTAAGCTCAAACTATGATGTTTCCCCTATTTGTAAGACTGTGGTGAACTTTTGAAGTCCTATTAAGGCTATATAGAGGTTTAATCCCTGAATTAACTTAATAAATTCAGTTAAATGACAAATCTTCGAAATTAGCTATGATAGTATATTTCTGCGCATGCGTACGCTTTAACATGATGTTTATACCAATCTAGGGGTATGAAAAATCTTATATTCATTCATCAGAGACATGTATATTTGTTTAATTACTCATGTATGATATGATTGGACTGGAGGCTTATGTCTATGCTAGGCATATTATGTTATTAGCACGTGAGTTGTCTGTGCAATACGTTAGTTGTTCCTGCGGATCCATATATTGATATTTTTGGCATGTGAGTTGTCTGTGCAACATGTGAGTTGACCGTGCGGATCCACATATTGATACTATTAGCACTTGAGTTGTCCGTGCAGAGCCATATACTGATATTATTGACACGTGAGTTGTCCATGTCGCACATGAGTTATCTATTCAGATTGTGGAACTTGCATTTCTATGGTCATTTATCTGATTTAATTGTTTTACCTTCCTCTACATTTTATGATATTATCTAAGCAGGGCGCTAGAGGAGTCGGCTATAAATATGGTTTGTGTTGAATTATAAAGGTAGGATCACAGTGAAATGACTACTATCATAAATGATTTAAGCTTCCCTTACCTTGTTTTGTTTATTTATAATACTTATTGAGTTGGTTGTACTCATACTACACCTTGTACTTCATGTGCAAACCCAGGTACTTTCGGGTACGACGACTGCTAGATTTCAAAGATTTATCTATTGGAGATTATCAAGGTAGCTGCTTGGCGTCCTGATAAGTGGGGATCTTGACTACTTATTAGCTCATTTTTTGCTTTTATTTTAGTCTAAAAGCAGCGATTGTGTCCCCGAAACTGATCAAATTGTGTAAAATTGTAGGAATGATGGAAATTGAGCTCCCGTGATGAAATTCAACTCAAAAAGGAGTAATCTAAACACAAGGCAATAAAAGGCTCAGAAGCTTACAAAGTGCAGACCACAGAACTTCATCTGCAGCCGCAGATAATGAAGGAAAGCCCAGAAGAATTTCTAGCAAACTGCGGACCGCACAAGAATTGTGCGGCCGCAAAAGATGAGCTTGAGATCAACTTTAGAAAGTGTGCAAATTCCCAAGTTCCAAGTCCCTCAAAATTGCGAACCGCACAAGAATTGTGCGGCCGCAGAAGAAGTGCCTTGACGCCACAGAAGACCGAGTTGCGGCCGCAGTGCTAAATATGCAGACCGCAGTTAAGAATTGTGCAGACGCAAAAATCTACCTCCTGACAAGTTGAACAAACCTGCGGACTGTACATGGAATTGTGCGGCCGCAGAACCTCCCGAGAGGCATTTTTTTCCGAAATTGTCAGCCTTGTATAAATAGAAAATTTTCATAAAATTAGGTCACAGTCTATCTATCTTTGGCATACAAATCCGACCCTGCATCTTCAACACCCCATCATCTACAATAGTAACATCTTTGGCATCACTGTGCTGAACTGTGTCCTTAAGGACAAGCAAATGAGGGTCATCATACTAACGCTCTCTGATGCGGTCATATAAGGAAGACCGAGAAATCACACATGCTAGAACCCGATTGGGCTCCGAAACATCTAATCTCCCTAATTGATTAGCTAAGGACTGAATATCTGTTGCAAGCGGTCTTTCACTAATGGAAATAAATGCAAGGCTACCCATACTCACTACCTTCCTACGCAAAGCATCGGCCACCACATTGGCCTTCCCGGAATGATACAAAATAGTAATATCATAGTCCTTTAGCATCTCTAACCATATGCGCTGTCTCAAATTTAGATCCTTTTGTTTGAATAATTGTTGAAGACTCCGATGATCTGTAAATACTTCACAAGACACACCATAGAGATAATGTCTCCATATCTTCAAGGCATGAACAATGGCTGCAAACTCTAAATCATGAACATGGTAGTTCTTTTCATGTGGATTCAACTGGCGCGAAGCATAAGCAATTACTCTACCCTCCTGCATTAAGACACACCCAATACCAATCCGAGAAGCATCACAATACACAGTATAAGAACCCGACGCTGAAGGTAAAACTAGAACTGGAGCTGTGGTCAAAGCTGTCTTGTACTTCTGGAAGCTCTCTTTACACTCATCTGACCACCTGAATG
The DNA here is from genome assembly GCF_000715075.1 of Nicotiana tabacum. Lineage (NCBI taxonomy): Eukaryota > Viridiplantae > Streptophyta > Magnoliopsida > Solanales > Solanaceae > Nicotiana > Nicotiana tabacum. The sequence goes on from NC_134086.1 coordinate 14,255,526, forward strand.
GAGCACCTTTGTGGGTTAATTTAGTCATAGCCGTTGCAATGGACGAGAAACCTTCCACAAAGCGATGATAATATCTGGTAAATCCGAGAAACTCCGAATCTCTATAGCTGAAGATGACCTGGGCCAACTCTGGACTGCCTCTATCTTCCTCGGATCCACCTTAATTCCCTCATCGGACACTTCGTGTCCCAAGAATGCCACTGAACTAAGCCAGAACTCACACTTGGAGAATTTGGCGTAAAGTTTCTCCTCCCCCAGCCTCTATAGTACAATCCTCAAATGTTGGGCATGCTCCTCTTGGCTATGTGAGTACACCAGGATATCATCAATAAATACTACGACAAATGAATCAAGATACGACTGGAACACACTGTTCATTAGGTGCATAAATAAAGTTGGGGCGTTGGTCAGCCCAAAAGACATCACCAAAATTCATAGTGACCATAAGGTGTACTGAATTCATAGTGGTAATACCCAGACCTCAAATCAATTTTGGAGAACACCCTCGCTCCCTGAAGCTGGTCAAATAAATCATCAAGGCATAGTAAAGGATACTTGCTTTTTATTATAACTTTGTTCAACTGCCTGTAATCAATGCACATCCGTATAGTAACATCTTTCTTTTTCACAAATATAACCGGTCCCCAAGGCGATACACTAGGACTAATAAACCCCTTATCAAGAAGTTCCCGAAGCTTCTCTTTTAGTTCTTTCAACTCAGGTAGTGCCATATGATACGGAGGAATAGAAATGGGCCGAGTGCCCGGCACTGGGTCAATACCAAAATTAATATCCTTGTCGGGTGGAATGCCCGACAGATTTATAGGAAACACATCTAGAAAATCTCACACTACTGGAACCGAGTCAATAATAGGAGTGTCAGCATCAACATCTCTCACAAAAGCCAAATATGACAAACACCCATTCCCAACTATTCGTTGGGCCTTTAAATAAGAAATTACCCTGTTGGGAACCTAATCTGGAGAACCTCTCCACTCAATTCTTGGCAACCCTGGCATCGCGAATGCCACGGTCTTAGTGTGACAGTCCAGAATAGCATGACATGGAGACAACCAATCCATACACAAGATTATATCAAAATAGACCATATTAAGCAATAAAAGATCAACTCTGGTCTCCAATCCTCCAATAGTCACTACACATGACTGATACACATGGTCCACAATAATAGTATCGTCCACGACGTAGACACATGAACAGGTGAGACTAAGGACTCACAGGGTATATCCAGACAACAAGCAAAATAGGATGATTTATAAGAATAAGTAGAACCAGGGTCAAATAAAGTGGAAACATCTTTGTGGCACACTGAAACAATGTTGTAACCACTACATCTGAAGCAATAGTCTCTAGCCTGGTAGGAACAACATAAAATCGAGCCCGACCGCTGCTTGATCGGCCTCCCCTTCTAGGGCGACCTCTATTTTCTGAGCCTCACCCTGAGCTGGCTGAGCAGGTGGTGAAACTACTGGTACTGGTATCATCGGCCGAGAACTCTGAGGTAGCACCCCAACCAATAGTCTGGGACAATCCCTATTGAGGTGACTCAAGTCTCCACACTCAAAACAACCCCTTCTTTGGCAGAACTTTTGCTCCTGATAACCTGAGGAACTACATGTGGAAACTGAACATACGAGGTAGGGTAAGAACTTTATGCTGGCAATACACTGAATGATGACTGACCTGACGAGTACTGTAAGAACCGTTGCTAGCTGATGCACCATGATAACCTAGGTGGGTCGTCTGAGCGGACCTATAAAGTCGACCCCTGCTGTGATAGGTCTGCCCCCAGAAGGAACACCACTGGAATTACCCAGACTACGAGACGTCTTGGCCTCCCTTTCCTCAAACTCCTGAGTATGGACCATTTCTAGCCGTCAACCACTGTCGACCTCCTCATCGTACTTAGCACTTGCTACATTCCCCAAAATCATAACAAAACAAAACTGTTGGTTGAGGCCATTAATGAACCTCCTAAACTTTTCCCTCACAGTGGGAACCAATAAAATTGCATGACGAGCCAAGTCTGAAAACCTCATCGCATACTGGGTAACCGACATGTCCTCCTAATGGAGCTGCTCGAACTGCCTGCGCAGTTCCTCTCTGCGAGTCCGTGGCACAAACTTCTCCAAAAAGAGAACGGAGAACTCATGACATGAAAGTGGTGCTGCACCAACTGGTCTGCTCCTCTCATAAGCCTCCTACCATCTAAAGGCTGCCCCGGTCAACTGAAAGGTAGTAAATAAGACCCTACCGGTCTCCAGAATAACCTCTGTATAAAGAATCCGCTGGCACCTTTCTAAGAAATACTGATCATCCTCTGACTCAGTTCCACTGAATGATGGAGGATAGAGTCTCCCAAATCTCTTTAATCTCTTCTGCTCCTCGTCATTCATAATAGGAATCACCTGGGCCTCAGCAGCTGCAACCGGTTGGCTGGTAGTACCCCCGGTATCTGGAGTCCCTGCACTACCTGCTCTAGTGTACGGGTGACAGAGGTATGAGTGCCTCCCCCAACCTAAGAAGTGGCAGGTGCGGCCTGAGCTGAAACCACCTGAGCAAGGCCAGTCCAAATAGTCAGTATCGGGGCCAAAGCCTCTTGAAGGCCTGGAATCACAATAAGAATAGCTGGAGCCTGAGATAGTCCCACCGGCTCAACTATATCTGGAACCTACTCGTGAGCTGGAGCAACTGGTGGGTCTGCAGGTGTTATTCTAGCTACTATACTAGCTGGCCCCATCCTCTACCACGGCCCCGACCTCTCATGGCCCTAACTGGTGGTACTAGTGGCTAGCCGTCTGATCTGGTAGCAGTGTCCTCACCATCTGTGAGATAATAGAATAATAGATTTTAGTTTTTGGAATCAACAAATTCTCACGACAATAATACAGGACGTCTCCGTACCGATCCACAGGAATCTACTAAATCTGCTCATGACTCGTGAAACCTATGTAACCTAGGCTCTGATACCAACTTGTCATGACCCAAAATCTCAACTGTCGTGATGGCGCCTATCTCAATATTAGGCAAGCCGACAACCTTAATAAATCACGCTTTCTTTTAAGTTTGAAAACATAATAATTAGATTTAACAGAAAATCCCATAATATTTTATACAAATACACTCCCAAAATTCGGTGTCACTAAGTACATGATCATCTAAATGATAACACAAACTGACGAATAAAACACTGTCTAGAAATATAGAACAATACAAATAATTGAAAGAAAAGAGAATCAAGGTCTGCGTACGCCAAGTAGCTACCTTGATAGTCTCCAACAAATAAATCTCCGAAGTCTAGCAGCCGCCGTACCCGGAAGTACCTGGGTCTTCACATGAACTATATGGTGCAGTATGAGTACAACCAACTTAACAAGTATCATAAATAAACAAGACAAGGTAAGGGAAGCTTAAATCACTGATGATACTAGTCATTTTACTATGATCATGACTTTATAATTCAACACAAACCATTTACAGCCGACTCCTCTGGCTCCCTGCTAAGAAAATATCATAAAATGTAAAGGTAAAACAATTCAAATAAATAATCATAAAAATGCAATTTCCAGACTCTGCACGGACAACTCACATGCGACACAGACAACTCACGTGTCAATAATATCAGTATATGGCTCCACATGGAAAACTCACGTGCTGCACGGAAAACTCGTATACTAATAGTATCAATACGTAGATCTGCACGGACAACTCACGTGCTAATAGTATCAATATGTGGATCCACACGGACAACTGACGTGCTGCGCGAACAGCTCACATGCTATTAACATAATATGCCTAGCATAGACACATGCTTCCAGTCCAATCATCTCATACATGAGTAATTAAACAAATATATATGTCTGTGATGAATGAAAATAAGATTTTTCATACTCCAGTACTCGTATAAACATCATGCTAAAGTGTAGGCATGCGCAAAAATGTACTATCATAGTTAATTTCGAAGATTTGTTATTTGACTATCTTTATCAAGTTCATTCATGGATTAAACCTCTATATAACCTTAACAGGACTCAAAAGTTCACCACAACCTTACAAATAGAGGAAACATCATAGTTTGAGTTTAGCAGTAAATCCTCAACTCAAAAGAACCTGGGCATAACCCGATCATGAATAATAAATCTCAGGTGCCCGCACGTGGGTTCATTCCCACACCTATGCGCATCCAATAGCTTATAGTTATCATAGCAATTCAGGCAACTAGTACCTTGACCGAGTTTAAATAAGATACTTCAAAAATTTGAATCACTCTGCTAGCAAGCCCTTGCCTCACGAATTATCTTCCTAACGCCTCAAATCTAGTCACAATTAATTCCATACAGTCAACACAAATTATAAGAATCAATTCCATAAGAAAATACTATATTTTCCAATAAAAAATCCGAAATTCATCTCAAAAATCACATTGGGTTCCATGTCTTGGAACCCAACAAAAGTTACAAATATGAATGTTCATTCAACCACGAGTCCAACCATATAAATTTTACCAAATTCCGACATCAACTCGACCTCCAAATCCTCAAATCTTATTTTCAAATCTCTAGGCCCAAATCCCCGATTTACACCTCAAAAACACGTAATCTAGCCGGAATATTCGATGATAATTCAATATTATTGACTAACAATAATCACAAGTGACTTACCTCAAGTTTTCCCGCGAATTCTCGCTCAAAAATCGCCCCAACTCGTGTTTTTGAACTCCAAAAATGACAAAAATGTCGGACCCTTCTATTTTTGTTTTGCTCAGGGGTTTTGCGTATGCGGAATTTTTAATTGCTTCTGCGATTAAGAAGCCGCTTCTACGACTTCGAAGATGCGGCAAAAAGTTCAGCATCTGCATGTACTACCCAGCCCCTCGCCATGCCGCTTCTGTGGTGCCCATCTCGCTTCTGCGAGCTCGCACCTGCGAGCCAAATTATGTATGTGCGATTGCATAAGAAGGCATAATTTTCCAAGTTTGTTCCAAGTCCAATTTTTTATCCGTTAACCATCCAAACTTCGCCCGAGGGCTTGGGGACCTCAACCAAATATACCAACAAGTCCTAAAACATTATAAAACTTATTCGAGGCCTCAAATCACATCAAACAATGCTAAAATCACGAATCGCACCCCAATTCAAACCTGATGAAAACTAACGAATTACAACTTCTACATTCGATGTCGAAACCTATCAAATCAAGTCTTATTTTGACATCAAATTTTGCACACAAGTCATAAGTAATATAAGGAGCTATTCCAATTTCCAGAATCAGATTTCGACCCCGATATCAAAAAGTCAACTATCGGTCAAACTTCCAAACTTTCAAGTTTCTATTTTCGCCATTTCAAGCTAAATTTAACTACGGACCTAAAAATAAATATCTGGACACACTCCTAAGTCCAAAATCACCATACGGAGCTATTGGAACCATCAGAATTTCATTCTGAAGTCGTGTACACAATTTACTTAACCGGTCACTTATTTTCACTTAAGCTTTAAATATTGAAACTAAGTGTTCCATTTCATCCTAAAACCTCCCCGATGAGTCATATAATTATAATTGAACACAGAATAAGCAGTAAATGGGAAAACAGGACTATAATACTCAAAACGATCGGCCGGATCGTTACACGGCCAAACGCCTGCTTCTGCAGGCTCGCACCTGCTGTCAAAATGTCGGAGGTGCGGACACACCAGAACTGGTGTACCAGCAGTTTTAGGACTTAGCTCCGGACGGTCCGAAACCCACCTGAGCCTCCCCGGGGCCCCTACCAACTACGCCAAAAAATTCATAAACATAATACGGACCTGCTCGAACTCTAGAAACGCGTAAAATAACATCGAAACCAAGAGTCGCACCCCAACACCAAGTAGAATCAAATTATGAACTTCAAATTTCCAATTTGCTCCGAACGCACCGAATCATATTTAAACTACTCGGAATGACACCAAATTTTGCGTGCAAGTCTTAAATCACCATACGGAACTATTCTCGTTTCGGAATCCCAAACGGACCTCGATAACACCAAAACCTACTCCAAACCCACTTTAAAGAACTTTAAACCCTTGAATGAACCAACTTTCACTATTAAGCACCGAAATGCTCCCGAGTCATCTAAAACCCGATCTGAATATACGTCAAAGTCCAAAATCATCATACAAACCTATTGGGACTATCAAATTTCGATTTTGAGGTTGTTTACTAAAAATATTGACTCAAGTCAAACTTAGTCCTTTTTAGCCAATATTAAGGAGCCAAGTGTTCCGATTTCAACTCGAATCCTTCCAAACCCGAACCAACCATCCCCATAAGTCATAAAACAGTAAAAACACGTTCGGGGAGCCTAATTTAGGGGAACATGGTTCTAGAAAGCAAAACGATCGATCGGGTCGATACATCACTGCTTTAAATATATGAATACTTTTATTGATATATTTTTGCAACTTTAATTATTGAGTTTAGCAATGTATTTATAGGGAAGCTAAAGACGTGCACTAATGACCAAACTTTAAATTGATGCAGAAATAGCAAAAAGGATAAACTCTAATTTGATAGGGTCAAACAACTTTACATCCTTCCCATAATAGTTGTCGGTTTTTTAAAAGTTGGGGACAACAAAAATATTAAAAATGTTAGATTGAAAAAATCTCTCAATAATTTTATTAAGTATAATAAGGTTTTAAATAACCAATTAAGAACAAAAATTCACATAATTTAAAATTTAAAATACCTAAAATATCTCAACTAACTTAAATAATCTAATAGAAATTTAAAATTAAAATTTATCCTAAAATTAAATAACTTATTCTGCTAAAAAAGTTACTGTATTAATTGAAAGTAATACAATTTCAAGAATAGTATTATAGCTAATTAAGGGAATTAAATTTAAGTCAAAGGTAAGACAACTGTTTCGCGCAGGAATTATCTTGGAAAGTGAGTCATTTAATTTTCCTTCATGTTTGAGAAGTATGCAATCAGAAACCTCCTCATGTAAGAATTAAAAAAACTGTTTATCTTACCCCTATGGCCATGCCTATCTGGAAAAATAAGAATAATGCCAATCAGCCGAAAGGATAAAGTCCAAGATGGGTAACTTAACTTTTATTTTATTGTACTAAAGTAACTAAACTATTTTTTCAATGCAAAAGTACTCTATTTTGCTTAAGTATCAGATAAAGTCACCAAATGTTTTTTTTTTTTTTTTTGCTAAGCAAAAAAGTATTCGATTTTATCTAAGTATCATATAAAATGTCGCTTTTATTTTCTCGTAACGAATTTTTGAGAAATTTGGGTCAAGTTGATGACTTTTTGTTATAAAAAAAGAGTTTCATTATTTCATTAAAATTAAAAAAAGAAAAAGAATTAGTGACTTTAATACATCTATATCTATCTATATATTATTATAAAAGCACGAATGTTAGAATGCTAAATGTTAAGCGACAAAAATATCCCCATAATATTGACTTACGTTTATACCCTTCACAAATTAAAGTTTCCTTCAAAGAAACAAATTACACGTTGGACAAAATTGCACTATTAAAAAAAATTTAAACTATTTGGACGTTGAGTTCCACTAAAAATAGAATCCTAATTTCAGTATACTTGATTTATACAAATTTAAGTTAGGCAATGACTGTTCCTTCTCATTATAATAATAAGATAACTTGATCTCACACAAAATTATTATTTGGAAGTTTGAATTATAAGAAACAAACTGGTTCAAAGCAAAGTAAAAGTAAGACCAGAAGTTATCCGCTAACTCATGTGGCATCTTCCCAAAACAAGAAAAATTTAATTCCAATTGAAAGACAACTTAGATTATTGGCTATTTTGATGAATAAAAAAGACTACCCTATCGAAATAGAGTTCCAAAATCCCAAACACAATGCTTATGGATTTTGGTTCTCATTGCTAATTATTTTGTTCCATTATGCCCAAATATCAAGTTTAGCTCAAATTCATTTCTTATATAAAATAAAAATAAAAAGAAACAATCAAGAAAGGAATAAACAATTGGAGTATTAAATTTATACAGATGAAGAACAATCTTATCTACATGGAATATGAATAACCTAGAAAATTTAGACAGAAAAAACCCATGAGAAGAATTGATGGGCACTTAGCAGCCGGACTTACTATTTTCCATTTAATTTCGTTCGGAAGACTACACTCATACATAACTTATTTACATGATAATCTTATGCGTTTAGATTTCTATTTTTTATGAATATTTAATAGGTTAAAACCCAAAAATAGAATAATTTAGTGAAATCAATATAACTGTCATTTTAGTTTCAACTAATCTTTTACATCCTTTACTGTATAGAAAAATAATGTTGATCAAATATAATATTTATTCGAGATTTTTTGTATTGTAATAAAAACTATCATACCTCGTTCTTTTTATTAGTGACTTTTACTTTGCCTATAAAGAGAATTACAAGGAAGACAATGTATTATATTTTTGAGGAATTGATTATTGAACTTCCAATATATTTAGTTACAATTAATTGTAGAATACTATGCACTCAAAATTTTATTACTACTTTTGGAACGTGCTTCGTAATATCTGACTGAAAATATTCGTGCATCACACGAACATAGAAACTAGTTATTATAAAAGCACGGATGTTTCATGCTAAATATTGAGTGACTAAAATATTCCTAAAATATTGATTGACTTTTATATCTTTAACTATTTATATTAATTTTGACAAGAACTTATAATGGAAGGACATAACTGAAAATAGACACGTTAGGATGAAGAGTTGTAGTAGAATATGGACTCAATAGTGGAAGAAGTAGAATTATGAATGGAATAAGAAAAAATAAATCCTAAAACTAAATATTCTAAACTTCCCTCTAAGCTAAATGTGGAACAAATATGTTAGAAATTGAAGGGAGTTAGTTCAATTTTATATAGTTAGATATTTTCAAACTATTAAAATTAAAATAATTAGCTTACAAATTTGAAGAAATTTTTTTAATTTCCGTTTTCAATTCCAAGACGTGAAAAACAAAGGTTCGATTAATTTTATTTTCTTAAAGCATTTTGCGTTTGGTACCCAAAACTAACAACGCATGGTTATTCAAAAGAATTTCTGTATATTTTACACTGTATTTTATTACAAATTCAACGTACTTAAACGGTTTTGTGTTTAGTTTATAGCTTTAGAAATCTGATTCTCGCCCTTTTTTTCAAGTTCCGAACATTAATGTGACTTGTTTAAAAATGAAATTCTGTGTTCTGGGGCCTTGAAAACATCTTTTAGCATCATCTCGATTTGCGTGCGCAGTTCGGGCGCGTAGCCGGAAAGCCTAGATATGAAAATCTGTGAAAAATGATAAATTTTGACTGTAAAATGAGCTAATTTGACTTCGGTCGACATTTTGGATAAACGGACCCGGACCCGTAGGAAAATATGGGACTTGGGCATATGCCCGGAATCGAATTCCGAGGTCCAAAGCCCGAGAAATGAATTTTTGAAGGAAATTATTTTCTGAAATTGTTTATAAGGTTTGGAAATGAATTTTGATTAGAACATGTAGGTATCAGGCCCGTATTTTGGTTCCGGCACCTGGTACAGGTCTTATATATGATTTAAGACATTTCTGTAAAATTTGGTGAAAAACGGATGTCACTTGACGTGATTCAAACCTAAATTGCTAAAGTTTATGTTTTAGGAGGTTTGAGAAATTTTTATGATTTTGAGGTTTAATTCGTTGTTATTGAGGTTATATTGGTGATTTTATTACACGAATAAGTTCGTATGATGTTTTGAGGTTGTGTGTATATTCGGTTTGGAGCCCCGAGGGCTCGGGTAAGTTTTGGATAGGCCACGGGTGCATTTTGAACTTTGAAAAATAGCTGGTGTTTTTCTGATCTGCAGGCTTCGCATTTCCGAAGCCAGTCTCGCAAATGCGAGCCATGCACCGCAAATGCGAGAGTTGGCCTGACAGTCTTCTTCTCAAATGCGAAGTAGCCGTCGCAAATGCGATTCCCGCCTACATCCTCTATGATCGCAAATGCGATATCTTCTTCGCAAATGCGAAAGTTTGGGATTTTTGAAGGGTTCGCAAATGCGAACACTGTTTCGTATTTCCCAGCTTATCAGAGGTCGGGGTTCGCAATTCCCATACCTGCGACCTGCAACTTTTATACTTAGCCGATTTTAAACCCATTTTTCATATCCTCTCAAAACATAAACATACTTAGGCGATTTTTCAAGGACTTCTTCTTCTCCAAATCAATTGTAAGTCGTTTTTAACTAGTTTTCTTCAGTCATTAACATCTTTTAACATGATTTCAACTTCAAAGATTTTCATGGGGGAAATTGGGTGTTTTGGTAGAACCTAGGTTTTTCAAAAATTGGGGATTTGGACCTCGATTTGAGGCCCGATTTCAAAATAAATTAAATATTTGGGTTCGTGGGGGAGTGGGTAATCGGGTTTTGGTTCGAACCTCGGGTTTTGACCATGTGGGCCCCGGGGCGATTTTTGACTTCTTGGGTAAAATTTTGAAAAACTCATTTTTATGCATTGGGGTTGATTCATTTAGTGTTTATTGATGTAATTAAGTAATTTATAACTAGATACGAGCGAATTGGTGGTGGAATCAAGGGGTAAAGCTATAATTGAATTTTGAGTTGTGTTCGTGGCATCGAGGTAAGTGTTCGGTCTAGCCTTAGTTTGAGGGATTAGGAGTTGAGTCATATTTGCTACTTGGTTGAGTACGACGTATAAGCATGGTGACGAGTATCTATACGTTGGTGTCGAGCATGACCGTGAGTCTTAAATTGATACTTGTTGTATTCTTGAATGATACTGTGGTTGCAATAGTGAGTAAATCCGTGGTATTGAGCAAAGACTTAGTTTATTTT